>NW_020447752.1:0-1574 GCF_003343035.1 Apteryx rowi
CCCCCCCCCCCGGCTCGGCTCCCGCCTCCCCCAGCCCGGCCGCGGCTCCGGCTCCAGCTGCGGCTCCTACCTTGAGGACGAAGGTGTGGAGGTTGTCGGGCATCTCGAGGCGCGTGCACCTCCGCACCTCCCGCACGGCGGAGCAGGCGGCGTGCAGCTTGGGCTTGGAGGCCTGCGGAGAGGGGACGCGGCGGCTGAGCCCCCCCATCGGCGCAAGGGGGCTGAGCGCGCCCCGGAGCTTCCTGGGGACCGCGAACGCGGCGGCACCCGCATACGGGGCGGCCAAGGCGAGATCCGACCCCTAAAGCAACGCCGGAAGGTTTTCGGGGATGAGCCGCACGGCTTTCCAGCAGCTGGGAGTCGGAGTTTTCCCACGACCGGCAGCTGCCGGAGCGGTGCCTTTGGCATCCCTGTGCCGGACCCCGACGGGAGGCACTGCCGAGCCGAACTCGGGGCTGCCCCRCTGCTGCTCACCGCACCGGGGCCCCAAGACCTCTGATCCCGGCGAGGGCGAAGGTTCAGCTTAATAAAAACCGGCTATTTTCCACCCCTGCCATTCATTTATTTTATTCTGCAGTCGGCGCCTCCGAGCGGGAGCCAAGGGCTGGTGCTATGGGCTGCACCGCCGCGGCGGGGACGCTGCCGCGTTATTCGGCTCCCAACGCAGGGAAGCGCCGTCGGAGCGCCCGCGGGATCCCGGCTTCAGCCAGGACAGGGGCACAGGAGACGTGGGGCTCTGCCTGCCGTTAGCCAGGATTTCTAGGCTAGGGGAGCTGCCGGAGCAGCGGGGCCCAGCTCACGGGCAGCTCGGAGCAAGGAGCTGCCCAAAACCACGGATACGTGGTGGCGGGTCCACGCCATCCCCGAGACCCACCGGGAGGATCCCTCCTTTCGCTCCGAAAGCCCCGGGGACGCCCGCGGCCGCACGTCCCGCCGCCGAGCGGTGCAGCCGGCCGCCTCGGCGGGAGGCGCCCCGCGGACACACGCGGCGGTGGCGTGCCGACGGCTCCCCGCCGCCCGGGCGGTTTTGCTCTGACGCAGGCGCCCGACAAAACGCTGAGCAAACGCTTCCATAAACTCTAATAATACCCCGCGCGGCCGCTTTCGGTTCCTCCGCCGCAGGGAACGCCCGTCGTGGCTCGTGGCGGACGAGCTGAGGCTGGGCACGTGCTGGCCGCGGGATGCACGAGCGCCCGCCGGAGCCCCGGATGCGCAGCATGGCCCGGCACGGCGCATTTCCCGCGGGTCACCCTGCACCATGCTCCGGCACGACCTAGAAACCTCCGCAGGCTCCCGCGGCCCTCGCTCCGGTCCCGAGCCGTGCGTGCGCGCGCACACGTGTCCCGAGCCCCCGGGCTGGGCCGGCTGCCAGCAAAATTGCAAAATTTTGGGTGGCTATGATTCATGCGGCGGCCGCAGCGTCACCGGGGCTGACTCACCCGCCCCGCGCCGCCGCCGCTGCCCCTCCGGATCGCCGCTTGGAGCAGCGCTGCCCGTTCGCTGGACGCCGCGAGGCTCCGCGGGAGCCGGGGCTGCAGCGAGGTCGGTGCCTGCAGGCGCTGGAAACTGTGCGG
>NW_020447752.1:1968-7039 GCF_003343035.1 Apteryx rowi
CTCCTGCTTTCCCGGCACCGGCGCAGGGGGCAATTCCAGGAAAAGCGCGTTCTCCGAAGGCAGCCGGGCCGGCGGCCGGGCCCGAGCTCGCCTCCGCGCCTCCCGGGGCAGGCGCGCGGGGGGAGGCGCGGAGAGGGCCGGGGCGCGAAGGAAACGATGCAGCGGCGAGATAGGGAGCCGGCGCGGCCGCCGGGCTTCGGGGAAGCGCCTGCCGCAGGCACCGGTGCCCCCGGCCCGAAACGGCGCGCCTCACCGCAAGGCGCCCTGCCCCGCGGCGCAGCCTACCGAGAAAGGGATTTCTCGGTAACCAAAAGTGCACACTCAACACTGCCGGCCCGGCCCCGACCGCCGCGGGCTCCGGCTCGCAGAGCAGCGAGGGATTCGTTCATTAATTAAAAGGAGGGATTAACCGAGCGGCGGCAGGTCGGCGCTGCTCTGGGACCAGCCGGGTTCACCCTGGCTGGGCGCAGAGGAGGAGGAGGAGGTTGCCCGAGCGATGAAGGCAGCACTGGAAAAGGATGGAGCTGGGACGTGTGATCTCAGCGACTCCCCCCGTTCAGGCTGGGGTTTGGGGCACTTTCCCCAAAGCCCTTCGTTAGCCGGGCTGCGAGCTCGTTMGGGTGGACCCCGCTGGGCTGCCAGCTCCATCCCCTCCCTCCCGCGGCCTCAGGACCCTACTTAGAATTAGTGCGTTAGAGCGGCTTCCTCCCACTTGTGGTTTGCTGAACGCTGATCATTTTTATTTTTGATATTTGTCTTTTTGCGGGCGATTCTTTGCAAAGAGAGTTTAAAAATATTAAAAAAAAAAAGCTTTAGCCAGGCCAGAAGTGGCCCAGACGGGTCCCGGCCTCAGCAACACCCAGCGGCAACTCAGGGAACACAGTGCAAACTGGGAGCTGGAGGAAAACGCCTCCAGGGTTTTCCTGTGCAAAAGAAACCTCGGATGCTCCGTGGCCCTGGCCGGGCTCGGAGCATCCGGAGCAGGAGCCCAGCTGAAACCTGCGCGGAGACGCGCTCCCGGCCCGGCAGAGCAGAGCTGGCCCGGAGCAGGCGCGTTACGGGGACGGGAGCAGAGCCCGCAGCCCCGCCGGCCGGCAGCCTCGGCCCCTCCGGGACGCATCCCGCCGGGGCGGCGCCGACCTCCCCAGGCAGGAATAACCCCGCGGATGGTGGCGGTGGTGGCGGCGCTCTCGGTGAGCCGCCTGCACGGCGATTTCTGGCGGGGCGGCGAGCCGGCGGCAAGGCTGCGCGCGGCCCCTTCCTGCCGGCCCTTTTTAGCCGGTTTCTTAGAAAACAGGCTCCGCGCGGCGCTCACGGGAAGCAGCGCTCACGGGGCAGGGGAAAAAAAGCCACGGCGACCGCGGCACGAGGGTGCGCAGCCCCTCCGCTCGCCACCCGGCTGCTGGCACCAGCCACCCCAGCCCTGGGAACGAGCCCGGGAAGGAGCGCGGGAACGAGCCCGGGGATTTTCCCGCGGGTGCCCTTGCGCTCTGCCGGAGCCCGGAGAGGGCACGGCAACCGGGAGAAAGTGGGTTTTGCCAGCCTCTGCCAAGCCTAGGAAGGCGCAAGCTGCTGGCTGGGCTCGGCGGCGGTGCTGTGGTCGCGCTGGAAGCGAGACACCAAGGTGACGCCAAGGTCACAGCTGCGCTCCGGCGTTGAGGCTTCGAGCCGCTCCAGCGAGAGCGCAGAGGAGCCGCCGCGTTTCCGGCTTGAAAAATCTCCACTAACAAATATTACCGCAGCTCCTTCACCGTTTACTTTCTTTAATACCGGTGTTTACGTGTGGTTCGAACCCTGGCCGCCTCGGTCCCGGGCCGCCGGGCTCGTGGGAGCGCCGCTGAGCGCCTCGCTGCACCCCGGGCACGCTCAGCACCRCGAGATGCTCTTCCTCTTTGCAGAGAGCCTCTGGCAAAACCCACAGACACACCTTTCCCCCTCTGCTTCTTGCTCGCGATGCAAGGAATAAGTTAAGAAAGTCACCCGTCTCGGGGGAACGGCTTTGCCGGATCCACTGCACCCCCTCCCGCGCAGCCTTCCAGCGAGGATATTTGGGGCTTTTTGGAAAAGCACAGCCCCCCCCCCCCCCCAGCGTGCAGGCGCAGGGCAGGACAGCTTTCGCCACGCGACGTGGCGCGGCCGCCTCGATTAACGCGAGCCGCGCAGAAACGCAGGGGCCACGGCCACCGCGGGGACGTCCTCTCCCGGCTGCTGAAGGAGGAAGGCGGAAAAGCTTTCCGAGAACGAGAGGGAAAAGGCATCGTGGTGCCGACGAGCCCCGCAGGTGCCCGCGTGCCTCCTGCATGCCGGTTCCCATCCCGCCCAGGCGCTCCGGGGGGCCGGAAAGGTGGGTGCTGCCGCTGGCCCCTCTGCGCACCGGGATTTTTCCCACGCCGCCTCTCGCGCCAATGGGAAGCCACATCCCACGCTCACGACCTGCGGGAGGTTTCCGCAGTTTCCAGGAGACCACGGCACGCAATCACGTCCACCCCGGCCCCGCCGCCGCGAGCCATCGCCTTTGCTGAGGAATAAACGCTTCCCAGGACACCAGGGCCCCATCGTGCGGGCAGCGACGCCGGGTTTAGCTCGGGAACAGGGCAGCAGAGCTCCCGCGGGGATGGAGGGAGCAGAGAGCAAGGGGCGATGGACAGCATGGGAGGTGCAGGACATCGGCCGTGCCAGCGCCGAGCCCCGGGCGTCCGCGCCGCCCCTCGTCCCTGCGCTCGTCCCCGGGCACTTGCACCCGAGTTATTCCCAAAGGGACCGCCCGGCTGCCTGGGCACCCCCTGGCCTCGCCGGCAGCACGCCGGTGTCGGGCACGGGGAGAGCTGGCAGCGCGTCGCTCTGCCGGCCCGTGGACGTCTCGGCAGCGCGTGGCTTGGGGAGTTTCTCGGCTTCGCAACCTCCCAGCAGCCCTGGCTTTTTCCTCCATCAATGCCTTTCCCTTTCCTTGTGCACTGCTTTTCCCTGGCTCCGGTTTCCGAATCGCAGCCCCCTCCTCTCTTCCTTTAATTCATTTTTCCCCGTGGCCTCTTCGTCCGTTTCCTTGCCCTTGGCCGGGACAGGGATTTCCAGGCAACTGGGATACCCGGGGTGAGGCCATGCACCTGCCTGTCGCTGCCTCTGCACGGCAGCAGCACGGCCGCGCGGGGCATCCCACCGCCTTCGCCCCTGGCCCGGCCCGGCCGCTGCCCGGGAGTCCGCGAGCGCCGCAGTAAACGACAGCCTCCAACCCGCCCGAGCTGGCCATTTCGCCTCCCAACATGTGCACGAGTCCTTTCGCGTGCCTCATCCAACCCCACGTCCGTGCGGGGCTTGGCAGCGCTCGGCTCCCCCCCCAAAACCTTGCTGGGGGGCTCTCGGGGTTGGAGAGCTGGCATGTCCCAGCCCCCAGAACCGCGAAAGAAATCTCTGCACCTGACTCAGAGCAAGACTCCGGTCTCTCTTGCTGCACATCAACGCGCCACTACCGCACTCTGCACACAGAGGCTGTTCACTCTGAAACCTAATGACAGCAGCACTAAGYGTCTCCGCAGGATTATACGTTTGCCCTGGGCTTGGGTATGGGCACTGGATGGAGGAGGTTTCCTGCCTCAGTTGAGCATGCCAAAAGCACAGCTACAGCCTCGCTGCACGGTGGAAGGTCTGCCCAGGTCCCGTCGCACACTGCCCCCAGCCCAGGCCTCCTCCGCATGCTGAGGCCTGCCTGGGCCCGTGGAAAACATCAGGAAAAGACTGGCTTTCTTGGCTCACTTTTCTGCTAAACTCCATACTATTTTTAACTTCTTTGAAACGCTTATCTCTGCCGACGACTCGGCTTTCACGTCTTCAAGCGAGACGAGACGAGCTTTCCCGGGAGGCATCCCTCACCGCAGGGCGCCGCGCGGGGCTCGAGCCGCGCACGGAGGAGGGTGCCAGCAGCGCCGGTCTCACCCCCGTCCTGAAAACCTGCCCCTGCGCGGCTCCCGCGGTGCCGGCCGGCCTCCGGGGTCGCACCGGGAAACCGCTGCTCCCGAGGCAATATTTGGCTCGGCATCACCAAAACCCCCTCTCGGACCCCGCCGCTCCCTCGGAGCCCGGCCACGGCAGTGGTAATACCGGAGGGGAAAACGTCCCCAGCCCAGAGAATCCGGCTCGGCGGGTGCCCGGAGCCCGGCGCGGCCGACAGCCGTCCCCGACGGGAAGGGGCTCGGCGGCCACAACAGGCGCCCTTGTCCGGCTCTGAACCGCGGGATTGTGCGCCGGTCGGGCACAAAGCCCCCTCTGTTGGGATCACAAACGGCTGCTGAACGCTAAATAAATGCACTAAAGAAAAAAAAAAGAAAAAAAAAAGAAAACACAGCCCCAAACCGCAGCAGCCCACGGAGCGCGGATTCCTCGTTCACCAAAACACGGGGCGCCGCCGCCGCCGCTGCCGAGCGGCCCCAGCCCCTCCGGCGCCCCCGGGACGGGGGGAAAAAAGCGGCAAGCGCCCCGGGTTTTTTTTTTTCCCCCGGTGGCCGGGTTTGGGAAGGGCTGGGCAAAGGCGGGCGCGTCGCCCTGGGCCCCCGCAGCCCCTCCGCGGCGCGGGCGGCCGCGGGGCAGGGCACGGCCGCAGCGACAGCGTTCCGCGGCCAAAAGAGCCTTTTGGAAGGCCGCGGCTGTAAACAGGCTCTTTAAACAGACGCCGTTTGCCAGCCGCTTCTTTGGTTTTATTTTAAGCCAAACTCCCTTCGAGTGTGGGCTGCTTTAATAATTTCCTGGAATAAATAAAGAGCACGGAAAGTAAACAAGATTTCGGCATGCGAGCGGGAGCCCGGATGCAGCCGGGGCCTGAGTCACCCRAAATCCCTGGCGCGGAGGGGGCGGCTCGGCTCGGAACAGCAATGCTCCCGGCTTCCCGTAGCATCCCTAATCCGCTGAGCCGGGGCGCGTCGGCCGCGGGAGAAATCCCGGGCGCCGGCTGCTCCTGCCTCGATGGCCCAGGGAAGGGGCTGCGGGGGCTCGTCCGCAGCGCGGGGTCCCGCCGGATCGGCCCCTCCGCGTCCAGCCAGGGGAAAGGTCCCTGCAAAACGCAGCCCGTGTCCCCCCCTCC
>NW_020447752.1:8019-13607 GCF_003343035.1 Apteryx rowi
AAAAAAAAAAAAGAAGAGGAAAAAAAAAAATTAGAAAGCCACCGCTGCAACCTCGAGAAGCCCAGCGGAGAGCCGGCGCCGCTCGCCTTCGAAGAACAGCGCTCGCGCGAGGCGCGGCGCGGCGGCGAGGGCAGGCGCCAGCCGTCCCGCTCGGCGGTGGCAGCCCGCGCGCGGCCGAGCTGGGAGCAACGACGGCACCTGCAGGGATTCAGCCCGGCGGAGGCCAGCGGGACGGAGGACACCGGATGGCATCCAGACTGACAAGAGCGGGACACGGGGACATGTCCCCGCTGCAGCCACCCCCTTCCTGGCCGTGCCGGCTTGGCCGGAGCCTGCGGGCACCAGCACCCCCTGCCCACCTGCACGGACACCGGGGAGGAAAAGCTGATTTTCCATCATTCTTCCAGGAATAAACGGATGGAGGAGCTCGGGGAGCACCAAAACCAGGGGGGTGGCAGTGCCCTGCCGCACGGGTGCGGAGGTGACAAGGACGTTTGCATAATTGCATAATTAGAGGTCTCCCCTTACGAGCAAACAGTACAGCCGGGGCCAGGTCTTCCCAAAACACATCCCGGTTCTGCCTGCCCGGCCCGGGGCGGGAGCCGCAGGGAGCTCCGGCTCCGCCACTGCCTCCCCCAATGCCCTTGGGTGAGTCCCTTAATGCCGCGCTCCAGTGGCCCCGGTCCGACCCGGTGTCCCGGGATGGGGTGGGCACATGGCTGCGCCGGCAGCCGGGATGGACTTGCCGGGAGCGGGGAACGAGCYGCCGGCGCCACGGCCCCATCCTCCCCCCGGCGAGCGGAGCTGCTCGCTCAGGAGCCTGCAGTTCTCAGAAATGAGCTTCAGGTGAAAGGAAAGGGGAAAAAAAAGAAAAAAGAAGAAGAAGAAAAAAAAAAGGAAGTCGAAGCAGTCTCGCACCGAGCACACAGAGATAAAAATACTGCTCGTCTCGAGGACGAGGCTGTAAAATCCACGGCACCGGCACCGCGTTTGTTTTTTTCACCGGAAGGATCCTTCTGGATTCAGCRCGGAGTGCAGTCGTTTACGGGATGCGATGGGTTTCATTAAAACGCTATAAAGAAACCAGCACAAATGAAAATCCCATTTCCCTTCCCCTTCCTGCAAAAACATCTGGTCAACATAAACGGCTGTGGACATTTCCGCTGCAAATCCCAGTTTGCACGGGGTTTAGGACCGGGCCATAAAAAATAAACGGTGCTTGGGGCCGGGGCCGGGCCGACGAGCCGGAGAGCCCGAAAGCCGCTGCCGAGCGCCCTGCTCGCGGCGACGGGCGACGCGGGGCACGGCGAAGGTGAGAGGGACGCCGGGGCCGCCTGCCGCGGCTCCCGCAGGGGACCCGGGCGCGAGGAGCGCGTACGCCTGCGCACTCGCCTGCCCAAAAACACGTGAGCCTCTTTGGCCAGCTTTGATTCAAACCCACAGAAGCGCAGAGGCCTCAGAGCTATTGAATTCCTACGAGCGACGTGACGGTTTGTGGCTTGGTAGAGGAGACAGAGCCGGCTCGGCGCCGCCGCTGAAGGGCGGCAGGAGGTGCGAGCGCTGCCCTCGTAGCGGACACCGGCGAATCCGCCCGGGCGCGCGCTCCCGGGGATGCGGCCAGGGTCTCCCCGGGGCTGCTGCGCGGCGAATAACTCGTTTACATAAATGCGCTTAGCTGAAGGAGCCCAAACTGAAAAAAAAMCCAAAAAACCCTTTATCTGTATACAACTGAAAATTAGAAAAGAAAAACCTGCAGGCCAAGTTCAGAAGGTGAGCAGAGGKGAAAAAGAAATAAATAATATATATACACGCATAAAACGTATATACGTATACATACCTAAATACATGCCATAGCTATCCATAGGCACCGGTGCCTGCGCACATCCGCACGCGTGCCCGTACAAGAGCGAAAGCCCGGAGCCAGAGCCGGGGGAGCGGGGCGGGAGCTGCAGAGCATCGCGTGTGCCGCCCCGGCAGGGCTGCAGCTCGTTGCTCTTAACCCCTCCGAGCCCTCCCGGGCGAGGAGGGCAGCGGGCCGGTGCCGCCCGGGGTTTTCCGCCCCCCCCACTTTTGTCGCTCCGTCGCTAAAAAGCAGGCGAGCGCAAGGCACCGCGCAGGACACGGCTGCTGGTGCAACCCCGAGCGCCCCGCGCTGCCGCGGCCTCCCACGGGCTCTAGCGACACGACCTGCCTCGGTAGAGGGCTCCCGATTAAATCACCTCCAAATCCCTCATTTGCAACAGCGTGTTCCAGCGCTCGAGGGAGGAAGGAGAGGAGCCAAACCCAACGCAACAGCAGCAGGGAAGCGCCTTGCTCCGTCCCAAAGCCCCGGTCGTGGCGGAAGGCTCAGCACGGCTTGGCACCCGCGCGCCCGCCCAAGCGGGAGATGGGATTGGGCTCTTCAGGGAGCCCCGCGCCGTTTGATGCTGGCCACATTACGGGATTAGGCTCAGGGGCCTCTTTGGAGCGCACCGAGGGAGAAAGTCCGGGCGGAAAAAAGTTTCCAACAGCAGSAAGATCTAAGAGAAGCCGACATCGCGGTCAGGCCGCTCTGCAGCACGAGGGCTCGCGGCATCCCGCTGCGCACTGCATCCCTGCGCCCACGCACGCTGCATCCYGCTGCGCGCCGCATCCCTGCTGCACGCTCCATCCCGTCCCTGCGCCCGTGCACCACCCGTGCACCCCTGGGGTGACGCTCCCTTTCTCACCTCCCCTCGCCCCATTATGGGGTTGCTCCCCAATATAGGGACTTGGGGCTCCTGAGTTTGTTGCAAGTCTTTGGAAATTTGGGGAGGGCAAAGAGGGGAGGGCAGCTCTCACGCTCCCGGGGGAAACCTCGGGGGTGACCCGAGCGCAGCTGGAATGGCCGGAAACCAACAGGCAAAGAAAACACCCGCAACTGCTTTTGTAGCTGCTTGTTTCAAAGCACCTGAGCGTGGGACCCCGGGAAAGGCAGCGCCTGGGAAGCCGGCGGGAAGGGAAGGGAAGGGAAGGGAAGGGAAGGGAAGGGAAGGGAAGGGAAGGGAAGGGAAGGGAAGGGAAGGGGCTCCCCCAGCCTTCCCCAGGGAGGATTCGCCTTAATTTAAAGGGAAAACCACCGCCCAGCTGCTGCCTTTCCTCCGGCCTGGCTTCGCCTCCCGCGCTTGGGGCGAGCCGCCGTCCCCGGGCCGCCTTTGCGGCACCGGTGGCACCAGCGGCGGCTTTGCAGCTGGTTTAAACACCTGCTCACCGYGCCTCTCCGCATTAGGCTCCCAAGCACCACCTTTTAAGGTTTTATACGGAAAGCTCCTTCTGAAGCCTGATTTACTCCAGATCTGGCCGACTTCCAGCTTCCGGAACCCTTCAGCTGAGGTTAGTGGGAAACGGGCTGCAACCAGGAGGGGGAACGCGGCTGTGCCGCAGTTAGCCAGCAGGGATGGGCCTCTCTGGAGAGGGTTTCCGCAGGAACCCACTTCCCCAAGAGACTCCCAAAATCCTGGGAGCAACGTTCCTCATGTCGGCGCATCCCTCAGCGGCGACGAGGACCGCAAAGCAAAGTGGGGAGAAAAAAAAAAAAATGCAAAGAGACTTGCAAAATATTCGGCGATCCTCCCGGCTTCCTAGCGCACACAGGGGCAGCGAGCAGCTCCCAGCGCGCAGCCGAGCCGGAAGAGCCCCGGAGGCGCCGGGGCCGGGGGTGCCCGTGCCGGGGCACGGTGCCTCTTGCAGCACCTCCGGGCTGAGCCGTCCTGTTATCGCCCGCCGCGGCCGCTTCCAGTTTCTCTTGGCGCCCTCCTSTTTCGACAGCAAGACGTCGAGAACGGGACCAGAAGCGGCATTTAAAGATTAAAGCGGGTCGGCAGGAAGGACGCGCTCAGCCCGGGGCTTGTTTGCGGAGCTCCTGGCGGGGTGGGGAGGCCAAAAAAARAAAAAAAAAAAAAAAAAGGGGGGGGCAGCGAGCCTCAATTCGCTTGCTGCGAGATGTGATTTCCAAGCGCGTGACCACATCCTCGGGCGAGCTCGGCCCCGGGGCGCGTCGCCCAAACCGGCCCTGCGCCGGGGCGGCCACCCGCTCGCTGCGCCTTCGCTGCCGACCCGTGCAAAGCGCCGGGGCCGCGGAGCAGCGAGCAGCCCGGCCTTCCCCCGGCCCCCTCCGCGAGCACCCGGGCGCTGGCACGGCGGCTTTGGGGTTCGAAGCCGGCAGGTGTTTTGGGGGGGTTTTGCCCRGAGCTCAGGCAAGCCGCTCGCCGGCGGCTCCCGCGGCAAATCACAGACGCGTCCTCGCGGCAGGGACCGGGCGCCGCATCCCCTAACCGAGACTTCCTTGCTCCGAAACACGAGATAGTTATCAAAGCTAAATGACTAAAGAGAAAGAAACCCAGCCCGCTGCACGGGCACGAAAGCTGCCGCGCGGAGGAACCGCCCGCGCGGGCGTGAAGCGCCGTGACGAAGCTCCTGCCCCTTGCGATCGCTCGGGTCTCGCTCGGATCCTGCCACATCGTCGTCTCAGCGCTTCTCTAACCGCCACGGCAGCGCCCCGGGGTAGACGACGCCCGAATTTCTATCCACGAAAGCACTTTAAGGTGTTTTTCTTTTTTWAAAAAAACTCCTTTTCAGCCCCTGCAGGGAGCCGAGGAAGGCACAGAGCCCGGTTTTCTTTTCCCTTTGCTTTCCCCGTTTCCCGCGGGGCCAGGCGCTGCCGGGAGCCTGCGGGACACGAGGTGTCAGCCGGGGCTCGCCGGAAAGCAGGGTCGGGGACCCGGCCCGGCTCCGACCGAAATGCAGAAGGTGCCTGGAGCGAGCGCAGACACTGTCTCCCGTGCCGCCCTCCGGACGCGGCCCCRAAAGCGAGCACCGACCCTGCGGACGGCTCGTGCGCCGAGCGGCACCGGGCTCCGCGCACGGGCGGGTTGCGCAACCAGCCGCGGCGGCGGCGAGAAGCGAAAGGGAAATTTGCGTTACCGGAACCGAGCTGCCTCTCGCCTCGTCAGCAAGGCCGGGGGAGGGGGGGTGAGGCCGAAACGCCGGGGCCAAAGTTGCCTCCCGCGGCGGGAGCGAGCTTCGCCCGCCGGGGGAGACGGTCCGCGGACGAGCCCGCGGCGGCGCAACGCCGGGGCCGGGCGCGCGGGCGAGCGACGCGACGGGGCGCACCGCGGGAAGACCGCGTGGGACGGGGGGGGGTCCGGACCGCTGCGGGGTCTCCGAAAGGGGCCGCGGGTGGCCGGCCGGCCGGCGCTTACCTTGGGCGGGTCGAAGAGCTCCAGGACGTAGTCGGCGGCGTGGGGCGGCCCCGCGCGGCGCAGCAGCAGCCGGCAGCGCTGCCAGCATGTCCCGCTGTCCAGGCAGCTCTCGTCCAGCAGCACGTACTTGAGCAGCCCCTCCTTGCGCACGGCGGCCGGCGGCGCCCGCTTGCCGGGGCCCAGCTTGAGCGCCGCCTCCGGCCCCTCGGCCTCGCCGGCGAGCGCCTCCGAGGAGCGCCGGCGGAAGAGGCTGCGCCAGCTGCGCCGCAGCTGGCTCAGGGAGAAGGGCCGCCGGGCGGAGGCGGCCAGCTCCTCCGAGCTCCACGACTTGCGCAAGGCGCCGCGCTGCTCCGAGCGGCCGCTCCGCTC
>NW_020447752.1:13627-22349 GCF_003343035.1 Apteryx rowi
GTCCGGGTGCCGGCGCGGCGCCTCCCGGTAGTCGCGCGCGGGGCCGGCGGGCAGGATGCGGAGCTGGCTGCTGGCGAAGCCCTCCTTCACCTCGTGGCAGAAGTACTGCTGGAAGAGGTCGGTGAAGTGCACCGAGAAGTTCTCGGCGGCCAGCGGGTCGTGGTGCGGGTGCTCGGTGGCGAAGCGCAGGTAGTGGCGGGCCAGCTCCTTGGCGGTGCTGATGGCGTGCAGCTCGCAGAACTCGCTCCAGCCCCGGGGCCGCGCTGGCGTGCCTGCCGGCACGGCGTGCCCGTTCATCGCGGAGGCTCCGGCGCCGCGCGGCTGCTGCAAGACACAGAGCGTGTGAGCGGCGGCAGCGCCTCGCCTCGCCTCGCCTCGCCGGCCGCCCGCCTCGCCCCCCCGCCCTGACGCCCTCCCCCCGGCACAAGCACGAATCCCGCGGGCACCGCAGAGCGGCCCGAGCGCCGTCCTTCCGCTGATTCATACCCACAGCGAAAGATCTTGCGGCATTTTGTTCATCCCCTGCTCCAAGCTCCGTCCTTGCACCCGTTGGGCGCCCGGCCGGATGCATCCCCCCGGCAAGCAGCACGGCAGCGAGCTGCACCGCCATGGAAAACTGCGGGACGCCGGCACGGCTCCCCGCGAAAGGAGAGTGATCCACACGGCCGGGAGAGGCCGAGACCGCTCCGAGCATCCTCGCCGCCGCGCCGAGCYGGCGGAGCGGGGCCGTGCCTCGGTTTCCCCGCGGCCGGGCGAGGGCGCGCGGGGTGGCCGGCCGGCCGGGGTGCCGCGGCGGCTCCCRGCGTCTGCCGGGCTTCCTGCTCGCACAGCTGCCTGCATCTCCCCGCGGGAACGCGCGGCCGGCTGCATCCGGTTTCATTTTGCCAAGGCTTAACAGCCCTCGGGGGTTTCCTCCAAGGACCTCGTTAAGTCGAGCTGATAAAGCTTGGGGGGGGGGGGACGGGGGACGGGATGGGCCATACGCAGTAAATATCTGCAAAATCCAGGGACTCCGCTGGCAGATTGACCCATCCCCAGGGGCACGGGAAGAAGCAGCTACACAACCAGGAATGGGGAAAGGCATCCCGGGAGCGCCGGCCCGCATGCCTCTGACCCTCCGGAGGCACGAGGCGACGGGAACGTTTCACCCGCGAGGGAGCTGCCACCGCCGCGGGACCCCGGGCGAACGGCACCCGCGGAGCCCCGCACCGGCCGCTCCCAGCCCGCGTCCTCGCGTCCGAGCCGGCGGCTCAGGGAGAGGAAACCGGCTCCTAAAGCCGGAGCACCATTSGGGTTGGAAAGACTTGAACCGCGGCGGGTGGGAGCCGGGGTCGCCCCGCTCCGTTTTGCAGGCACCAGGAGACCTTGAAACCGCGGGCGTGCCGCCAGCCTGGCCGCCACCGGAGACATGGGAAAAAGCCGGGGTCGGCTCCCGGCTCGCCCCACGGCCGGGCTCCGGCGCCTGTTTACTACCGTACCTTGTGCTCGCGCGCGGCATTTATCGGAGGCGCGCACGCCACGCGGGCAGGAAACATCCTTCCCCTGCCYGTATCCTGCCGCTCCCGGGACGCCCTCGGCGCTCCTCCACCRCGGCGGCCTCCCGAAAGCACGGCCCGGCCGCGGCAGCGCCACGCGGGTGCTAGAAGGGGAGCAAAAGTGACTGCATGCTTTTCTGGGGGTGGGGAGGGAAAATAAGAAAAATAATAATAACCCAAAAAAAAAAAGAAATCGCAGGGGCCGGGAGGAAGCGAGCGGGGAGATTTGGGCAGCGCCAGCGCGGCGGAGCTTGTTTGCAGACAGCGAGGATGATAAAAGTTCGCCCCGCCGGGAAGCCGGACCTCTATCTCCGCAGAGCCGCCGGGCTTCCTATTACGTCCGCAGAAGTTTCTAGACGAGGGGAGATTTTATCTGCCCCCGGACGGCCTCGCCGGGGCCCGGCTTCCCGGCGGAGCCGCGCGGGGCTGGGGCTGGGGCTGGGGCTGGGGCTGGGGCTGGGGCCCGGCCGGAGGCGCCGTGCCGCGGGGGCGAGCGCGAGCGCCCCAGCGCAACCCCCCGCGGGGGCCCCCGGGCGCCGCCGTCTATCAGCGCCGCCAGCCCGCGGATGACTCAGCACCCTCCGCCGCGCTCCCGCTTCCTCCCGGCTCCGCCGCCGGCTCCGCCGCCGGACACCCGGCCCCAGAGGCGCATCCGACCCGGGGGGGCAGCAGGCGGCACCCTCTCCCCCCGCCCCTTCCCGGTTCCCGCCGCCAGGTTCCCGCGCCGTCGCCCGCGGGAAACGCTGGCTCCCGCGGAGCTGCAGGTGCAAGCGGCGCGATGCCGGCGTCGGGAGAGGCCGCGAGCGGGTCGGCTCGTGCTTTTTCCAGCCAGCGTCCCGATGGGAAATGCACTCCCTCCGCTTCCTCCTGCCTTAACGCCGCCCGGGCGCCCACCGCCGGGATGTCGCTCCACGCGAGGGCTCGGAGGCACGGGCTGCCTGGAGCAGCAGGGAGCGGAAGGAGTCTCCTGTCCCCCTCCGACCAGCCCGAGCGGCTCCCATTCGGCCCAGCCAGGAAGATTTTGGCACCGCGGTATTTTTACGCTCGTGTTTTTTTGATCTCGGAAATGAGAGTAATGCAGGAACGGCCGGAATTCGACCCGCAATTGCTCCAGCCCAGTATTTCGTCTCAGCAAGCTGCCGTCTCCCACGAAGATCTTGTCCTAATCACTAGCAGCTCCAGCCAGGCTTAATCCCTGGAGCAGGACACGGACATCCCTTCCAAACCCGCCCGCTGGCGCTACTGCGACGGGAAGAGCCCCGGCCCCGCGCTGGTCCCCCGGGCGCATCGTCCCCCTCCGCGATGCCCAGACGCAGCAGGCGGCCGCGCTTGGGGCCAGAATTCCTTCCCAAAGCCCTTGCGCTCCACGCGCTCCTCCGAGGCGCTCCTCCGGGCTGTCCTGCAGCTCCGTGCGACGCCCGAGCAATCCTTGCAGCAGCTAATCAACTCCATCCGCACCAGACGGAGAGCCCCGGCTTCCCGCCGGCACAGCCGGGGCTTGCCGAGGTCCGGCGCTGTTCCTTCCTCCCACGGCGGGCCTGGAGCAGCGCTTCCCGCCCCCCCGCGCCGCTTTCCCAGGGAAGGGCCGGCCGCCGGCACGCTTTGATCCGGGCGGTGGCAACGGGCCTGGACTTGCGCAAGGATTAATCCCTGCAGCCCAGCTGCTTCCAGGCCTCCTGGGAGATTTAATTAAACACTTCCACCAGCGGCATTGCCCAAGCCGGCAAGCGGCGGYGAGGGGAACCCGAGGCAGCGGGAGAGACGGACTGGGCATGAGGGCTGTGTGCTCCTTCCTGGCTGCGAAACAGGATACAAGCAAACAACAAAAAACACTGAAAAGCAAAACAAAAATAAAAATAGAAAAATTAAAAAAAAAAATCGGTAAATGCATATGTTATTTGAATTATTTGAATCGCACCCAGATGCGCTGGCAGCACGGAGCAGCACCTGCGCCCCGCACAGGGCTGTGTGGGACACGGGGCCTCGTGCCGGGCTGCGGGAAAAGGCCGCCCGCCGGCAACTCCCGCTGCAGACTGCGGGGAAAGCTGCTTTACGGCGCAAAGGCCGCGCTTCCTGCGCACGTTTTATCTGCGCAAACCCAGCCGCGCGCAGGCACACGCGAGCCCCGGTCCCGCGGGCCACGGAGCATGTGCGAGCCGAGCCCGGCAGCGCGCAGCGGGGCCAGCGCACAGCGATCCGAAAACGAAACCGGCCCCGGCCCCGCGCCGCTGCTGCTCACGCCAGGAAAGCGCGAGCCAGCAGCGCACGTAGGAAATCCGATTTGCGCGCAGCCCCCTCGGCTCTCCCGGGAACGACTTCGCAAACCGGATAGAAAGCTGTGCGGCCCGTGGCATTTTTAGCCCGACAGCTAAATAAGGGACCCTTTAATAAGTGCGAAGCTATTAAAAAGTCGCCCTGTGAACTATTTTCAGGAGGGAGCAAAGCGAGCGGCTGGTGACACCCTCGCCTGCCCCGCAGCTCCCGGCTTCCCGAGTCCCAGAAATACAAAGTTCCCACAATCCCCCGAGCGGGAACATTGTTCCTTCCCAGGATGTCCTCCATGAAAAGAGCTATTCTGAGCGCGGCAGCAGCCTTTCTTGGCACGGCCCCGCAGCCCGCGCGCGACGCCGCTCCAAAAGGCCGCGCTACAATGAACGGCGCTTTTCAGCGCCCGAGTATCCGGGGTCGGGGCGCTCGGGAAGGGCAGGTTTTAGGGGCCAGCCCGCAGGGTGGGCGGCGCGGGCCGGCTCCCGGGAAGGACCCCGCAGCGGGGACAGGGGTGACGCCGGCCCTGCCCTGCCCCGAGCATCCGCCCGCATCCCGCTGTGCCGATCCCACCAGCCGCGACGGCCCGGAGCGACCGGCTGGAGGTGGCCCAGACGGACGGGTACGACGGCAACCGCGGGGCCGTTTTGGGCTGAGCGTGTAAAACGCAGCCGCTTTGCAGCCCGGAGCAGGGCAGCAGGCTCTAGCCCAGGAGAAGTGGGAAATCGCCGCGGGCAAAACACCCCGATGTGCAGGAAAGGGGGGAAAAACATAACGAAGGAGCGCGCCCGGGAGCTGCGCTCGCCTCGCGCAGGGTTATTACCCGACACGTTTACAGCGCGGCCCCCGGCACCGGCGCCGCAGGGCAGCGCGGCCCATTTAAAGYGGTTCCAGCTCCGCGCCCTTAAAAAGCCCCGCGAAGTTTTATTGCTGCCTTTCAACACGCGTCCAGCGCATTATTCTCCATTCCTGCAGCCCGGCTTCGCCAGCAGTGAAATTGCTGCTGATTTACACTGGTGCAGCAGAATAAAAAAAAAGAAGAGGAAAAAAAGAAAGAAAGGAGAAAAAAAAAAAAAAGCCTGTGGATGCCGGCCAGGGCTTTTCCTATCTCGGAGCGGCCGCGATCCGGCGCCTGGCACAGCGCAGCATTACCGGAGCCACGGAGCGGCGCAGGCACGCTGCGCTGCACGGYGCTAATGACTTAATGAGAGGAAATGAGGGTTTATGTGGCCTCTAATAACCCCCCGGAAAGCAGCACCCAGCTATTCGCAGAGTCGCCGTAAGCCGGCCGAGCACGCCGGGGTCGCGCACCAGCCTGACCCGACCCCGGCAGCGCAGCCGAAACTGCCCGGCGCTATCGACAGCGAAATCTGTCTTCTCCAAACTGAAGCTGCTCCCCCCCCCCCCCCCCCCCCCCCCCCCCCCCCCCCCCCCCCCCCCCCCCCCCCCCCCCGGCGCAGGGCCGGCTCCAGCGCACACCTCCCTCATACTATGCTGCAAGCCGCCGTTATTCCACACGCGGGCCCCGCGCCAGCGGGCAGCCGGCCGGAGAGCCGGCTGCACCCAGCCCAGCGGTGCCCGGCACCCAGCCCGCTCCACGCGCCAGCTCTGCCCGGCACAGACCCGCGCCCCGCGTTGCCGATGCCCCGGCTGCACTGTGCACGCAACCGGTGCAGGGTCCAAGGGCGCATTCCCACGCCAGGCTGGGAAACGCAGCAGGGCCGGGAGCCCCTCGGCCCTGGATGAGCTCCTGGGCCAGGCGCCAGCCCCCCCACCAGCTCCTGCAGCACCCACCCGGCGGGGATTCTCCAGCGGCTCGTATAAGGTGGTCTTGCAGCACCGCTCCCTGCAACCCAGACGGCTTTTTCCATGTGAACTGAAGGCACCCAGCATGTCYGGAGAGTTTTCCTCCCTTTTCTTCYGCTAAAGCTGCTTGAATTGAACCAGCAGATTCAAAAGTGACAGTGGAGCAGGTCAGAGAGACCCCACACCACATGCTCATGTAAGTTCTATTTTCTTAGGAAATCAGGTTAAAAGTAGAGGGCTTCGGGGGGGGGCTGGTTTCTTTCTCCCATTCCTCCTTTCCAGCAGGATATATATACACCTCCCGTTTGCTGCCTGGCCCTATAAACGGCTCATCAAAAACTTGCTCTATTAGAGGCCAGAGCTGCCCTTAGGCGGCGGTTTTGCCCGMGTCGAGCTGCCCTGCAGACATGCGCAAACGCGGCCAGCGTTACACCTTTACGGCTGGGGAAATCCGCCCGCTCGGCTTCCCCGGCCACTTCACGGGTACCGACTATACCGGGGTGACCGTCCCGCACGGATCCCAGGCCGGACACAAGCTCCGCGCTTGCTTATCCCACAGGAGCCGACTGGGACGAGCCACTGCGTCCAGCCCGGCTCCTCCGAAGATGCTATTCCCGCGGTGCGAGCCTGGCCGCCGCGGGCAGCTCTGCTTGCTCCCGGATCGCCGCAGCGCCCATCACCGCGGTGTCTGGCGCAAGGCAGCACGACTCGCACCCGCCACACGGCGCTCTGCCGCCCGAGCACGGGGCAGCCCCTCGTGACGGGCTCTCCGGGCTGGGGCTGTTGCGTTGCACTAAATCCATCCCTGCTGTGTCCGCGCGGGAGAAGACGAGGTCTGGAGCGAGGCAGCGAGACGGGGGCCCTCGGCTTTCCCCGCGGGTAACTCCGCGCGTGGCGGGGTGCAGCCGGGCACGGGGCACGTGGCAGGGCGCAGGGTGGCACCCGCCGGCTCTGCCGCCTCCCCGGCCCCCGGCTGGATGCAGCCCTTCCTCCTCGCCGAGCCGCAGCAGCGGCAGCGCCGCTGACGGTACCGCAAAACCCTCCCAGCGCAAAGGTCCTGCACTTTCACTTTGTCTCAGTTGCTGGGATTTGTCCAAACGTCTTCACGCTATCAGGGTTGTTTCACAGGAGAGCACAGATCTTGCACGAAAGGCGCAGCTGGTGGGGAGGAAACAGCGGGTTTCGCTCTCGTTAAACAAGACGCAAGGCCCCCTCGAAAGCCGCGGCACTGGGAGACAAATCTCTCCGGAGCAATGCAGGACGCTGGCAGAACAGCCGCTCCGCTGGCTCCAGTGAAACGAAAAGGGCTCTTTTCAGAGGCAGTAAATACATGAAGGCAAAAGCAGAAAAAGGAAGTATTTGGGGGAATACACAAGGACAAAGCCCTCCTTGAAAGGAGGTCAAGTTAAAAAGAAACCCGAGGCACCAATCTCTTCCCAAACAAGCCAGAGCAAAGCCTTCCAGCAATTTCACGGGCCTTTAAACTCCAATCCCAAAACCTGCCAGGACAGCCCAGCGGCACACAGGGACACACGGGAACAGGCATCCCAGCAGCGCCCATCCCAGCACCGGCCACCTCTTCCTCCAGCTGCTTTTAGTACCTTAGTGCAACAAGCCAAAAAGTCCCTGGGACACCAGCCCACAGCTCCGGCACATCTTGAATCAATTTGCAACTACAATATCGAAATCGCAGCTCGACAACTCTCCCCCGTTTCCTTGACAGTAAATCCCAGCCCGGGCAGCAATGACCGCGTTACTCCCACCGTCAGAGCCAGCAGGCTGGCTCCCTTCGCGGGTGACCCGGCCGCGCTCCCGCCCGTGCCAAGGGCTTGGCACGCCGGCCAGGAGGCTGCYGGGACGCTGACCGCCGGCACACCGGCCTCGTGCTTGGGGCCTCTCCGCCTGCCAAGACGGGCAGCGCCTTTGAGCCAGCAAAGTCCCCGGGGAGCAGAAAGCCAGAGAAGCCGCTTGGCAGGCTCCGACCGGCCTGCAGCTGGCACCTCCGCTTGGCGCTTGCAGCAGGCATGGGGGCGCAGGAGAAGGGGGGATGGGGYGAGCATGTGGGGCACAGCCCCATGGACAGGGTGACACCCCCCGACGGGGCTGCCCAAGCAGGTGAACATCTCCCCACTGCACCCTCCAAGAGGGCCCAATCCATGCCAGGGGCTGCAGGGGTCCGGGGCCAGCAGAGGAAGGGTGCAKGGCTGGCTCCATGCATCCAGCACCSCTGGATTGRGGGTCTCCAGAACAGGGGGTGCCAGGGGTGAACAGGCTCCCCAGGACCAGGGGAAGAGGGTACCCAGGGGCAATAGGGTCCCTGTCCCAAGGGGAAAGAGGGGTGCTGGGAGGAAGGGGGCCCCCAGGACAGGATGTCCCCGATGGGACCTGGCTCACAGCACAGGGGGTGCCGGGGGAAGGGGGTGCCCAGGACGGCAGGTCCCCAAGGGGAACAGGGTCCCCAGGGCAGCGGGTGCTGGGGGCAAGGGGGTTCCCACGATAGGGAGCCCCYGAGGGTGACCAGCACCCCCAGGACAGAGGGTGCCGGAGGAAGGAGGCCCCGGGACAAGAGAGGGGAGAGCGGTGCGAGAGGGGTCAGGGTCCCGGAGAGGGGACGGCGGCGCACGGCAGCCCCGGCGGGGAAGGAGGTGCCGGCGCGGCGCAGAGCGGCGGTTCCGGGCGGGGAGCAGAAGCGGCTGCCGCTGCCCGACGTCCCCGGCCGGACCCGCCGCCGCTTTCGCTTTGCAGCGCCGCCGCCTCCGCGGAGCCGGGCCGCTGCCCGGGACATCGGACCCGACCCGACCCCGCTGCGCGCCCGCGGTTACCTGCAGGAGAAGGCGCCCGTGCGCCGCTCGCCCATGGTGGTGCGCGGCGGAGCGCCGAGCCCGGGCGCGCCGAGCGACGCGACGCGACGCGACGGGACGGACGGCACAGACGGGGCGCACGGCTCGGCTCGGCTCAACTCAAGCAGGAAACCGGCGCAGGCGGCTCCGCATTTCCGCCGTGCGGAGCCGCGGCGGCGCGGGGCGCGGACCCCGGCCCCGGGCGGTTATGTAAAGCGGAGCGGCGCGGGCGAGGGCGGAGGCTGCGCGGGGGCGGAGCGGCCGCGCCGGGTTTGG
>NW_020447752.1:22556-28504 GCF_003343035.1 Apteryx rowi
CACGCCCCGGCTGCGCGTTCGGCAGCGCTCGTTGCTTGCGTGTGTTTGCGCTGCGCTTGCCGCGCCGCGGGCAGCGCCGGGCACATCTGGGCGCGCCCAGCTGCAGCCCCCCCCACACCCCCCCACCCCAGGTCGGGTTTTGGTAGGGGGCAGCTCTGCCCGTCGGAAGTTGCCCCGGGCGGGTTGGGAGGTAGCGTTGATGTGGGGGGGGGGGCAGCGCTGTTTGGGGTGTTTCCTGCAGCCCCGCACTGTTTTTAGGAGGGGAGTTTGCAGGAAGACGGGAGCTTTGTTCCTTCCTGGCCGTGTCCCCCCTGCGGCTCCGCGGGCCGGGACACAAGGGAGCCTCTGTGGTGCCGTCAGCAGGGCTGCGGAGCCGCTCGTGACCTGTCGCCAGCCTGAGTCCTCGCCGTAGCCTCTACCTTTAGGTCAAGGAAATCATCTTGCTGCAAAAGGCAGCCGCAGCGGCATTGCCCGCACCCCCAGGGGAGCCGTTCCGGGAGCGCCGGGCCTGCGGCTGTTCCTCATCGTGGGTTAGGGCTTCAACCGCGAAATACAGAGCTGGCTCATGCCGACACGGCCCTGCTGGCCCTGGCGATGGACCTCTGGGCTCCCACGCGCCAGGGAGGGAGCCCGGCTCTGAGGACTGGCCCCACGCCGGGGCAGGTGCCGTGGGCCATGCTCGGCCGGACTGCTGCCAGCCCTGGGAACAGGGCCAGTGTGGCGGGACCGCAGCCACCTGCTCCACCAAGCCATGGGAAATGCGAGGACGACAAACTTTCACTGCACCTTTTTCCAGGAAAGGGATGGTCTGCGGTCTGTACCGTCATGTCCGGACCATTGAAATCTCGCAGCTTCGCCAGGTGTCCCGAGAACACCTCCAGGGCCACCTCACACCACCAAGGATCCGCAGCACCGGGGACGGAGGGGCTCGCCTTTCCCTGGAGACCTCCTTGCGGCGCCCAGCCGGCACCCAGCACCAAGAGCATCCCGTCTCCCATAAACGCGGTCCCCGCTGAACACCTCGAAGCCCCCAGGCCCTTGCGAGCCGCAGGCTGCAGCCCCGGGCGCAGCCGCCACCAGCCTCTCCTCGTGCCGGGGGTGTCCTCAGCGGCCCACGGGGCTTTCGCGGGCTCCTGCACCCGGGTTTCACCTTTGAGCGGTGGCAGGTAACTAGGTGCTGCTCAGCACCGGGAGCGTGAGAGCCCTCCGCCGAGCAGCTCTGCCCCCGGGGGCTGGCAGGACAAACCGGGGAAACCCATGGACCTGGCCAGGTGGGATTTTATGGGCATCGTTCGATGGATTGATCTGTGGGCATCAGGAATGCAAAGACCGGGGGTTTCACTTTTGGAAAGCGGGCTGAAGCACGTCGAGGCATTTATAGACGGGCAGCTGCGTGCTGAAAGTCTGTCGCCGCACGGTCCCGTGGCCACAGCAGTGTGCTTTCCGCATCCTCCGCAGTGCCTTGAAACGCCCCCCCCGCCGGTGCCTCTTGTCGTCCATGCCGGATCCATCTCCTTTTCACAGGGAAAAGACTGAAACTGAAACGCGGCGCCGTGCCAGCGTCGGTCACGAGGCTGCTCGTGCTCTGCCCCTGCCTCGGCCTCCGGCTCGTCCCCGGGCTGCAGCCCGACAGCCCTGTCCGTGGTCAGCCCAGCCGCCGCTCCGAGGAGACACTTCCCGGCAGGGCTTGTAACCCTGGGCTCTGCCTGCTCCGGGGAGCCCGGGACACCCTGCAGCCAACCAGCCCTCCTAAAACCCCCAACAGAAGTGACTGGGAGCTGCTGTTTTGAAGGAGTTTTACCTAAAAAGCTGCTTTTCAAAATTCCTCCTTTCGTTTCTTCATACGGAATTGGACTTTCTGGCTTTTTTCCTGAACACAAAGCAGCAATAAGGGGCGTCCTTGTGCCTGCCCCTCTCCCAGCGACGGCCGCCCCGAGGCCAGGGCTGTCGCCGTTTCCTTTACGTCCTTCCTACTTTTCAGAAGCGCCCTCTTGGTGTCCTTAGCCACCGTGGCCTGAGATTTCCCCTTTCGCTTTGCTTCCTGTATTGATTTTCTACGGTTCCTAGCTACCAATTCAGCACCAACAACTTCTGCTTTCCCCGTCTGTTTGGGCAGGGCGCCACGGCCGGCCGGGCAGGCACACGTGCGGTGGCTGCTGCTCCCTCCCGCTCGGTCCAGCCTGAGCTTCCAACCTTTGCAGCTTGCTTATCCTGCCCAACAGTCTTCAGCCGCTTCTCACCATCCTGCACGCTTTCCTGGTTAAACTCCTTTGCTTTGGCCCGGAAATGGCTCGGAAATGCCACGTGTGCATTTGCCGGCGAGGGATGGGGTGGCATCCCGGTGACTCCGGCCGCTCTGGCTTGAGCTCGGTCTCCCGATGGGGTCCGGGGCTGAGGGCTGGAAACGGGCGGCTGCGAGGGTCCGTGCCGAGCACGCGATCCCCCAAACCTCGGCACAGCTTCACTCGTGGCCTCGGCCGGCAGGCTGGGAGGCAGGCGGGGGGCCGTGGGCACGGTGCCCCCCCAAGAGCTGCAGGGGCAGGAGCCGGCTCTGCCCGCGCCATCGCTGGGCTCCAGCTGCCATCTCCTGGGCACCGGCAACACTGCACGGCCCGGCGAGGCCTGCCCGCCGCCCGGGCACGTCTCCGAGCACCGCTTTGCCGGGGTCCCCCAGGCCTGGTGACAAATCCGCACCCGCTCCCGCATCTGCCAAGACAAGCGGGGCAAGCAGGGGCAGCCCCGCTTTGGTCCGGAGCACCCCAAAACGCGTCGCTAGGGTCTCCGTGCCGGGATCGCTGTGCCAGCCCCGTGCTGGGGTTTCATAAAAACTCMTTTGCAAGGTGGCAACCTCAGCGCACGACTTCTGGGCTCTCCTTCGGGCTCCCGGGCAGCGTGAGCCGCCGGCACGGCGGGGATCCGCCTCGGCCCCGGCCAGCCCCTCCTGCACCCCTTCTTCCCCACGTCCCGGGATGCGGATGCTCGGCCCCGGCAGCCCACCGGGCTTTTGCACCGACAGCTCGCGACGAACGCAGCGCGGGGCGGCCAGCGGCCTCTCGGCTGGCGACACCTCCCCGAAACGGGCGGCTTTCGGCCGGCGGCGTGCCAGTCGGGCGCCGCTGAGTGAACTCTTCCCATGACTAAGAGCTCCCCTTGCTCACCTCGCTGAGTGGTCGAGCGCCGGCCGCTGTGTAATCGCGCCACTAAGTCACCCGTCATCTGGGAAAAGCAGGAAGCGGAGGCCGAGGGCAGCCCAGGAGCGTTCGAGAGGGCGTCCAACGGCCCCTCTCCTCCTCTCGGGCCCTTGTCCTCTCCCGTTTCCCTGCCTGCCAGGTGGTCGTTTATCCAGCTCCCCCGCGAGGCCGGTGCTTGCCCGCAGGATGGGCCAGGCTGAGCTGCAGACGTGCCCCGAGCAGGGCTGGGACCCTGGTCCCGGTGCTGCCCGTGGCCTCCGAGCAGCCACCCAGGCAACCTCCGGCCCTTTGGACCCGTGGGAAAAAGCAGGGGCGAGCCCAGCCCAGCCTCCCAGCGCAGCCAAGGATCCAAAACTGGTCCCCTGCCACCAGTGGGTTGAGTTCACCTTGACCTCAAAGTGCGCCAGCCCCTCAGGGACCATTTTGGCAGCGTGTCCGAGTCCGGCGCAGCAGGAGAGCCTTGGCAGAGCAAAATTTGGCCCACGCTGTCGTTGTGTCCACGGACCGGACAGAAAGCCCTGCATGGAGGCACGCAGGAATGTGGGCTGCTCCGCTGGGCCGGTCAGTCCCCCACGAGGGCAGAGCCCAGCGGGGGCCGGAGGGGATGGGTGCATCCGGGCCTCCCCGGTGGGAGGACGCCGTGGGAGCAGGTAGGGAGAACAACCCCAGGCTGCTCAGAAGAGGAAGTTTTGGAGTCTGTGCAACAGCACGCGACTATCCCAAGGGAGTGACAACGGGAAGCAAAAGGTGCGGGGAATTTCGTTAGAGGTTTCTGCGGAATCGGAGCAATTTTCCGAAGCAGCCTCCAAATGGCTCGCAGGGAAGTGGCGGGGTCGCTGTGGCCGATCAGGCTGCGGCAGTGGTGCAGGAACGGCCTTTGCTCGAGCAGCTGACTGGGCTGCAAAAAGCAGCCAGGCTTTGAGTCCTGTCCAAGAAACTCTGAGCCCAGGAGCACATCCACTTTTTTTTCAGTTATCACAGCTGGTCTAATAAAAGATATTGCTTCTCCCTCCAGTCCTTGCTTCTCCTAACCTAATCGGGCTAAAGGGCGCCTCTCAGCAAAGCTGGAAAGATAAGCAGCGTGCGGAGAAACCTGGAGACCTCACACCAACAGCCTTGAACAGAGCAGCTCTGTTCAGGGGGGAAGATAAAGCACAGACGGTTTTGGTGTTGTTTTAAATCCCTTTTTATAGTCCGAAAGAGAAAGTCTGCAGGTGATAAGGAAACCCATCGGTGCACCGAAAACCGCTGCCGCGAGCAGAGATTGCAAAGCCCGGGAGCAGAGCGTGCAGGGAGGCGGTGGGGTGTCCACTGCCAGGAGAGGGTGAAGACGTGGGTTTGTCGGCAGCGCGTCAGCGGGGCCGAGCCGGCCCTCAGGCAGGGGGTGGCCAAAGCAGAGCTTCTCCATCGGTGGCCCACAGACCACGGCACAGGTGGCCTCCGACATGATTGCAAACACTGTGTGCTGTCAAAACACACGCACTGCCACACGGATGAGCAGGGGAGCGAAGAAAGGGAGGAGCGATGAGGACAGCCAGTACTTGAAGCAGACCCTAGTGGTTATGGGGACGCCACAAGAAGGGTGGCAGCGCTGCTGAACATGGTCCTCGGCCTGGAGACGCTTTCACTCTGGAAGGGAGCGGAAGTCAACCACGAGGTTTCCTCCAGCAGGCTCCTTCGTGGGTGCCCCATTACATGTGTCCTGCCAACAGATAGCGAGGACAGCACGGGGCAGCCGGCGCTGGCACAGGCACAGCAGAGTCACCCCTGGCCTGGATGGGGCAAGCGCTGGACGGATGGACGCCTGCCAGAGAGCACATCAGCGGCTCGAGGGCCGCGTGGGCTTCTGTGGTCAGGAAGGTCACCGCACGCTGCCCGCGCGATTGCACAACGCCCTGGCAGCTGGGGAGCCTGCATCATGCCACCTAACAGATCGTCACCCACCGCTTTTCAGGCAGTGACTTCTTGCACCGGAGTTGTCATCACCTCCGCGCGGGCGCCTCCGCAAGCCCTCGGCTCGTCCTTTTCCTCTGCATTAACGCAGAGCCCCCTCTCCACCCGCCTTGTCCCAGGCTCTCTCAAGGACGTGGCTTTGCACACGTTGAGAGTGGAGAGGTCTTGCTCGTCGTCGCGCTGCCGCCTGCATCAGCGCAGCCTGGACCCCAGGTGATGCAGACCTCACCTGCGGAAACTGGGCTTCTACTGCCCGTCCTGTCCATCGGCCTCCCCGCCGGCCCCCTTCCCAGCCTCTCCCAGTGCCCCAGCCGATCATGCTCCTGTCCACACGCTCCTTGCCCCCAAAACGCGCTGCAAAAGCTCAGCGTTAGGGAGCCGGTTTCCCCACTAGGCTCCCAGGTTTCCCACCCGCACGAAGCAAGGCTTTCCAGAGCTCGCAGAGCCCCCACATCCGTGCTTTCATCAGGGCTGTTTGCAGCTCGCTATTCCTGCCGGGGTGACTAACACGCCGCGGACTGTTGTTCCCCGTCACCCCGTGGGAGGCACTGGGCGGTCTGTCCGCGGACGCTGGGTGTGCGCAACCCTTTTTCCGTGCCATGGGCAGCGGCAGAAGCGCCGGGCTCAGCAGCAGCAGCAGCAGCAGCAGCAGACGCGCACGCGGGGCAGAGCTCCGGAGGCTGCGGGGCCGGCTCCTCGGGTGAGCGAAGCCGCCCCGAGACGAGCGACCAGCGCCGGGGCCCGGCGTGCGGCGCGGGACGGGGTCACGCCGCGGCGGAGCAGTTGGGCCAGGACGGTCCCGGG
>NW_020447752.1:29214-35719 GCF_003343035.1 Apteryx rowi
CCGTGTGTCAGCTCCTCTAATGCTGCGGTGTGGCTTAATAGGAAAATAATACTCCTCGCCCGTCTGTCCCGTGTCCCCCCCGAAGGAGGCTGACTCGTTAAAGCCGCAGGCGTTTGGGGACGGAGCTGCGCCGGAGCGGGTGGCTGCAGCCAGGACGCCCGGGCACCAGGCCCGCTCCGGCCCCGCTCCCAAGCAGACACCCAGCAAGTGGACGCGCGACCCACCGCTGCCATGGCCAGCGCAACCGCCCCGGTGGCACCGGCACCCGCAAGGCACCGCTGATGCTCGCACCGCTGGAGACCGGAGCTAGAGCCGGAGGCTGCGCCCAGGTAGGTGGAAAGCCCCGTGCGGAGAGGCCGGGGACGCGGAGGTGGCGGTGGGCTCATCCGGCACCGCTGCGCGGGGATGGGGACGGAGGCGGCCTTGCCCAGGTGACGTGGACCCGCGGCACCGGCGGCCGCTCTCCTGCGTTGCTGCCGGAGAGAGCGGGCGGATCTGCGGCGCGGGCCGTAAACCCTCCCCGTGGCGCAGGGCAAACAGGGCGCTGCCGGGAAAGGTCACCTGGGTTGAGCCGGTGACGTGCGGCGCCCGCCGAGCCGTGTCCGGGGCTCTCCCGCGGGAAAACGCCCTGCAGCGGAGAAACCCCCTCCCCGGGGAGCCCCCCGGCGGGGCGGCGAGCGAAGGGCTGCTTTTTCCCGCGCCGGGGCTCCGTCGCAGGGAGCGGGAGGCTCCCTGGCACCTCTCGCCTCTGCCCGCAGGGCGCGGAGCCATGAAGCTGAACGAGCGGAGCCTGGCGTTTTACGCCACCTGCGACTCGCCCGCCGACAACGCCGGCTTCCTCTACAAGCGGGGCGAGCGGCACACGGCCTACCACCGCCGCTGGTTCGTGCTGAAGGGCAACATGCTCTTCTACTTCGAGGAGCGGGAGAGCCGCGAGCCGGTGGGCGTCATCGTGCTGGAGGGCTGCACCGTGGAGCTCTGCGACTCGGGCGAGGAGTTCGCCTTCGCCATCCGCTTCGGCGGCGCCAAGTCCCGCACCTACGTGCTGGCCGCCGAGAGCCAGGCGGCCATGGAGGCGTGGGTGAAGTCGCTGTCGCGGGCCAGCTTCGACTACATGCGCCTGGTGGTGCGCGAGCTGGAGAAGCAGCTGGTGGAGATGCAGCGGGGCCCCGCCGGCGGTCGGAGCGCCAAGCCGGCGGCGCCGGAGCGGTCGCCGGAGCAGCGGCCGGCTCTGCCCGGCGCCCTGCCGAAGGAGAACGGCTGCGCGGTGTGGAACAACACGCAGGGCACGGACCCGCCGCCCCGCGCTGCCGCCCTGCGCCGGGCTAGCGGCTGCGACGCCGAGGCCAGCCCCAGGCCGCCGCCGGTGCCGCCGAGGCGGCGGGCGTCCAGCGGCGACCCGACGGCGGCGGAGAGCCCCGGGGGGACGTCCGCCTTCTCCCGGCTGCACGAGCGCTACGGCAGGGAGGTGGCCCGGCTGCGGCGGGAATGGCTGGAGAGGCGGCAGGGCCAGCAGCCCTGAGGGGCGGCCGGGCCCTGGGAGCCGCGTCCCCCCCTTCCCGTCCCTCCATGGACTGTGGCAGGGAAGGAGGGGGATTGTCCGCGGCGCCGCCTCAGCCTCCTCCTCTTCCTCACCCTGGATCCGCAGCCTGGCCTCCCCGACATCTGCCGGGAGCGCCGAGGGCAGGGATGCATGGATGTGCCCGCCGTTCCCGGTTCAGGGGCCGGCCCCGCCAAGCAGAAGAGCAGCCGGATCCTGGGAGCTCTCGCAGCAGCCACGTCCTTCGGGAGCGGTGCGCTCGGCCCGCACCTCCGTGCCGGGCAAGGAAGCGGCAAGCGCAGGTTTTGCATCCGTCTTGACCCAAACCTGCAAGTCCTTAAGCCCAGCATGGCCGGTTGCTCTTCCCCTTGCTCCGAGGCCGAGCGCGCCCGCCCCGGCCCCGGGGGCGTTTTGGTGCTCTTGCAGGGGGATTATGCAATGATTTGGGGGGGGGGCAGGTGTTGACCGGGGGCGTTTTGCGGCGGGGAGGCCGGTGGTGACGCGTCCCCGCCAGCGAGACGCGCTCGGGTCTTGGAGCCGAGCCGAGGGCTGAGCGTGCCGCTCCGGGTGGGATCGCTCTGCTCCGGCCGGATGTGGTTTGAAAATGAAAATATCTGCGAGCGCAGCCCTTCCTCAGCGACAGCGCGGCCCCAGCGTGCGGCGGCCCCTCGGGGAGCTGCGGCCGCCCCGGGGCCGGCGCCGGCACCGCCGACGGCTGCACGGAGCGGCCCCGAGTGCGCGGCGGCGCGGGGAGGCGCGGGAGCGGCCGCGGGCTCTCGGCAAAGCCGCGGGCCGGCTCCCGGCGGAGTCTCCCATATGGGGAAGTGTCGCTCGCGGCCACCAAGAGGAACCTGTGCGTCAGCGCCGGGGTGATGGATGATTCACGCGCGGCACCGAAGCGTCGCTCGAGTCACGTTTGGCTGCATGGGGGGGTCTAATGCAGCTGCTTCTCTTTTATTTCACCAACCGTCTTTATCAGCGTTAAAACTGCCGATAAAAAGAACAGATATGGGTTAACACCCTTCTAGTCCATGGGGTCGAACTGGCAACTGTGGCGTTTAAGTTATCTGTATATATATATATATATACACACATAATTTTATTGGCACGACCTTTCATTTCGCTTTGAGCGCCGGCTCGTCTGTGCCGTGTTTCCCTCCCCCGGCAGGCGCCGCCCGGCGTTGCACGCTCCCCGCTCGCATGTGGCCAGGCTTTGCTAAGAAGTCGCTTAATTCCGGCCGGGCCGGGCCCGCTGCCCGGTTTCGGGGGGAAGCGGCGTCACCGCTCACCTGGCGGGCGGCCCCGTCCCCAGCCCAACGGCTCGGGCGCGTGTTGTCCTCTCGGAGTGGGCGCGAGCCCTGGCTGAAATAAAGGTCGTTTCAGAAATTCCCGCGTGGCCCCGCTTCTCCTTTGTGCCGTTAAGCCCCGGGGTTGGAAGTGCAGATGTAAATTATTATTATTTTTTTTTAGTTTTAATTCCCTCTCCCGCGCTGGCAGGGCTGGGCAGGGACCTTGTTCAGTGCTCGCAGCTGGCCGGGAAAAAAGCCGACCAGAGGAAGAGCCGGGAGAGGCTGCTCCAGGGTGCAGATTCCCACCGCGGGAATGGGGCACCGCCGGCGCAGGCAGGGGAGCGGGGGCCGGTTCCCGCGCTGTTCCCACACACGCGCGTCCCGCTGGCGCCTGCCAGCTTGGGCGCCAGTGCCATCAGATGGGAGACAGATTGTCTGCAAACACGCCGCAGGGTTTTTCTATTTATTTTTATTTTTTGCTGCAATAATCCCAGCCCTCGCAGTCAAATGTTGTCGTTAGCTCGTGCCTTCACTCAGCACTGTGCAAACCGCCTCGGAGCGAGGGCTGCCGTCCCGCTCCGGAGCTGTCGGGGCGCAGGAACAGCCCTCCCCGACGCCGGTTTGGAGGTCGCTGTGCCCGTGGCCGGTGGGAGAAGACGCACGACCGCATCGCGGCTCCAGCTCCGTGCTAACGCGAGGCCTCGCAGCGGGATGGCGGCGAGGGGGGGTGGGGGGGGTGGAAGTCCTCCTGGGGAAACTGAGGCACGAAGGGAGCTGGGACCCGGTGCCGCGCAGGGTGACGGTGCTCCCGCAGCGGGCAGACGGCTGCCTGCAAAGCAGGGTCGCGGTTTCCACAGCAGCCAGCCGCGCTGCTCCAGACATTCCCCAAAAGTGGTGAAAAATAAATCCTTCCCAACGCGTTAGCTGACAAACAGGCCTAAACAGCTACGCAGCATATGGGGTTATTCATGCCCCAGACGCGGACGCCCCCAGGAACCGCCACGGAGCCGCCTGGCTAATGCCCCGCTCCGACGCTCGGCGCTCCGGGGCCGAGGAAAAGCCGAGCCCCCCCCGGGACCGGCACACTCGGGGCAGGGGATGAAACCCAGCACCGTGACACCAAGTGGTTTTCCCTGGGATTTCTGGCTGGCACTGCAGCGCTCCAGGGCACTGGGGATGCCAGGGCAGCCGGAAAGGCAGGGATGCGGCTGGGACGTCGGGGGGGGGGGGGGGGGTGGGGGGGGGGGGGGGGCGAACGCAGGTCCGGCGACCGGCGAGCGCCGCCGAACAAAACACAGCCCGACAGCACGCTGTTATCCAACGTCTGTATTTAGTGGCTCTTTACAGAACTTGTTCCTTCCAAAATTTTTTAACAAAGTTCATCGATCTCATAGAAACTTTTGCAGTACAGTGCGTGAGCCTAACGAAACGGGAGCGCCATGTCCCGCTAGCTTTCAGTACAACAGGATTTCCGTGCTCGAGACTGGCCTAAGTGCTTCGTCGGATCCCGTTCCACTAAAGCTAAAACTAGCACACTAAGGAGAACAGCAGTCGCTGGTCGTGCCTCGACCTTCTGCAGCGCGGTGGCGTCGGAGCAGGGAAAAGAGTCGCCTCGGACAAGCTGGCGCTCGATCGGACGGGGCTGGGGCTCCGCAGCGCGCCGGGGGAGATCCTCGCCTTTGCAGAGCCAAACGGGTTTGCTTTTAAAATCGGTCGTTAACTACCCCCAAAATATAAAAATACCTTCTATTCTGATAAAAATGTATACAGTGGAAAACTCTTCAATGCATAGCCTGGGAGCCCGGCCGACGCGTTGTCCCCTCGCGTGGCTTGCGGTCGCGGCGCGGGCGCCCGCCGGGGCGCGCTGCGTTTCGGCGCTTGCAAAAATGCATCAAGGAAATCGGCAAACGGAAAACGGGGCGGAACAGCCCGACACAACTCACGTCCCCGTTCGTCTCTGAAAGGCGGGTCGGATCGCGGGACGGCGGCTCCCCGGCACGCGGSCGCTGCGAGAGCCGCTGCCCGGAGGCGGATCCGAGCCGCGAGGATGCTCCTCCTGCCTTGGCGCTCTTCCCACCTGCCCTAAGCCGAGGGACCAAAAAAAAAAGTGCTTCAGCCTCAAAAGCCGGATCCGACGCGAGGAGAAACCACGGCGGGAAGCGGCTCCCGCCCAGGCGGACTCGCTCGAGCCCCGGGGGAGCTGGCGTTTTATATTTTTTGAGTGCTTGTCCCCAAGCACTGGTGCTCGAGGGGCAAAGCGCGGAGGCTCCTTCTCTTTCGCTTTTTCTTTTCAACCGGACCAAGACCGYGGAGGGACGGGCTCCGGCCGAGGGATCACGCGCCCGCCATCAGGACCGCCGGGAAGCCCGGCGAACCGGAGCGGCCCGAGACGTCGTTACACCAGGGCCCTCTCCCATCTCTCTCTACCAGGTTACGTCGCTCGGTCGGTTTGGTTTGGCGTTTTTTTCCTTTTTTAACCGGACGCGAAGCTTCGCCGCCAAAGAGCTGGGGTCGCTGCCGTCGGTCCGGCTCTGTCGCGGGTGCTAAGTAGAGGAAGTGCAAGGAACCGCTTATGTACCATGCTACATCTTGTTCAAGAAGGCTATTGCAGACATTTCTACAACATATACAACTGCACGTGACATTCTGTGTTACAAAGGCTTCAAAAACATACCACCAGAACTAAATACATACTTGATGGCATCCAGGTTTTCAATTTAGAGTCTTCACGGACTATAACACAGTCTCTGGATGGGGTAGAAGTAATGCAGTGTCTTACAGACAAATGTGGAAAACCGCTATGCAAAAGTTTATTAAATTTGGTCAGTCTCATAGTGCTTCTCGATGGCTTTGTTCAGTAAGTCTTTTCTGTGGGGTTTTTTTTTTTTTTTTTAGGTTTGTTTTTTAATCTCATCCAGTGGCAAACTACAAGACTTCAGTGTACATTTAATGACACAACTGCTACATCATCTTGATTTTATAGCTATCTTTAATATCAAAGCAGCTTAAGCTGTTAATAAATTCCAAAGTATCCTTTTATTAAAATATCTAAAAGAGGTCTATAAATATTTTTTTTTTTTCTAAAATTGTTCCCAGTTTTTCACATTTAAAACAAAGCTCGGGGTCGGTTCGTAGCGGGTTCTCTCGGCCCCCTTCCACCAGGCGCGGGCTGCGCTTCCCTTCTCCTTCTCCTCCACCAAGCAGGTCGGGTCACCTTTCGCCTCTCCGTACGCGGTGAATTTAACAAAAAATATATATATATATATATGTGTGTGTGTGTGTGTGTGACGTATATATATATGTATACACCGTGGCGGGAGCCGGCGGCGGGGCTCAGAACTCCCACTCGAGGGCCTCGTCGCGGTTGGCGGCCCGCTCCAGGCGGTGGATGATGTTGTTGAGGTTGGCCATCTTCTCGTGCCGCCGCTGGACGCTGGTGCTGAGCCGGGGGCCGGGCGCCGGGGCGCCGGCGGGCAGCGCCGGGGAGAGGGGCCCGGCGGAGCAGGGCAGGGGCGACACGGAGGCGGCGAGGCCGGGCGAGGAGGCCGCCGAGGGCGAGTTCAGGGAGAGCTCGAGGCTGCAGCGGGACGACGACTCCGAGGCGGATTTGAAGCTGGCGGGGTCGGGCGGCGGGCCGCCCTCGGGTTCGCGGGGCGCGTGCCGAGCGGTCCCGGTC
>NW_020447752.1:35989-112725 GCF_003343035.1 Apteryx rowi
CCCTCCTCCGGCGCCGGCTTCCGCTCCTCGCCGTCCGAATCCGGGCTCGGCGGCTGGGCGCCGGGCTGCGCGGGGCCGGTCCCGCCACCGCCGCCGCTCGCCTCCGGGTCCGTGTCGTTGTCCTGGGCGCCCTCCACCAGCATCTCCCGACGCATCCGCGACCTGGRGGGACGCAAGCAGAGGCCGGGCGTGAAAACCCCAGCTTGTCCTCCCTCAAAACGTTTCGGGCGGGGGGCGGCGCGGTTCGGAAAGGCTTCGCTAATCGGAAGCGGCGTTTTGCGGCGAGCGCCCCGCCGGCCTCCCCCCGCGCCGGCCTCAATCCCTGCTCCCTTTGACAGCACCGCGGTGCCACATGAAAGCAGAGACTACCCGGGCCTGAAAATGGGGAAATGGTTTTGCGACGCTTTGAGCCGTTTCCAGTTTGCAGCCTTCCAAACTGACCCAATTCTGCAAATATTTTCCACTACCTTTTTTTTTTTTTTTTTTTTACATAACCAAGATTTTTTTCAAAGACTTATTTTAGGGCTGTTGCGTTTACTGAGAACAGGAGTGGCTTTCCTGGAACGACACACGGGGAAAGGTTGTGGAAAATTTCGGATTTAAAAACATCGGTCAACTTTTCATCAAAAAGGCCGATTTTCCGAGATCTCCCCCGCGCTCCCCTGAGTCTTCCCAACAAGCAGTCGCTTCGCGAGAGAAGCTTGGGCYGGCTTCCATAAATATTTACCATCTACTTTGGGCTGCCCCAGGAGAGCCTGAGGCTAAGCGGACTTGACACGAGCAGTTATGTGCCTTTTTATACCGTTTTATAGAGCTGGAGGGGGCACGACCCCTCCAACTGCGCTGCTCGCCTAGGGGCAGCAGTGAAACGGCGCGAGGCTGGCCGCATCGGCCCAGAAACGTCTCTGGGACGGGGGAGGAGGATGCGGGAGCCGGGTGGACACCTGCGACGCRGCCCGAGGGAAAGGGCCCGTGCCGCTCACCGAGGCTGGGCTGCCGCGGGGACGGTCCCCAGTCCCCTCCACCCTGGCGTCTTTCCCCCACGCGCCGCCGGGCTGCTGCTCCGTGGCGGATGGATGCCACCACGGCCATCGCTTCCAACGCCCAGCCCGACCCGCTCGAGCAGTAGGACATCTCCCATGGGTATCTGATAGCAAAGTCGCACCGATTTTTGGCCGATCTCCTGTGCCCCGTGAACCTCTACGGGCCGACAGCGGCTCTGGGTCCCCGCTGCTGGGACGCACGGCCGGGCGAGGGGGACAGGGTGCCCGCAAAGGTGCCACGGCCCCGTAATGCCGCTGCGATGGCACGGCGCAGCGCTCCTCGCATCCCCTCGCCCCACCGTCTCCGCAGGTGGCGGGGGGGATCGGTGTCGTGGTGCTGCCCGGCCCCCCCGAGCGCGCGCCCCGTACCTGTAGTTGTGGAACCAGTTGATGACCGTGTTGGTCTTGAGGTTGAGCTGGAAGGAGAGCAGCTCGATGGTCTGCTGCGAGGGGTAGGGCTCCAGCTGGTAGGCCTTCTTCAAGGCTTCCTTCTCCTCCGGCGCCAGCACCACCCGCGGCTTCTTGATCTGCAGCAGGCTGAGGTCCTGCGGCTGGAGGCTGGGGCTGGCGCACTCCGAGCGGGCGCTGGGGGACTCGCTGTCCGAGCCGGCGCTGATCAGCCCGTAGCGACGCTTCAGGTAGGCTGCGGGGAGAGGAGACGGTGCAGCGCTCCTGGGATGGACAGCCAGGTCGCCCGCGCCGGCCCCGGCCGCTCCGCGAGGGCTGCGGGGCATCGGTGGCTGCGGATCCAGCCTGCAGCACCCCAAGCCCCCCCGGCCAGGCACGCGTCACGGCCCCGCCGCTCACCTTTCTTCTCCAGCTTCTTCATGTCGCGGAGCTTCTCGACGTTGTGGGGGTCGTTGAGCCAGAGCTGCATGCGGACGAAGGGCTCCCTCCCCTTCAGGCTCAGCTTGTGCCACGGTTTGGGCCTGGAGAGGAGATCGGACACCGAGCCCTGCGTCAGGCCCAGGATGCTCTCCCCGAACAGCCGCTGGCCTGGCAGAGGAGAAGCAAAGGTGGTTAGAGCAGGGCCGGAGCAGCGGGGCTGGAGCTCTGGACCCCCGTCTGCCCCCGCGCTGGAGATGCGCCCGGTTTCCAGGGCAGCCTCGCTCCTAGCGAGCCCACGGCCGGGTTCCCCTTGAACGCGTGGGGCCGGGGAGAACGTGGGGCTCTGCGGCTGCTAAAACGCGGGGCGACGCACCCAGGAGCGGCACCGGACACGGGCAGCCCATCCCCGCCAGCCTAGGCGAGCGCACGTGGGCAGGTGTCCCGGTGCGGCCGAGCAGAGGAGGTGGCACCCCAAGAGCCGCCCAGCGCCGCTCCCCGCCGGGCCGGGCAGCACCGGGAGCCCGGCGGCGGCCGGCAAAGCCCGGCAGCCAGGCGGTGCCGTGCCCGAGGCGGTGCGCACCTAGGTTGTTGTCCGTCAACACCTCCTTGACCTTCTTGGTGATGGAGTAGGTGTCCAGCTCGGGGGACATGGCGACGATCTCCTGGATGCCCACGGGCCCTTGGCTGTTGGGGTAGATCTTCCCGCTCAGCACAGAGGCCGACCGGCTCTCGGGTTGCTGATTTTCCTTGCTGCTCTCCAGGGCGAGGGTGAGGGGCTCCTGCGAGCCCTTGTCTTGCTCCGAGGGGCTGGGTGGCGGCGAGGGGGACGGCTGGGCCTCCGCGGGGCTGGCTGCGAAACACGCCGGGGAGAGCAGGCGTTAGCAGCACCCTTCGGACAGCCTCTCCCCCGCCATCAGTTTTACCATGGGGATGCAGACGTTATCGGCTCGCTCCTGCCCCGCTCCCCGGGAGGCAGAGGCCGCGTGCGCGTGGCCCGCAGCTCTGCTGGAGACGGGGGGGCTGCGGGGCCGTCGCCCCTCTCCAGCCCGTCCCCCGAACCTCCCCCGTGAGCCCCAGCACAGGGTTCCTCCAAAGCGATGTCGCTAACGACCTCTCTGCTTGCATAACTGTCTGCAAGCACCAAAATGCAGCATGCAACAGTCAGTCCACCCCCTCCACGCGCAGCGTCAGCATCGCCTGCAGTGCGCCATTCGCCCGCCCCAGCTGCGGGTCCGGCTCCCCACCGCGCGCCGCAGCGGAAAGGCGTTTATGTGCTCCTAAAACACCATTTCAGGTGGTTTTGCTGAGAGCAAAACCCTGTTTTCCAAACTGGCCAGGCGCATGGTGCAGCGCTGTGCCTCCGAGTCCGACCCTCCTCCCGAACGGCTGCCAGTCTCCCGCGGGTTTGGCACCAGCGGCCGACTGAGAACCCCTTTCCGTGGGAAACCTCCTGGGCCGGGAGGACGGAGGGAGCGGAGGCGGAGGCCGGGGAGAGGGAGGAACTCAGCGGGAACCAACCAGGGATTTTAGCGTTTAGCACCGTCCGCAGCACGGGCAGCCCGCGAGCAGCTCTGCCTTTGGAAAGGGGGAAAAACAAGCAGAATCTCTAAGGCCGCTGTTGCAGAGCAGGAGGCGACAGCGGAATAATTAAAGAGCGAAAACACAACATTAACATAAAAAACCAGTTACTTCTTTATTCCAGGCACAAAGCCAAGGATTTTGTTGTGTTTTTTCTTTTCTTCTTTTTTTTCCCCTTAACTAGATGACTTTCAAAACCCATTCCTGACAAAATAACATTTGAAGGATCTGTGTAACAGCCTTATCTTGTCTAACATACTAATTAAGGGGGTTCGGAATGAGTTGGACGTGTCAGAACAGCAGCTTTGGAGAGACGGATAAAAGGGGCCTCGCCGGGAGGCGACAGCGCGCGTGCAGGGTGCCGGCGCCGCTCGGGGACCGGGGCCGGGGCAGGCGGTGGGGACTTACCCTGCGAGGGGGTGGGCTGCTGGCTGATGCCCTGGCCCAGCTGGTCCGTCAGCCACAGCTGCATGCGGATGAAGGGCTCGCGGCCCTTCTGCGTCAGCTTGCTCCACGGCTTGGGCCGCGACAGCATGTCGCTCACGCTGCCCTGCGACAGGCCCAGCACCTGGGGACGGCGGAGAGGTTAGGCGGCCGGGCCGGGGGCCGCCGAGCCGAGCCGAGCCGAGCCGAGCCGAGCCGAGCCGAGCCGAGCCGAGCCGAGCCGAGCGGCGCCTCTGCTCCTCTCCGTTCTGCCCCGCGGCCGGCACGGGCTCGCCGGGTGCTCCCGCGGGGACCCCGGGCAGGAGCAGCCGGAGGGCAGCGGCCGAGGCAGCCCCGCCAGCGGGGACACGGGGCCGGGCAGGGCGCTGGGGGCAGGATGAGCCCCCGGAGCGGAGAGGACCCCCGGGGACCCCAGGCCGGTACCTTCTCTCCGAAGATCCTCTGGCAGATGCCGTTCTTGGCCAGCTTCTCCTTCACCTGCCGGGTCAGCTCCAGCGTGTCCACCTCCCTGTACATGTACATCTCGTACTGCTCCGGCGTCAGCGGCGGCACGGTGGGCTTGAGGGTCCGGGGCACGTAAGCCGGGTAGTAGGAGAGGCGGCCGGCGGCCTGCGGCTCAGCCCCCTCCGACTTCATCTCCGTCGCCTTGTGGGGCTCGTCGTCGGCCGGCGGCAGCTCCTCGTCGTTGGCGCCGCTCTCGCCCGGGTCCCCCCGGGGCCAGGCCCGGCCGTTGGCCATGCTGGAGTAGCTCGAGGAGGAGGAGGAGAGCGAGGGCGACACGGAGGTGTAGGGCCGGCTGAGCAGGCTCCTCTCCGCCGCCCAGTGCTGGTCGAAGTAGGAGCCGGCGTCGCCGATCTCCGACTTGACCTTGCGGATGATGCTCTGGACGAAGGCGGCGGGCGAGAGGACGGCGAGGGGCGCCGGCGCGGCCCCGGGGCCGGCCCCGCTCCCGTCCTCCTGCTTGATGTAGGCCTGGACGATGTTCTGGCTGACGGCGGCCAGCGTGGCGCGCTCGGCGGGCGGTGTGCCGCCGGGCCGCCCGGCCCCGGCCTCCATCTCCAGCAGCGCCTGCTGCTGCGCCTGCATCTCCCGCCGCGCCTGCTCCAGGATGCTCTTGATGGCGTCCTCCGAGCCGGTGCCGCCGGAGCCGTTGGCGACCGCCTGAGGAGCCGAGGCGTTTTTGGGCTCGCCTGCAAAGAGGAGAAGAGCGGGAGTGAGCGGGGAGGGTGCCGGCGGCGCGGCGGCTCGTCCCGGGGTCCCCCGGCACGGCGCTGCGTCCTCGCGGCAGAGCCGTGCCGCGGCGGGGCCCGGGGCGGAGGGTGCGGGAAGGTTTTGAGTTCTGCTCCCGGACGGCAGACGCGACTCTGCAGGTGGTGGGGGTTTCTCTGCCGAAGGGCGTCTGGCAGAGCCGCAGCCCCGGTTCGGGTGCAAGAGGTCCCGGTTGCGCTCCTGCCCCCGGCCAGCGCCTCTCCCCCTCTCGCCTCGGTTTTAAAACGGGGTAAATGATTCTGTAAAACGGGGTTAATGATTCTTCCCTTTCTACGGACACGGGCGCTGGGGACGGCGCGCTCCGTGGCTGCTGAGCTGGACGGGATCCGAGCGAATAGGATCAGCTCCTGACAAACCGCCCGCGGGATCGAGCCTGCGAGCGTTCCCGGTGTGCGGGAGCGAGCAAAGTGCCCCTGTGCCCCGGGAAGAGGCCTGGAGCGGAGAGCCCGGCCCGGAGAGCCTCGCTGCGAGGCCGGCGCCGAGCACCGTCCTGGGACCCGGCTCCCCCAGCACGAGGACTCGGGGGGTTGTTTTGCTCGTTGCTTTTTTTAATCCCCTTAAACCCTAGCAAGATTGGCTGTTAATTGCATTTCCTTCCCTTGCCTTTATTTATTAACAGAACAGCTTTTGCTTAGCATGGCACGCACGTAAATCATTCCAGCCTGGGTGGGAAGTTCACACCTCGCTGGAAGGAACGGGAATTTCCAGGCTGCCTGTGAATGTGCATCCCGGGCCTCTCCTGGAGCTGGGATTAGCCTGGTGCCAGTACAGCTGTTTGCATGGCATGTCCTCGATCTTCACGCCAGAATGCGATTTTTGATGCTCTTCTAAGTACTGCAGCTTTTCTTTTTTCAGCGCATTGTTTTAAAATGTTGCCATAACTCAAAACGCAGGCGAAAGGGGATTTGATCCAGATCTTGTTAATAGTGTTCTCCTTCAGGCAGACAAGCAAGGCGGGCGATTTCAGCTCCGCGGGGACTGCTTGGCAGATCATAAGCGCAGAAATCGGCCGGGTAGCGTGGACGGCAGCACCCAACAAAGCAAACGCTCTGAAAGCTACATATATAACTGGGATTCTGTTTCGACGATTGCAGAGTAAATCCTATTAACAACGATGGCAATATACAAACATGTTTGTTTTCCCCGTCTGTTTTTCCATCATTCTTGTCTAATTTAATTCTCAGGGATTCTGCTTTCTCAGCAGACTACCTGTTTTAATGTATTTCATTTCTTGTAATTGACTGTGCGCACAGCTGGTTTAATGATTCCTCACGCCATATGGATTGCGCGTTCTCATTTAATCATCTGTTTCGGGAGGGGGGAAGGGAGAGGTTAGGTCCGAAGTTCCTAAAAGCCCCGATGCAAAAGGGCCTCTGTTTAGAAGGAGCCTCGCGACGGCACGGAGGCACCGCAGCACTCAATCACGTGGGAGGGCTTCATCTCTAACAACATTTAACATGATTTCGTTTCACTGTGATCCCTAAATATTTTCTACGGATGTCCTTAGGTCAGCGTTTCACTTTTCATCACGACTGCGGGCAGGGAGGTGACAAAATGACACTGCCCAGCGCCCTGGAGATCCAGTCCAACCGGGAAGGCCCCCAACAGGTCCCTGCTCCAGATCATGCATCCGAGCAGGAGAAACGCCCCCAAAAGCCCAGTTTGGCCCTGCCATCTTGGTCCAGGCTCCTGCTTGCAGCCAAGGTCCCCACGGGCTGCCCACAGTGACAGTGCCCCAGGTGACGCCTGCAGGGACACCAGGACCTGCAAGGGATCCTTGGGGTAAGAAAGTATTTCCAAGCTCAGGGCACCTACATTTGGGCTCCGAAAGCCCAAACCTTTCTCTGGGGAAGGATGTCTCAACCTTTTGTGATTTGCAGGCTCCTAACGTTTCCCAGAGGAGGTAAACCCCCCCGCGCAGGGAGTCGAAGGCTTCTGCTGGCTGCCTTGCTTTCCCGAGGGCAGCCCTGGAAGGACAACCTGAGTGCCAGGGGCGAGCAGGCCGATGAGCACAGCCCTAAAAGTTCAACGAAACATCAAGGTGTTCAGATGTCACCGGTGATCTGAGACACCTGAGAAGAGACCCGGTTTCACAAAACGCTGCCTTGGCGGGCTGTGAGGTGGGTCCAGAGGAGGAGCCGCGTTTTGGGGCCAGAACAGGAAGGTCGGGATGTCTGGGGAGGGCTTGGTCCTTCGCAGCGCAGAGCCAGGGGTGCAAACGGGGTGACCGGGAGCTTCTCGCCACCGGGATCCACGGGGCAGCTCCGGGGCCTCCCAGCGCGGCACGGCTGCACCTACCTCCCTTCTGCGACTCGATCTCCTTCTTCGCCTGCTCCAGGATGTTTTTGATGGCGTCGTCAGAGCCGGTTTCTGGCGTTCTGATCCGCGGCGTGATGCTACCTGATCAAAGAGGCACGATAACAGATTTGTCACCGGCGCTGGTTTTACAAGCTCTGCTTGTATGTCAGGCAGTATTTACTGCTGCTCGTGTTCAGTTATTTTTAGAGATGCTGGTTTTAAGAAAACTGTCACTCCCGATTAGTCACTAGCCAGAGCGAAGGGAGCCCAGGTAGCTCCGCTGGCAGCTTTCGCCTCCTCGTCTGCAGCCCGGCGTGCGGGGGGAGAGACCGCCCTGATCGCAGGGGGCTTCCCGGCTCCGCACCGTATCCGTGCCCTCCCAGCTGTGCCGGACGAAGGGCTAACGCTGGCACAAGGTCCCTGTGCTTTGCTTGGATTTGCAAAGCAGCTGGATTTCCGGGGAGGAAAACGGCCTCCTGCCAGGGAGATGCCCAGGAGCGCTCCACCGGTGCTGGGCAGCGCGCGGGAGCGGAAAGGAGGCAGGTTTGGGGCAGGCGGACAAAGACGCGCGGCGTCGGGGTGAGCGGCCCCCGCCCCGTGCCTCGGTTTCCCCTCGCCTCGCCTCACCGCCTGGGCTGGAGGCCGGCAGGACCGGAGCCAGCGCCAGCGCGGGAAGGCGCTGCGGGGCATCATTATTTCATGGCGGTGCCGACACCGTACCGACGTCCCGCAGTATTAAGGCTTCATTATTTTAACAAAACATTCCCGAGTGCATTGATTCATATGCGAAGAAACACGCTAATGAATAATTAAATGGCTCTTGTCAGAATAAACGAGCAAAGCGCATTCGGGCTCGCGGCTTCCGTGACGGCTTGTTTTTAATTGTTACGATTTGCCGGGACCTCATCCTGCCCGGCGGCTGGCTCCGACCCGGCGGCACCCTGGCAAGCTGGGCACGGCGAGAAATAATCCCTGGGTGTCTCCTGCGGGTTTCCCGGCCCTCCCAGCCGGGATGGGACGGGATGGGACGGGGCAGCCGGCGCTGCGCGGCGCCGGGGCCACTCACCTCTCTGGCGCACCTGGATTGTCCTCAGAGCCAGCACGTTCTGCTCGTCCGCCAGGAACTGCTTCATCTTGATGAACGGCTCCTTGCCCTTCACCGTCAGCTTGCGCCAGGGCTTGGGCCGGGCCAGGATCTCGCTGACGGAGCCCTGCGACAGCCCCAGCACGTAGTGGCCGAAGACCCGCTGCCCGATGTTGTGCTTCAGCAGCTGCTCCTTCACCTGGAAGGCGATTTCGGCCGTGTCGAGCTGCTCCTCGTCGGCGGCGCTGCCCTCGCACTGCTCGCCGGCGGGGCTGGCGTCGCTGGCCGGCGCGGTGCCGGTGCCGGTGCTGCCGCCGGGCGCCCCGCTCCCCTTGCTGGCGAAGTAGGCGGAGGCGAAGGGCGGCCCCCCGGCGCTCTCGCTCTTGTAGCCGGCCGGCAGGACGGGCTTGGGGAGCAGGGCGTCCGCCGGGAGCCTCTCGCCGGGCGCCGCGCCGGGGAAGGGGGACAGCGAGAAAGTCCGCTGGCCCTCGGGGGCCGGGCCGGGGCCGTGGGGCGGCGGGCCGGGCGCCGGCGAGGAGGGCTCGTCGGCCGGGGCGTGCGAGAGCTGCTGCGGGGACGGGTACGGCTGCTCCAGGCCCAGGGACTCCCTCACCGCCTCGTCTTCGGAGGGATCCTCCTCTAGAGAGCAACGAGAGAGGTGGGCAGGCACTATAGCGCCGGGCGCCCGCCGGGCCGCCTGCCTCCGTTTCCCCCGCCCGGCTCCGCTCCCGGCCGCGTTCCCGGCTCCCCGGAGGCGCCCCGGGCAAGGAAGTCCTTGGGGCACCCAAGAGGACCCAGGAGTCCTGGCTCCGCTCGGAGACCTTCCCGCCCGCCGCGCTGGCATCCAGGGAGGAGCACGGACACACGGCAAGGGGAGGATCCGAATATAAACCCAAACGGCACAAAACGTGCGCGCGTACAAATCGAAAAGCCCCGGGTAAATGCTGTTACCCTACCAGTGCTGGCTAGCAGGCTCGGCTTCTCCAGCAGGTATTTCTGAGAGGGGTAGAAAGCCTCCTTGCCTAGGAGCAGCGCCTCCTCCGGCTTTGACATGCTCTGAAAAGAGGGAAACGGAGGCGGGGAAGGGTTACGGAGCGAGCGGCTAGGGCAGAGCCGGCACGGGCGCCGCGGCCGAGGGCACTTGCCTGCGGAAGGCTGCAGCTCGCGGACGCCACCTTCATCGCTTTCAAGATGCTGGGAGAGGAACGGGAGGGTCAGGCGGGCTGGGAAACGCGCCGCAGCGGTGCCGGGCAGGGGAGGGAGCCGGCGCCCGCCGTGCCCTACCTCAGCTCCGTTTTGATCTCCTCGTAGTCCGCCTGGGCCTGCAGTTTCTCCTCCAGCTTCTGCGGAGGAGAGGGGGGGAGTGAGCGCAGCTCCGTGCGCGGAGCGACGAACGGAGCTCCCCCGGCGCCGCGGGCTGCATCCGGCCCCACGCAGATCGGCGAAGGCACCGAGCGACGGCTCGGGCAGCCCCACGGCCGGGCGCCGCCGGGGCCAGGCGCTCACCTCGATGGCTTCGTTCTTGGCGGCCAGCTGCCCCTCCAGCTCGGCGATGTGGTTGGCCGAGGACTCCTCCAGCTCCTGCAGCGAGCTCTGGAGGTGCTGCACGTCCTTGAGCAGCCGCAGGATCTCCCGGTCCTTGGCGGCCAGAGCTGCCTCCAGCCTCGACCCTGAGCACATGGAATAGTTCACTTTGTCCTGCCGGGAGAGGGGACACCGTCAGCACCGCGGCCCGGCCGGGGAGGGGGGGGCGAGCGGCCGGGGCTCTGCTCGGTGCCCGCGGGCCGGGAAAGGCAAAGCGAGGGGCAGGAGACGTGGGAGCGGGGTCCCCGGCCGACGCTACGCCCCATGCCCCGACGGTGCAGAACGGCCTGAATCCCTCCCGGCAAGGTGCCCGGGTGGCTCCCGAACCCCACGGGGGGGGCTCCTCACCCCGCCGCCGGCCCCCTGCGGAGAGCAGCAGGCCAGGCGCAGGGAGCTGTTCACGGAGGCCAGCTGCTCCCGCAGGCTCTCCACCTCCCGCTGGGCCGCCTCCGCTCGCTGCAAGAGAGGAGGAAGGGCGTCAGGCCGGGCGCCCCGCTTCGCCCRCCGGAGCCCCCTGCTAGCGCCAGCATCAGCGTAAAACATCCCCCGCGCGCTCGCGGCAGGAACGGGTCGTCCCCGTGCGCCGGCCRCGGACCGCCTGCACGACGCCAAAAGGCCATATTTACACGCCAAGGGCCCTTCAGGCCCCTTTTATTATCTGCACGTGTTTACTTGCACCCGCGCTTCCAGGATTAAACAAAACTAACGAAGGGAAACGCAAACAACGAGAAATAATTACGCCCGAGACCAGCACAGGTTGATGCGGGTCAYCCTGCTCTCACCCCTGCACCGGTGCTGCCCGAAAACACCCAAGACGGAGGCTGGAGGCGTTAAACGCGTAAAAGCCAGCAGCTGAAATGCACCCGAGCACCAGCGAGAGATGAGGGGTCCGCCCGGGGCGCAGGATCCTCCGCGGGGCTGCGGGATCCTCCGCGGGGCTGCTTCAGAGGAACCGCGGCACAACCGTTTGGGGGAGCCCAGCCCAGCCGTGGTGGCAYGAACCCCTCGGGGCCGCGGGCAGCCGCCTGCCTCCCCGCGGAGCCTCGGACCGTTTTTGGGGACAAACTTCAGGGCCAGCCAGATTTGGGGAGGAGGGGGGGGGGTGCAGGTCCCGCGGGCTCCTTGGGGCGCACGGGTCGCGGCTGAGCGCGGAGGGGAGGAAACGGGGAACTCGTTCTGTGCTCGCTAAAAGAGCCGGCTCTGCTCACCTGGTTGGCTTTCTCGAGGTTCGTCATGATCATCGCCACTTCGTCCGCCCTGCGACCGCAAAGCAAGAGGCGTCAGCCGCAGCGGCTCCGCRTGCAGCGGCTCCCGCGCAGCGAGCGGAGCTTCCTGCTGGCCTTCCCATCTGGTTTTCCCTTGCCCGCCGCCGGGACGGGCCGAGGTTAACGCAGGTAACGAGCTGGGCTCCGCTCCAGCCCCCGGGGCCGTGGCGGCGGCGGCTCTCTTTGTGCCGCCGCGCTCGCGAGAGCAGCCCAACGTCCGAGCAGCCGTAAGCGTCCGGCTCTGCGGCTGGCGAGAGCCGGAGCGGGGGACAAGACGCGCTCGACTAAAAAATAAATGGCACCCGACCAACAAAAATAAGAACGTGCAAATGTACATCTGGTGAAGCAGAGGGGGCTGTGAAATGCAATCCACGGGCTGAGCTCTGCCTGCTGCYGGAAACCCGGGAAGGGAGACCATACAGAGCCCAAGGGAGAACATCTCCGGGTCCGGAGGGATGGAGCAGGCCCGGAGCCGATGGAAGAACCCACTTCCCTGTATTATTGCCCACGTGCCTACAGCACGTTCGGTCGCTCCACGGGCGCTGCTCCGAAGCCTGAGGGCACAACACACGTCTCGGGAAGACCTAAGGAGCGACTGGGACTCGGAGGCTCCCGCGGTCGCTTAACGCATCTGAGCAGCAGCAGGAGCTCCCTGAGCCGTCTGCACACCTCGCAGACGCGTCTCTGCCGGGCCGCGGCTCGGACGCGGGCGCTACCCGGCCCCCATGGACGCTGAGCTGAGCTGAGCCTCGGGCACGCGAACGGAGTCTGGGGACAACTCGAAAACGGRCCTAGTCTCAAAGCCGTTCTCAAGTCCCAGCCGCAAATCGCTTCAGCACGTGTCCGCTGCCCCGGGGAGCACCCAACGCGATGCACCCACGTGGCCGGAGCACCACCACGAGAGGTGCCCGCTGGTGACCCCGACCCAGGCGCGCGGGGACAGCGGGGCTTGGCCCAGAGGCAGCCGAGCGTTTTCCCCATCGCTGGTCTAGCTCTTGCCACATCAGCCCCAGAAGCAAACTCGGAGACGACGCCACGGGGCCGGGCGTGCTGGGGACGCCCGCTCTGTGCTGGCTGCTTTGGTGGGAGCTCTTAAATTAAGCACAGGGGAAAACCTCCAAACGGCACGTAACCGCCCGTCCCGAACGCAGGGAGCAGCCTGCACGGACTGGGCGCCCCCGAAGGCCACGCGAACCCGGCCGGGAGATGCAGCCGCCCTTGGCCACCAGCGACGGCRGGACGGGTCGGGAGGGAGATCTGCCCAGCGCGCGAGCCGGGACAGGGATCCCTGCGCGGGATGGGCCACGGCAGGGCTGCCGGCACCTGCCCAGCGTCCGCTCAAACTCCTGTCCTGGAGGACCAGCTCCTTCCCTTGGCAAACCGTGGGCCGGAGAAAGACCCCGGCTCGCTCAGSCAGGCCAGGATTTGGCTCCGCAGCAGAGCGGCGACTTACTTCGAGGCGGCTTCTTCGTCGTATTTACATCGCAGCTCGAGCAGCTCCGTCTGGGTCGCCTTCAGCGCTGGCCAGCGGGAAGAGCAAAGAGAGCGGGTGAGGAGGCGGCGGGCGCCGCGGGAGGCGGAGGGGCCGGCGCGCAGGGCTGCCCCGCGCCCGCGCTGCCCCTACCTGAATGCAGCACTTTGATCTTCTCCTCTGCTTCCCCCAGGCGAGCGGCCAAAGTGATCTGTGCTTCCTGCAGCCCCCTGCGAGCACAAGCGCATCAGAAGCTGCTCGCGCCCACGCGGGCGTCCCCCCCCCCAGGAGACGACGGCTCTTCCCCGGCCGGCGCGCGCCCACCCTCCGCCGCACTCGCTCGCCACCCAGTTTGCTATTTCCTCTCTTTTACCCCAATTAAAAGCCATCGCTCAGTGATGCTGGGGGAAACGCACAGTTATTGCAGCAGAGACGTTTTCACGCCATCGCTGTTGTCAAAGTTTCCATTAAAAGCCTTGATTTCAAGGGGTTTATAGCCCTGGCTGTAAAAACTCACTTCAGGCTGAAAACGGCACGTTGGATCGCAGCCCGGACGCAAATTTCTTAACAAAGGATTCATTAAGAAGAATTAAGAGGTGGAGGGAGAAAAGAGGAGAAACGGGAAGAGGGGAGCGAGCGCCACTGCTGCGGAGCCGGTGCGCGAAGCACCCACCCGCCACGCCGCCGACAGCCCTCCAGCGGCRTCCTCGGCTCCCCGGCACCCGCCGAGCCCCCGGCACTGGCCGTGCGGGGCTGCGGACACCCCGGTCCCCGCGCAGCATCGCCCCCGGGACAGGCCGGGGCGTTTCTGAGCTGGAAGGGAAGCGCGCACCGAGATCCCTCCGAGGGGGGATGGCAATCCACCCCCTCCTCTAATTAATTTGAGGGGGGGAAGCAATCAGGGAAAAGTTATTCTGCATTATTTATAGCTTGCACTTGCCAGGAACTTACTCGGAGAGATCTGCAATTTAGGCTTTAAAGATTCCTCGTTTGTTTACCGGTGCAGCGTGTTAACGAATAACAATGAAGCTCCATTAAACGCGCCACCGGGAAAGTCGGGAGCGTCGAAATTAAAAGGACGTTTAATGAGGTTCATCCGCCGACCTGGATTTAACTGATTTGTCCGAGCAAAACAGCGCGGCGGAGAAATCCGGCGAGGGGCCGGGGCCGCGGCTCGCTCGGCCCCCGCGTGGGGAGACCCCGGGGGCCGGCGCTGCCCTGGCCAGCCCGGCACGGACCCCGGACCCGTCCAGCCTCGGAGACGCCCGATAAACCCCGGCAAGCGAGGACGGGCAGACGGACGCTCTGAGCACCGAGACCGCCGCCAACGTACCAGCCAGGTTTCGAGGCAGGACGAGCAGCAGCTAAAATGACATTTACTTTCCGCTTTAAAGGCCCCTTTCCCCGACTACTCACGTACTTTTGCTTTTCTGCCTCATTTCTCTGCAACAAGGTTTCTGCGAAAAGTGCTTTGCTGTTGGTGCCCGCGAGGCCGCTTTCGTCCGCCGCGGCGAGCCCAGCCGGAGACGCTCCCTCTGTGGGGGGACGGAGCTCACGGAGGCGGCACGAGCCGGGGGGAACGGAGCAGCCCGGGGGCGAGGGGGCTGCCCAGACGCGGCCCCGAGCCCGCGCTCGCTCCGCCGCGGCGCGTTAGGGGAGCGCAGCCGGGCCGCGGCGCCCGCGCGGGAGCTACCTCGGGTGCCGACGGGCTCCRGGTGCTTCTTCCACGGGCGGCCGAGGTCCTTCGCGGGCGGGTTGGGCGGCTCGAGGCGCTGGAGCTGCTGCAGCCGGTCCTCCAAGCTCCGGGCGGCCTCCAGCACCGGCGCGGGGTCTGYGGGAGAGAGGACGGAGGCGGTGAGGGGCCGGGACGGGCGCCACCGGGCCCTCGCCCACCCTCCCGGCAGCTGCCTGGGCCAGGACCTGTGGCCACCCCAGGATGCCAGTGGCCACCGCAGGACTCTGGTGGCAGTGGTGGCTAGCCCGGGACCCTCACAGCGGCAACCACCCCATGACCTCCGTGGCGGTGGCCACTCTGGGACCTGCGCAGCGGCAGTGGCTGCCCTGGGACCCCTGTGGTGGTGGYGGCCAGCCCAGGACTCCAGYAGCYGCCCTGGGACCCATGCAGTGGTGGCCACCCTGGCAACCCAATGGCCACCCCGGGACCCTGGTGGCCACCTTGAGACCCCCGCGGCAGTGGCCACCTTGGGACCTGCACAGCGGTAGTGGCCACCCTGGGACCCCAGCAGCGGTGGTGGCCAGCCCAGGACTCCAGTGGCCACCCTGGGACCTGTGTGGTGGCGGCCACCCCGGCAACCCAGTGGCCACCCCAAGACCTTTGTGGCAGTGGCCACCCCAAGACCCTGGTGGCCACCGCAGGACTGCTGTGGCAGTGGCCACCTCGGGACCCCTGCAGCAGTGGCCACACGAGACTCCCACAGCCGTGGCCATCCCGAGATTCCGGTGGCCACTTCTAGACCACCGTGGCGGTGGCCAACCCGGGACCCCGGCGGCCAACCCGAGACCCCAGCAGCCGTGGCCACCTGGGGACCCCGGTGGCCACTTCAGGACCACCGTGGCGGTGGCCACCCCGAGACCCCTGCAGCCTCGGCCACTCCAGGACCCCGGTGGCCACCTCGGGACGCCGGTGGCCACGGCGGGGCGCAGACGAGGGGGGCGGCGCGGAGGTGAGCAGGTGCGCGCGGGGCCGCGCGCCTCCCCTCCGTCAGCGCTACGCCGTCCTTAGCCAGCGCCTGCTCAGCAGGGTGTGCCATTATGTCTCCCAGGGCTGATGTAATTATACATTGACATAATTAACCCAGCAAGCCCATTAAGCAGGCCAGCTAAAAATTCATCTATAATTATTTGTTGTGTGCATGCTAATGAGTCCATCTGCACTGCCATTGTACAACACGAACAAATTAATTTACAAGTCTGGATTTTTTAATAAGTTCAAGAAAATGCCTCCTATCGAGCCAGGTTAATATAGGTCTAGATTTTTTTTCTTTTTTTAAAAGAGGAGAGGAAAGAAAATAGAATCAAATTCTCCCGAGTCAAGAAGTTAGATAAACAGGGAAGTGGGACGGAGCTGGGCGCGCTGCTGTACGGCGCACGCTCGTGGCACGTGTCCAAGGGCGAAAAAAATAATAACTGTAATGGGGAAAAAAAAAGAACCGAACAACTGGCTGCCTCCGCGCCGGGCGGGAGGAAGGGGCAGCTCTTCCGCTAGGTAATTCCCAGGCGGAGGCCGGCGCGGAGCGGGCCAAAGGGCCGTGCCGGGGCTCCCGCTCGCCCCGTCCGGAGGTATCGTTTGGGGCGCTGGGGAACGACATAGGGGCGCCTTGGGAAAGAAGCATGGAGAGCGCCTGCTCCCGCTGGGGCTGGCATCTCCCAAAGCAGCGGGGCGGCGCGCGGCCCCTTCCCGAAGCACGCCGTAGGGAATAACACCCGTCGGCTTTCCGAGGGAGGCGACGGAGACCCCGGTGCATCTGGGAGCCGTGGGACACGGCCCCCTGCGGCTGCCCGTCCCGCTGAGCTGCAGGAAGGGACGGCCGGGAATGCTCTCCGCTCTTCCCGGGCTGGGTTCCCGGTGGCATCCAGGCTCGGAGGTGCATCGCGCTCCGATCCAGCCAGCCGCAGGGGCCGAAGAGCGTTGCAATCCCACGGTCCGGCCTGAAACTCCCAGCCCCGCGAAGGGTGGATGGCCGTTTCCCACACGCCGGCTAATTTCACAGCCGTTAACAACGTCAGTGACCACGCGAGCCCAGATAACGACACGGGTAATTAAGCCCGGCGCTCGGGGCGGCGGGGGCCGGGGGGGAGGCTCCCTCCGCGCATCCCGCCGGCCGCCCGCCCGCGGGGACAGGAGCCGGGCAGGTCCCCGAGGCGAGCGGCGCCGGCGCCTCCTCTCGCCTCCCTAACGAGAGAGACGGCGCAGGAGCGATAAAGCGCCGGGGGGGGGGATTTTTCGCGGGTCAGCATTTTCCCTCCTGCTTCCTCGAGCCGCRGCGCTGGCGCTGACACACAGCTGCCGTGTTCTCCCGCCGCTCCTCTCCCTTTGGAGCTGCTTATCCCGGGATGATATATTTCCAGAGCGGAGCTGGAAAGGCCTGCGAAAGGCTTCGCGAGCGCAGGCGGCGCGACGCCCATCCTTCGCCCCGGGTGCCGGCCGCGACGACGGCGATGCGGAAAGCCCAGCGGGGTTATTCTGACCGTGCCAGGGTGACGCGGTCCATCCCGTGGGAGAGGGGCTGGCGGCAGCCGGGTCGTCCCCCCCCCCCGGCGGCACTGGACCCCACAGGGCGACCCACAGCGTCGCCGACCGCCTGCGCGGCACCGCTCGGTCCCGAAGACCCGCGCRGGAAACAGCGGGTCTGCTGCAAAACGAACCCCCCGCCCAGGCTCCGGCATCGCTCTGCCTTATGCTCTCTCCCTCTCTCTCTCTMTATATTTATATAAAAGGTCTTGCCGCTAGCTGGCGATGTTGTACGTGCTTTTGGCGGCAGCGGTGGTGCGGGAGGGTCCCGGGGCAGCGGGACGCATCCCGGCTCGGCTGGGGGCGCGGGGAGCCGTCGCGGCACGCGGCACCCTCGACGGCAGCACCCGCATCCCGTCATCCGCCGCCGCTCCGCGCCTCCACCCGGCCCGGGAGCAGCGGGGGCCCTCAGTGGCCCCACGCCGCCGCGGCGCCTCTTGCGCCGCCCTGTCCCGACCTGCCGCAACCCGCCCGCCGGAGCCCTGTGAAACCCTCTGCGAGCCAAAGTCGGCCTTAAATCAAATCATCCCCAACGACGACGACATTAATTATGCTTTTAACACATTTTACTGCTCCCCCCCCCCTTCCCTTCGCGCCACATCTGTGTGAACAATATCCCAAAGATTTACGGTTTTCTCCCGTAATTACAGACACGCAGCCAGCTCACTTATCAAAATACTTGCTGAGCAATCAGGCTCCGTTGCAGGCGCTGCCAGAGATTTGTGTTGACAGCAGCCATTCAAAGCAGAAAATGTCGAATCAGGACTTATGCGGCGCTTCCGAAGTATTCCACCAAGAGTCTGCCCGTCGAGAGACGCACGGGCGCGCAACCGATGGGACAAACCGGCGGGAGGGAGGATCCGCAGCGAGGCAGGACGGGGACGAGCCGGGAGCGGGGAAGGGAGCGCGCGGGACGGACGGGAACCGCGGGAGCAAGGATGGGGAGAAGCAGAGAGCGTGTCGAGATTGCACCGGAGCAGCGCCGGGGCGTGCGTGCGTGTATCCGTGTGCGTGTGTGTATCCATGTGTGTATCTGTATGCGTGTGTGCACGTGTGCATGTGCATATCCGTGTGCATGTGTGTATCCGTGTGCATGTGCGTATCCGTGTGCATGTGCGTATCCACGTGCATGTGTGCGTGCACGTGTGTGTGCGTGCAGGGAGGGATCCCCGGGGAGGCTGTGAGGAGGGCGAGCGCGGGGAGGGGAGATAACCGGGTTCGGGGAGCCGAGCTGACATTTGGTTCTCGTAGCACAGGATAAAATTTAATGAGGACGAAAATACGTCTCCCTAATTCCCCTAAGAAATCATTAAAACATTTTGTTATTCCTAAATGTCTGGAAAATGAATTAGTGGCCCTGCAGGAGCCCTTCTGTGCATCTTCAGCAGTCTGCAGCTCTCCGTGCTCAGCCGTGCTGCCGCGGGCCGTGCCGTGCCGTGCCGTGCCGTGGGCCAAGCGGAGCCAGCGCTCTCCGGCTGCCCACTCCGCGCTCGGCTTGGGGCAGCGCGGGGCCCAGTGCCGGCGGAACGGCGAGCGGCTTGGGGGCGGCTTCACGGGGAGCCCGGAGCCGAGGGAACCGCCGCTACGCCGGCTCCGACCCCCTCGCCGGCCGCCCCGCGCCGGTCCTGTCTCTTATCCTGCAAAGAAGGAGCAGCGGGGCCGCGGTTTCGGCGGGGCGAGCCGAGAGCCGCCCGCGGCGCGGGACGTCCTGCCACGCGCACGAAGCGAGGGACGCCGGACGCCAGCCACGTCCGGCGCCGCGTCGGGAGCCGCGCCGCAGGACGGAGCTCAGCCGCTTCAGTTAACTTACCGTCGAAAAGACAAGTGGGGAGAGCTGCAGCGCTACTACAAGGGCTGAGCAAATGTATTCCTTTCCTAACGTCAAGATGCATTTGGCTCAGGGGCTGAAACACAGCGACGGCAAAAGACGTTTCCACTCGTCCGTTCGGCTGGTGTTTCCAGAGCGACATGCAAGGGGCAGCGTCGGCGATGCCAGCTCCGGCGCCGGAGGCAGGGCCGGGCCGCGGAGGCGATGCGAGCGGGCTGGGGCGCTGGGCGGAGGCGGCCGGGACGGCGGGAGACGCTGCGCTTCTCGCTCCTCGGCGGCTCCGGTCTGGCCGCTAGCTGGGTGGCAGCGGCGGCGGCGGGAAGCTATTCGCTACGGAGCCGAGACGCCGCCGCGTTCCTTACCTGGAGCTGCGATTAATTGCTTGCAAACGGTCAGGAAAGCCGTCTCAGCCTCCTTGCTCCTTGTGCTAAGTGCAATCACCTGCAGGGAGAGGAGAACAGGAGGTGAGGAGAGGGGACGCGCTCGGCGGGGGGAACCAGGGCGGGCGGCTGCCGCGTGCCCTGCGACGCCGGGATGGGGGACGGGACACGGCAGGACGGGAGGCTCCCGAGCCGAACCAACGAGCCTCACTTTGCCGACACTCCGGGCTCATGGAAACGCTCTGCCGGAGAGCGGCACATGCACTTCGGGGCTCCCCCATCTCCCGCCCACGATCCATCCGATCGCCAGCCCTGCTTTCACACCGCGGGGACCAGAGCATGAGGCCAGTGCCATTTCCCAGGCGGAAGYACCTCTGGCTGTAGGCCCGGGATGGGAGACGTGGGGCGGGTGGGCGGTGCTCCCGCGGGAAGCGCCGAGCCGGGTGGCCGCTCCGTGCCCAGCGCAGCGGCACGCGCTGCCTTCGGCTACGCTCCCAGCGCTATTGCAATGTCACGCCAGCCTAAATCATTGATGCGCTCTGAGCAAATGAAAATTATAATTTAATGCCGGCGCTTAAATAAGAAATAAGAATTTGGCCTCTTATTGGGCTTGCTGGGCTGGAGCCGGCTCCCGGGGTGGCCAGCGGCGGGGACGCCCGCGCCACGCCGGGTACGCCTGCCGGCCGCCCCCACCTGCTCGCGCGCCCTCCCGCCGCCGGGGCCGCGGCGCTAACGGCACGACGGCACGGCCGCCCGCCGCGCGGCCATCCAACATTCATGAGCATGAATCATTTACTGCCATTAATTTTTCAGCGCGCGCCGACGCGTCCGGGCGGGGATTTCCCCCCGCCGGACTCCAGCGCTTTGGCTCGCCGAGTTTCCCGCTCCCAGCTCCCATGCTCGGCGCAGCGGGACGCGGACGGGGCGACGGCGCAGGCTGCCGGACACCCTATTAGCAACGGTGCAATAGTCAATTAAGCCAAGCTGAAGCTGCTGACGGGCTAATCACCAAGCAAAGTCCGAACTCGGGGCTCCGGGGCAGCTCACGCAGCCTCGCCCAGGCGCCTTCTCCCACCTTCCTCCTCCTCCTCCTCCTCCTCCTCCTCCTCCTCACTAGGGAAGCTTCCAACGCTCGGCGCAAGGCTGAATTTAAATTGCTTGTCATTCAAAACAAAAGCAAACCGCTCATTTGTAATTCAGCAGCCACCTGAGCAAACTGCCTGCTCCTTCCCCGCTCACAGGCACCGGAGCACAAAGATCATTTTTCTATTGTTAAAATTGCRTAAGTCCGGCTTTTTTTCAGCATCTGATACACAAACCTCCTTTCTCGCCGYCGTGCTGCCAGCAGAGGGGGGATTTGGGGGCTCTCTGCAGCGTTCCCCCAAAACCACTTGGCTTCGGGGCGCTTTAAAAAATAGCAATCACAAAGGCACCGAGGGAGCGCAAAGGCCCCGGGAAWGCGAGCGGCGGCCCCGGGCCCCGGCTGGGCGTTTTAGCAGGGCAGCGCCGTCCCCGGCACCTTCCCCCGCCGCTTCGGCTTCGGCTGGGAAGCCCCGACGGAGGGCAAGGGGGGTTCAGGCGTGCGAGGGGTGCCGCGACGCTTCAGCAGCGCAACGCGCTCCCCGCAAGGCCTTTCCCATCCCGGGATGGCAGTTCTCCGTCAGGAACGTTTATGCTTCCGGGGCAGTTTGCCGGTGACAAGAAAACCGGCTACGTTAAAAAGGCTCTCAAAGACTTTGCTCATCCCGAATTACAGCGTCTCGCTGCATCTCAGGTCGGGTTTCTTCCTTAAAACTATCGCCCGCAGGCAAAGCTGCAACCGGAGCGCTGGTCCAGACCCCCCGACCTGCCCGAAACGCYCGAAAAACGTCCAAAAGCAACGCTTGGAGCTTTTCCGGGGAAACCTCCCGTTCTGGTTGAAGCCATTGGTTAAACTCCCGCGAACATTCACGGCTCAACTTCATCGACCAGCAGCCGCCGGCCCCTGGCTCCCGGGCGCGGGAAAGAGCGGCACACTGGGGCCACCAAAGACGCGCTCGGCACTTCGCCGCGCCGGCGGCAGCGACGCAACGCGACGGGCCCGAGGCCGCTGCTTCACCCGCCTTCTTCCAAAAAAGAGAGAGAAAGGAGAAAAAGCCGGGAGCGGGGGGCTAGACGTCGCCGCGAGCCCGAGCGCGAGCCCTCTCCGGCGCTAAGCACGCCGCGGGTTTAACGAAGCCCCCGCGTGCCCCGAGCGCGCTTGCCGAAGCCGCCGCGCAGCGCGGGGCCCCGCTCGGCCTCGCCGCCGCCGCCGCCTGCCCCGCGGCATTAATTTCCCCTTCGTTTCCCGCTCGCCTCCGCGGCACGCGCCGGCTCAAGGTGAGAAGCCGCCCCAGCGCCGGAGCCGCTCGGCTTGATGAATTGCATTTACGCGCCGGGTCTTTTTCATGGCTGGTGACTTTCCAGCAAAGCAATTATCACTGTAGAATGTGTAATAGCCTAATTAATTACTATTGTCAGGCTGGCCTCTGTGCCGTGATTATACCTTCCGAAGCCAACTTTTTAAACATTTGGAAGCAGAAATATTATTATAATTGACTGACAAAATGGCAAAACTCCCCAGGCTCGGCGGAGCGCCCTCCCCGCGCCGCGAGCGCACGGCACCGAGCGCCCGTCTGAGCGTCTCCTTCTCCAAAGACGCGGRATTTGCATCGCACCGGGGCGAGTTTATTCTTACATACGCGAGATCAAGTGCAGGATAAGTAGTCGGTTATTTCCATCTAAATACTCGTGGCAGTAAAACACAAATGAGCTCTTTTTAAAAGAAGAGGAACAGCTGTCAAGGGAGAAAGCGGCAGCAGAGACCCCAAATGTTAAAGAAAACTGATGAAAAAAATAACTGATGAGAAAAAACCCTCAAATCTTTGCTATTTTCCTCTCTTTTTGCTGATGTGTAAAGAAGTCTGGGAGGAAAGGAGAAGAATGGGAGAGCTGGAGGAGCAGCCGGCGGCGGCTCCATCCCGGCGTGCTGGCCGGGGTTGAAGGTGGATCGCTCCAAGCAGCTCCCGGGGCGGAAAAGTGGCCGCTTCCCCCCGGGCCGGGTGGCACCTGGGGGCAGCCGCYGGGAGAGACATCCCTAAATGTTTTCCGGAGAAACATTCCTCGGGTTTGCAAATCCGGGCTATTTAAAAGCTCGCACACACTCGGACACGGAGCTGCCGGGCTACGGAGCGGCCGCGTTGGAGCGCCGCCAGCCCCGGCCGCGCGCCCCCRCGCTCCCCAAGTCCATTCCTCTGCGGGCGGAACGCTTACACCGCTCGCACAAGGCCAGAAAGCAATTCGTGTCAAAAAGATCAATAATATAAAAATAAAGCACGAGAATTCTAGTTAAAGGGAACGTCGTATAAATATGTTGTTCACGTTCGTGATTCTAAGACTTAAAAAAAAAAAAAAAGTATGAATCAATACGGTTCTTTAGATGATGTTATTTCTAATGAGAAATATACCAAGGCTGCTGCAAATAACTGCTAAACTGAGGGAAAAAAAATGCATTAATAATTTACTTTATAAAGCACATGATCCTGAATGAGAGAAAATTGCTGCTAGTCCTTAATTTTGTTGTAATACTTCCTGACGAGTTCAACGATGCTTTGGCAAAGCTCCTGACGCCGGAGTCAAAGGATGCTAAGCTCAGGAGATTTTTTTTTCCTTTCTTTTCGCTTTTTTCCGGGTGCTGCCACTTCCCCGGCCACCAAAACCCCCTCGACCTTACGCTGGGGCGCAGCAACCGCGGGTAACCGCGTCCTGAAGCCCCGGCGTCCCCGTAAACCGCCGCGGCTCCGGGTCGGGGAATTTGCTGCGGCAAGTCAAAGCGCCAACGGAAAAGCAGCGCCGCTCGGCCGCCTCCGCGACGCCTCCCTCGCCGAGCGCCGCCGCCGCCGGCAGGGAACCGGTTTCGCCTCTCGTATTTACTGATTTGAGCTTTTTGGGACGCTCGCAAAGCGCGAGGACGCGTCGCCCGAGGGCAGCAAACGGGCGCCACCACCTGCGGCTGCAACCTGTATTTGCCACGGAGCGAGCGGGGAAAACAGCCCGAGCCGATTTCACCATTTTTACCACCATAAGTTTTTTTGTTTTTTTTTTTTAACTGACAGGTTCAGGCTTTTTTTTTCCCCCCTTAATTTATTTTTTCAGTGCGTTTACTGACAGTTGGCAACTGTAAACCATCTGGTAGCGATGCGCCCGCTGAAAGGGAGGGAGGGAGGGAGGGAGGGAAGCGCGGGCGGCTTCCCGGAGCAGCCGATTTCGGGTGGCCAGCGTGGGAAAGGGCCGGGCCGGGCCGCGGGAGCCGCTCCGGCTTCGCGCCCGCAAAGCGGCGCGAGCAACCAGCAGAGAGGATAAGGAGCCACCGCAACGCCAGGATGAGTTTTGGGCTGGATGCTCCAGCACAGAAGAAAAATCATTAAACCCGATGTTTCCCTAGAACAGATCCGCTCGGATGCCGCAAGAGCTCCCGGGCTCGGGGCGGCGCGGTCTGTGCCGCGTTCCCCCCGCGCGCCTGGCAGCGCGGCCGGCCCCGGGGCCGCCCCGGCGGCAGCGCAGGGCTTCACCTCCAATTTAGCGTAACAAAACTTTTAATTTAGATGTTTTCATCTATCTATCAGAGTAAAAGGAAAAAAAAAATAAGTTTAAAATAATGACTGTAATAAATGAAGGTAATTAATTGTAGTTTGTTCCTTTACTGTCTAGTCAGCTTAATTTTACCTTTTCATCTAATAATGAGAAAATAATTTTTGTGCTCTGAGGGTTAATGATATGTAACTGCAAGAGCTGCTAATTGCATGTTGCAAACTATTCATCAAAATCCCCATCTGCGCTACTTGATTATGTTTGCTAAATTATTGCTTTGAATTATCTTTCATAAAGCAACTTTTGTAATTAGCAGGGCTTTCGCTTTGCTCTTTTCTCTGTGCGCAAGGATATTCAAACTTTGGCCATTTCAAGCTGTTGCCATTAAACTGCCATCGCGGGCAGCTTTTTGTGATTCTCCGCCAGAGAAATAAACTGCCCTTTATCTAATCAGGACGAAAAACAAAAGCTGTTTTTATTCTCAGCGGGTACAATTTCTTCCTTTCTTCACTCTCCCTCCTGGCCCCAATCCCCCCCCTCTTCCCAAGGAAAGAAATTACATATGAAGGCTACGGGAGCCTAAATGTACACGAGCTCCTTACGGAAACGGCAAGCCGAAACAACGAGAAAAGCCCATCCGCCACAGCACAGGTTAATATTTCAAGATGATTTTTTTTTTCTCCCCGCTTCCCATTTACAAGAAGGAATRGAGGGGGAACTCTCGCCATCCATCACCGCGTTTTTATGGGCTCCTTCCCATGACTCGGATGATGTAGCGCTATATTCTCCCTGGTAAATATTCATGGGGAGCGCAGCGGAAAGCATGGCTTAAAAAAAAAGAAAAGAAGTAAAAAAGAAAAAAGAAAAAAAACAAGAAAAAAGAAAAAAAGAAAAGAAAAAAAAGAAGAAAAAAGAAAAAAAAAGAAGAAAAAAAGAAAAAGGAGGAGGAAAGCAAGAGGAAAGGGCCCCAGCGGCTGGCCAGGGCGGCACGGCAGGGGCTGGGGAGCAGCGCGGGGCGTCCCACGGCGTCGAGCCCGCGCGGGATCCCGGCCAGGCTGGCAAGGCCGGAGGTGCCGCCGCGGGAAGCGCCAGGCAGATCCATGCGGGTCGCCCTCGCCGCCCCTCCGCCCCTGCTCCCGAGTGGCAGGGGCCGCGCTAGCCGGGGCTGCAGCCCCCAAGGAGCTGGAGCTCAGCTCCTCTCGCTGGACACGCGCCCGGAGATCCTGCCGGGATGGGGCAGAAGGGTGCAAATCTCCCCCCGGCAGGCTAAGGAGTGAAATCCCTCCTGCCCCCAGCCAGCACCCAAACAGCGGCTGCCCGGGCCCGAAGCAGCCGAGAAACCTCAACTCAAGAGAGCGGAATTCACTTTTTGGCCTAAATCCCCCCAGAGCTCCTGTGAAAAAAGCCTGGAGGGGAGGAAGGCAGCGCAGGCGGCAACGGAGACGCCGCCGGGCCAGGAATCGCATCCCCGTCTCACCGCCACCAACGTCAATCCCGAGCCGCCTCGCTGCAAGGACTGGCTGCGGCTCCCGAAAGCGCCTAGCTCTCATCCCCGGAGCGGATCTAATGAAGACTATCGGAAAAAATGCAGTATTTAAAAGACTGAAAATGTATTCCTATTGTTATCACTCTCTTTTATGTGTTTATGCACAGTGCATGGGAATGAATCAATACTGGATTGCCCTATAAATAAATGAGCATATCAGTAAACTGAGTAATAAAATGAAGTGATGAAAAATATGGAAATCAGTCGCATTTGTGTAAATCCAGTTATTGTTTACTTTAATATTTCCTTATGCAGTTACGTAGCTCCAAAGAGACAGATTTAAAATAAGGTAATGCGCAGCAGATGACAGATTCTAATGTGTCGCTGCCGGCAAGCTCCGAGTACCTACATCTCTCTGGGGGTTTCAACCTAAGCACATTAGAGGAACGCAGAAAGCAACCCCCAGAAGAGAGAGCATTAAAAAAAAAAAAAAAGGAAGGAAAATAAAAAAAAAACAGGGGGAGAAGAGGCATCCTGAAGCGCAATGCATCTCTGGCACYGCCGTGCTTCTGCGGGGATGCTGCTCTTGGGGCTCCAGGGAGCAAAAGCGACGTGTCCAAACCCCTGCCGAGCCCCTTCGGGCGACCCGGCGAGGACCAAGGCGCTAACGCAGTGGTAGACGAGCCCTCGGAAGACTCGAGCCGCGCGGCCGAGGGTGGGCCGGGCTCGCGGGGACGCCGGCCGGCCGGCACGGCGCGCGGGGCTCGCGGCGCGCACCCACCCTCCGCGGCGGATCCGGTGCCCTCGGCCGGTGCCGGCGGGCGCCAAGGAGCACGGCTCTGCCCGCGGCGGCACCGCGGCCCCGTCGGCAGGGCCGGCTCCAAGCGCGGCCCGGGAGCTCTGCTCCTCGGGGATGGCGAAGCCGCGACGCCCCGCGGGAGCCGGCTGCTCGGCGGCGGCGGCCCCTGCCCGGCTCTTCCCCCTCCGACGCTTTTGTTTTGCCTCCCCGCCGCAGCAGCAGGCGGGAGCAACTGGGCCTGGCAGAAAACAACGCGAGCGAGCAGCCAGCCAGCCAAGCAGGCTCCGCGGGAACCTATTCCGGAGTTGCTCTTTTATTTTAGTTTTATTTTTTTCTCCTCCTAATTTTTGAAAAACGCATCTACCCCCATCTGGGCTGCGATCCGGGCGCCGGGATCTCGGAGCCGAACGCTCGACGCTCGCTTTTTTTTTTTTTTTATAAACGCCTCGAGACCCAGCGTTTTCGCCCTCGCTCCCGGCGCCGCGAGGTCTCATCCAGGCCGGTGCCGGGCACCTCCCGGGAGCAAGCGCTCAACCCCTGCCAGGATCAGGCGCTTCCAGTACAAAGCAGCCGCCGGAGGCCGCGCGGGAAAGGAATAAGAATACCCCAAGGTTAGGACCTATAATTTGTCTTTGTGGCTAATTAGCTTCCTTTCTTGTTAGTCACTTACGTCTACAGCGCTCAAAATCTAGTTTCGACGGAGGAAAATGCGCCGTCCCACCGAGTTAATTCTATCACAGCAAATACACTGTACCTCAGGTACATTTTTCTTAAATTCCCAGCTGAGTTCAATTAAATGTTTATGAGAACGTTCGCTTTCCTCCTGCCGCGCAGCCGGCTCAGAAGCGGCAGAATCGAGCTCCTCCTGGAACAAAACAAAAACAAAAGGGAAAAAAAAAGAAACGGGGCGGAAAAAAAGGGAGGTTTAGGAGCATTTGTTTTTAGAATTGTACAAATATAATTCCCCCAGAATGATTTCTCTCTGCTGCGCGCAGCCAAGGCGCGTTAGCAATATTGACAAGGGGGTTTATATGAATAATTGAAGAAACTATGTATTCAACGCAAAAGCAAAGCAAAGCAAAGCCAAGAGGGTTGTTGAGATAATCAGGAGCTCGCTAATCAATATTCCGCTCTCCCCCCACCCCACCCTCCTCCTCGCTTTTCCAAAAGGAGCAGTGACATAAGCTCATCAGTAACTGTAAAAAAACATCACACTCGGAGTGTCAAAATAGTCAAGTACAGCATATTGTATTGCCAGATTTTGTTCTAAGTCCACTTGGTTGCCAGATTACATATATCAGCAGGGAGGGAAGCAGTCCAACTATGACTTACTTGCACTTAAGTGTTCATAAATAAGATTTTTAAGATATATATGGCTTTTTAATTTCGGCAGAATTTGAAAAAACGAAGGCGCCGATACTAAGCAAACTGACCTTTTTGCGCGGCCCCCAGTAAATCAGGCRCAGCTCACTCCCAGCGCAGGGAAAGGCTGCTCTAAGGAGTTCGGGATTGGGGCTGGGGCGGCGCGGGAACGGCCGAACCCGGGCGCGCGCCCGGGCCGAACCGCGCAGCAGACGCAGCGTTCGCCGAGCGGGTTTGATGGAGGAGGGGGAAAAAAGGGGAAAAACCCGCCGAAGCCAGCAGAGAGGTGCATCCCGCCCGGGCGCGATCCGGGATGCTCCCGCGCCCGGCCCCGCTCCAGCTGCTCCCTCCCCGGCGTTTCCACCCCGGGCCCGAAGACGGCAACCCACGGCAATTATCCGCCTTGTATCGCAGCGCGAACATCTGTAAAAAATTTATGCCGGCGCCATAAAAACGTGGCAAAACGGAGAGGCCTTTGTCTGATGGAGAGATACGGCACGAGCGCCTATTCCAGCCGGGAAAACCTCATTAGGATTTATCTGCGAACACAGAGCCTAATTACTGCCCCTCGGTCCGCGGCGGCAGACTCGAACCAGAAAATCTAAGGGYGGCGGGTGGGGGGAACGCTATTAATTGCTTTTTGATAAATTGGCCGCCTCGCCGTGGCGAGGAGCCCGGGCCGCCGCGAGCGTCCCCGCCGCGACGCCGGCCCCGGGAACGAGGAGGTTTAAGGCAAACGGGGGCAGCCAGACGCGGAGGGCAGAGGCTTCCCCTCGGCTCGCCCGTGCCCGGGGCCGCCCGGGCGCATCGCCCCCGCGGGAGGACGCGGGCACCGCTCGCCGGGGCGCTCGGCGGGCGGCTTACAGGGGCCATCAATCATTTCCTACGTATTATGTAAATGCGCCAGGCTAAAGATGTATGGAGTCAATTATCAGGGGTCACTGCTGGGCGTAACATTCGCACAGGGAAGCTCTCGGGCTCAAATGAATTGGTGAGAGATTGCGAGCTTACTGCCTTTTATTGGACAATATAAATATTTCACTTATATATATATATAAAAAAAAATAGTTTCATCTGCCTTCTCGCCAGTACAAGTCCTGTGTGGATACAGAGAAGCAGGGAGTGAAAAACGGCTGTCAGCATCTTTCTAACCGCCCTGCGGCGCCTTGCAGGCACGCGGGTTGCAAAGCGGGTGTTACCGCGGGCGTCACGCCGGCGCCTCCCGGACCCGGCGCCCAACGAACCGCCAGCCTCGCTCGCGGGCGTCTCGTCCCCGTCGTCGCCTCCCGCGAGCGCCGCTCCGGCTCCTCCGTCCGGCCCGCGCCAGGAATTGATCCCGGAAAATGCACTGTCCTGACAGTTTTCCCCGACTCGTCCTGCCGTTAGCGTATCCATCCTCATTTGCAGACTCGTGCGCCGGCATAGGACGCTCTTATTTCATGTTTGCCAATATATCAAACCCTTCCCCGCTACAATAAAACGGGAGAAAGGAAAAAATAAAAAGCCTTTAGGAATCGATACCCCTTTCTATCTCTCTACCTATATTTTATTAAAAACTTTAGCATCAATATTAATGTTTAAATCCTCGCCGAGCTGAGTTTAATTACCTGTAAACCGCAGCCCCAGCTATGCGGACCCTGCTTCCCGCCGCAGCAAATAAAAGCGCCGAGGAGAAGCACTTCACCGACGCGCCAGGGCCGCCCCGGCACGCCGCAGGTTTCGGGGGCGTACGGTTATTTTTGGCTATTTTCGCTATCTTTTCCAAAGGAGCGAGCAGGAGCCCCCCCTGCTGCTAGAGGCTCCCCCTAGGAGCGGCTGAAAGGGGCGAGGMGAAGCGGCTCACGCGACGGCCCGGCAAAGCCGAGCGCCCGCTCTCGGAGGCGGCGTTCCCTTTACCGGCACGTTTTAAGGAKCAGCAGCAGCTCCGGCCACCCAGGCCGAGGGAAGCCAGGAGCCGAGCTGGAGCGATGCTGCCCCGCACGACCACCAGCCCCGGGAAGGGGCCAAAGGAAGTGGGTACACGGGAGAGGCACCAGGGAAGAGGAAAGCTGGGATCTGGGAGAGAAAGCGATTCATAAATATAAAATACCTGGGGCTCTTGCTGCCGAGGTATCCGTTTTTGGATGCTATGTGAATCATAACGTGGGGGGGACTAGGGAGAATTGCTTGAATTGAATCCATCCGCGTGGCAGGACCAGGAATAAATACCTGGCGTGGGAATCGCTGCGATGCTGGCGGATTCCCGCGGAGCAGAGGGCCAGGAATGGCCGTGCCRAGGGGAAAAGGCACAAACGGGGCTAACTCAGAGCTGTCCTCTCCCCCGGCCCTGCGAAGGGGAGAACTGCTGGACGGGGTCTCGCTCGCCCGTACAAGACGTGCAGCCTCGCAGCTCTGGCAGGCTGCAGCTCCAAACTCCGCACTTCTCCTTTGCCCGACGCGCCTAAAAGCAGCAGGAAAAGCTCGTGCTCCAGAGCCTGATGCGTCCCACGCAGCCGTAAACCCTGGCGGGTCCCAAAGAGCCGCGCTGGCCACGGCACGTCCGCGCACGGACCCCTCCTTTGGCTGCTAGCGGACGGCGGAGCATCGCGGGTTTGCACCGGGCGTTTCAGCCGGGGCTCGGCTGCAGCCACGGCTTGGATCTGGTCTGGGCATTGCTGAGCTCGCCTGGGAAAAAAGCGCGGCCCGGGCGCACGCCGCGCTTCGTCCCTCTGCTGCCGCCGCTCTCCGCAGGGTCGTGCCCCGCCGCCGGTTGGGACACCGCGCAGCCGGCACGCTCCACTCGGCCGGGCCCAGCCGGAGCCGCGCGAGCTCCTAATCTAAAATGGAATCGGGGTTTACGGCGCTTTATCAAAGCGGCTGTAATGGGATCTCCACGAGGGCAGAGATTCGAGACGCGCGTTAGACTTCCATTCCCAGGCAGATATGAAAAGGCTGCATTAAAAAAATATATATACACACACATATACACATGCTTCGAGCAATGCTATCTGATGCACAGTATCGGTGGCCGCTCGCGAGCGGCTCAACAGCTCCCGCTACCCTGATATTTTGCTGCCCCGGTCGCCACCCCGCGAACGCGCCGGGAGGCCCGAGCGGGACGGGGATGCCGGCGCGGGAAGGCCGCTCGGGATGAGGATGGAGCCCGGCCCCGCGCCGCCGAGCCGCCCGGCCCCTCTCCCGCGAGCTCCGCGGCGGCGGCGGTGACGGCAGCGCTCGAGGGCTACGCTTCCAGAGCCATATTCATTACCATATTCATTCAGTGTTTATCTCGCAGATGTACGGATCCGTTACAATGGGGAGAAAAGAGGACTCGGAATTTGTTCTCAAAAGATATTCAAATTAGTTAATCAAGAGTCCTTTTATTACGTGTCTCATGTACCAGCAGCAACTATCCATCGAGATAAATGATCAGCTGCTAATAACTGATTACATCGCAGCAAGTGTTTTCTTATCCCTATTACCACCATGTTTAAAGACATTTTATAAATTTCTAATTATTGTAAATTGTTTCGCCTTTTAAAAACATCTTCCCATAGTCATCAGCTGTCAATTTTTTTTTTTTTCTCCCCTTGAAAAATCCCTCTCCCGCTCGCTATCTGAAACGAGCCAGCGGGGACGATGCTCCCTGTGCGGGCGGGCGGCCGGGGCAGTGGCAGCAGCTCCGCGCGGTCCGAGGGCGCTGCAAACCCGAGCCCGGGCTATGCCRACCGCGCACCGCGGGCGAATCCGTCTCCACGAGCACTTGGCCCCCTGCGGAAAATGGAAATCCGACCCGGGCCACGCGGCGCCAGCGACGCTTTGGGAAGCATCCTGGCCTGGAACCAGCAAGAAAAATAAAAGCAGCYATAAGATTATCCTCCGCGGGTGGCGCTGCCTGGAACCGTGATGCATCCTGACAAGGCGCCRCGTGCTGGTACGGGCCATTTTCCCGGGAAGGATTCGCTGTCCAGTGAACCAAGAAGAAATAAATAAAACAGCAGTATATAATATGGCTCTTGACAACTGCAAGACATCCGTTCCTAAAGACGCTGGCACCTAAGGTCAGAGCCGTGCTTAGGAGAGTGCTAAATAAGATCCCRCTTTGTTTCTGCATATTTTACAGATGAAAGCTGCTCTGCTTTGACAGAAATAGTTAAGAGGGTTCAAAGCCAGCGAGGACTCTAAATCGGCGCCCAGCAGCCAAGCAGCCGGTCCAAACCATTGCCGGGCTCCCATTCATTACTGCAATCAATCAGCTTAAAAAAACCACCGCAAAAACAACAATAAAAAACCCTCTAAACTCCCCGAGACGCTTTAATGGAAAATGCATCATCTGCTTTCTTTTCCGGCCGCGACTGCCGGGCCGGAGCGGCAACCCGCGAGCCTCGGGCCAAACCGGAGCCGCAGCGCGCCCGTGCCCCCGCGGGGACCCGGCGGGCATCCCGGCGCCCCAGGGATCGGCCGGCCGCTCCTGCCGGGGGCGGCCGCTGCCGCGGGAGACGGAGAGGGCCAGGGCAGGGGTGCTTCCCGGCCTCGCCGCCCACCGGATCGCCTGAACGGCACCGGATTCACGCAGCAGCGGGCGCTGGCACAGCCCCCGTCCCGGGAGCCAAAGAGGGTTCCCCCTCCCCGGCGCGAGGAGGAGGAGGAGGAGGAGGAGGAAGGCTGTGCTGGGCCACCCTGGCACGGAGCAGCAGGGTGCCCGGCCAAGGCCGCTCACTCGGCCGCATGGTCCCGGCGCTGCCAGGAAAGGGAGGCACCGGGTGGGAGCCGGAGTCGGAGCCGCCTGGCCGCCCCAGGCTTCCCGGCTCCRGCAGGGCTCCGACCCGGGGAGGAGACGCCGCAGGCACCAGCCATGCCATTATACGCTTTATTGATGCCGTTCTGAAGAAAGCTAATCAATATATTAGATTTCCCAAAGAAAGAAAACACCAGCTGCCAGCAGCACAGCACTCCTCGGCGGCGGCAGCGCGTTTTTCCATGGGCCCCCGGAGCCGCCGCACGTGTCCGCGCGGCAGGACGAGGCTCCGCGGCGCAGCCAGACCCGCGCCTGCCCCAGCGGCAYGGGCTCCCGAAAGGCTGCCGCCGGGTCCGCCGCCATGCGCAGGGCCGAGCCGCTTCGGAAATTGGTCCCGAGTCATCCYGACGGCGCGGGCGAGCCCCAAGCGTTCCCGCTCAGCAGCAGCGTGCCGGGATGGGCTCCGGCTCACGGATGCCCTGCCGTGCAGCAAACCTCAACCAACGGCTCTGAAACGTGGGAGAAACTGGAAATCATCAAACTGCCGCAGGAACCCGGCGGCGGCRGATTCCCAGGAGCCAGCCCCACGGCAAAGCCTGCCGGAGCTCGGGGCGAGGCGCGCGCCCGGCGCCCTTCACGGCCGAGGGCTTCCAAGATCGAGCCTCCGCAAAGGGATATTCATTCTGTAAAACCATTAAAGCCTCCGCTGTTGCAGCTCTAAAAGCTGCTCAAAGAGGAAAGAACGAATCCACGTTGGATCCGACGTCTGCCACCGAGGGAAAGCTGAATGACGTAATGGGGAATTGATTAGTATTTTAATAGAATTAGATCATTTGGAGGTTTGCAGATCTGTTTCAAAAACCCAAACGTTATGCAGATTTGCATCCAAAACCCTAAACCAGGGCGCGTTTAAACAAGGCAGAGTAAATGCCCCACATTTCCCCAGGATTATCTGAACCATATCAGATATAATCCAATGATCTGTAAAGTGATTATACCCAACTGAATATAAGAGATCTCTTCTGGTAATGCAATATTTCATCCAGCTGCAGACATTAGGCGGAGGCAAACAAAGGAGGAGATTTAATAAGTGGAAATAAAACTATAGGCAGAGATAGTTTAAATTTTTTTTTTTTTGTATTGCATCTAATTGCAATCAACAACAGACATCTGACACAGTGACAGCATCAGCAAAATTGCTGCTGAGAGCACAGAATCTTTGTCTAAAAATAATCAGACATTCTGCGCGCCACTGTTTGTTATAATGGTAATCGATGCTGGAGGCTTTGAATTCCATCAATTTATAGATCTGCCCTGTTCTGCCTGGTGATTGTGTTCTGCACACATCTCCCCGCGCTCAGCCGAGGCAGCGCTGGGGCACTGTGTGATTAAGATAAGCTCAGATTCCTTTCATACATTCCTTATCAGTTCTAATTCTCCACCAGGCAGAGATGTTCACAGCAGTTAAAGATTAGTTCAGCTTCTCAGACGCCAAATTTGAGGGTATTGATCAATAAATCAAATCAGAGCAATCAATTGCCCAATCAGAAGAGTCTAGCCGATGCATTATTACTGGCGCCTTCGAACCAGAGCTTTCATGGGTTTCATCAAAACACTGCTTTCCTGGCTTCCCGCCAGCTCCTGGGCTGGCTAATAGACTCCACAGCAGAGGAGCTCCAGCCCAGCAGAAGAGCAATAAATTTCTCATCAAACAGCCGATAGAGAAACAAGATGAACATCTGTTTTGCTGCAATGAAACTCCTGTGTTCTTCAGAATCTGCAAACCAGGTCTGACAGACCACCCCAAAGGCAGCTTTGCCTTCAACAAAGCAGCAAAGCAGAATATTCGCCAGTTATTTCAATCAGGTAATTTAAGAAGACTTTGCATTCTCCCCTCTGCAGCTGCTGGAGCTTTACAGACAGGATTCCAGCTCAGTCAATAATAAAAGCCATCCTGGGACCCTGTACTATGAAGGCAATTTTATGATACCCATTATGTGGCAATGTAACTTCATTAAAAGCTGTTTATTCCCTCTAAGCATTTTAAGCACTTTCCCTCACCCATAAAGAAGGGTCTTTCTGTGCACTGCAAAGGTTATTTTTACAGAGAGCTGCTTTGTGATRCTTCTTCCTCGGTAATGCGAGAGGCAGGTTGTTCCCTTTCCTCGCCTAATGGGCGCGGAGGGGAGGGAAGGAGGGTCCCCGACGGCTCTATTACGAACGAACAAGGTCTCCTCCGTCCCCGCGGGCGCCAGGCCAAGGAGGGTCCCCCAGGAGCAGGACAGGTCCGACGCGCTGGCGGGGCTGCAAACGTCCCCCCAGCCCCAACCGAGCTCCCCCTTCCCAATCTTAAAAACACCGCGCCGTCCCCGACCTCGCCCCTCCGCCTCCCCTGAAAGCGCGAGAGGCTTTTTCCGATGCAAGTGCCTTCCTTCAGGGCAGGGGGAGAGGGAAAGCACATCGTATCTCGGCGCTTCTAAACCAACCGTTTCTTGCAAAGATGCAAAAGGAAGAAAAAACAAAGGAGGTTGGAAAATTAGCATGAACCTGAGCACCCTGCAACTCGGCTCGGCAGCCGCTAGCAAATTGCRCCGGGCTGGCGCGTGATATCCCGGCTCCTCCGCACCAGCGGGCGCCTGCGCCAGCGAGGCAGCTGTATATTATTTTTATTGTACACTCAAGATGAGCTATGTTTACTAGAGTTCTATTTAGGCGACATTTATTATGCCAGCTTGTTTTATAGATTAATATGGACAAACGCCCCTAAAATGCACCAGCCCCTCTGCCCCGGAGGGCGGAAGGGGCCGCGGTTCCCAGGCTGGGAGTCTCAGAGCCGCCCGTGTCCCAGGTCCTCTCCTATTCCCAGCAATTTTGGGGCATCTCAGCTCTAAGGGCCTAATTTTCCAACCCGGGATTATAACCGAGCATCTAGAGATTGAGCTGGAGTCGTGGCCAAGACAGGGGCCAGGCCTCGTTGTGCGGAGAACCGACCTTTCCCGGGAACCGGACCCCCGCGGCATGCAAGAGTCAGGTTGTTCCAGAGGGGAAAAAATTAAATCCTAAGAAATAAATCCTACAAAACAAACAAAAAACCAATTAATTTACCAAGTTCATTTTCCATAAGCGTAGCCGAGAGGACGGGACGGGTCAGTCGCGCGTGGCTGCCGCAGCCAAAGCCGAGCCTGGCCTGCCTTAAGGAGTTCAGCAGTCGCAGTGGAGATGCTCGTCTCCATGTAGGATTTAACGGATCCTTCATCTTCCGGGTAGGCTGATAGACCGGGTAGGTCTTTATTTGGGACTCAAACCCAGCTATCATTAAATGGCTATTTGTGTTCTGCTGATATTCAAGAGTTAGCAAAACCACCCGGGCGAGATGCCTCCTGCCCGCTAAGAGCGGAGCCTCCAGCGAACGCCTCCGCTAACGAGTCTCCCCCCGTTATCGACCGCGCCGCGAGAAACCCTTCGCAAAACGAGGAAAATCCAGCAAAAGTTTGCAAATTCTACTTAAAACGAGGCCATTTAGACAGGAGAAAGGGAGGAGGCTCAAAGGGCAGGAAGAGACGGCTCGCAGAGAGGCGGTGGCTCCCCAGCCCTCGCTCCTGGCACAGTTTCTCCCCCAACCACCGCGGTTTTCGCCGCACAAAGCGCTGTTACTGGCTCTACTTCTTCAAACAGGAGCCCAGGGCAGCCAAAGGAAAAACAGAATTACTAGAATACATTTTAATTGATTTACAACAGCACTTAGTAACAGTGATAAAAGAAAAACTTGTTTTATTGGACCTCCTGCTAATTAGCGCAACTAACTCTGGGTAACACACAGCATCTCTTACAACATCGCACAACCCCGACCTTCACCCAGGAAAAAGGGTTTGTTTGGGTTTTTTTTAACAACAAGAGCTTCACAAGGATGGGAGCCGAGCGCGCACCAAGGGGAGGGAGCCTCGCCGCCCCGCGGGCCCGGCGCTGCTGCCGGCGCTCAAAACCTACCTTAGCGATTTCCAAACAAACGGGGGGAAAAATCAGCCTCTCCGGCAAATTCAAGTGTCTTTTCCGCACATCGGCAGCCCTTTATTGCAACTTTGACATATCCTTCCCCTAACGACTTTTCAGGGCAAGCGGATAAAGTCGAAGGAGGCGCACGAGAAACCAACCCGTGTTTAATATTCAATAAATGTGTCAATTTTACATAGGGAGGCAAATGGCTCTTTATCGAGGAATTGGTAAATTTCCTCCGAGGAAAGTAAGTGCGTTTTAGCCTTCAAGGGGTCCCCGATGAATAGAAATGCAATGTGATTTGTGATAAAACTCAGCTGCTCTATAAAAGACGTTAAATAAATGTTGCCGTTGCACTAGGGATACACGGAATTGATTGCGTTATAGACTGGCAGTGTGCCGCACGCGCCCCGTCCCGTGTCGCGCGACCTCCCGCCTACGGCTCGCTCAAACCGCTGGGAACGCCTCCGAAATCCCCGTCCCCGTGGCATCCGAGCCCCCGGGGTGGCCGGTCCCGGCACGGGAAGCACGAGCCAGCGCCGGCCAACTTATCCGGCAACATCCCGTTATTTGCATCGATTCGGTTGATAAAACGCAGGCGTTGCTGGAATCACCGTCGTGCACGAAATTAAGGGAAGAGCGCCGATCCGAGGGCTTCCGCCGGCGGCGGCGGCGAGCCCGGCCCGAGCGCGGGCGCCCCGCGAGGCTCCGACGGGGACGGCGYGCAGCCGAGCGCCCCCCGCCAAAGCTTGCAAACAACCCAATCTTCGTGCAGACAAATGAGAGGCCGCCGGTCCTACCGCGGCGAGCGCAAACTGTGATATAATTGCGCCGCTGCTACATCATCTTTAATCAATAGCATCCAGGGCTGCCGCGGCTCGCGCAGCCCCAACGCCAGCCGCCGCCAAGAAACAGCGTGGTGGTAAAAAGCCCGATAGCTTTTCCCGGCTAATAGGTGGCTTGTTCCCTCAACCCTGCTGATTTTTTAAATAAACCCAAATTCCAATAATTGTTTAATGTTTATTTTTATTTAGTTCTGGTTCACCTCCTCTGTCTCTTGGTGTCAGAAATTGATACTTTGCTCAGGTGGCTGGAAAAAATAAAAATTAGGAAACTGTTCATTATGGTCTTGTCATACTCGGAACGCGCTCCTGCAAACGCAGAGGGAATGTCGCCGGCACGCCGCGTCCATCGGCTGCGGGCACGGTTCCCCTGGGCCACCCAGAAATCGGGATTTGCTGTGGGCGCAGCTTTCCCGCGACATGCGGGAGATCGCATTAATGCATCTGAGGAGGTTCCCGGCTCGGGCGCCTGGCGTGGCCTCCCGAGAGCCGCCAGCTCCGGCGGATGCACCCGGATGCAACACAGAGAGGAGCTTGCCAAGAGGAGCCGCACAGCAGGGACCACGTCCTGGCCTCGCTCCGCTGCGGCAACGTTCGCAGCACAAACCAGCCTGGAAACTGCCGCGGAGATGGAGAGGAGGAGGAGGACTTGCCATCCCGGATGGGAACGGAGACGCGCCGGGGAGGGCTGAAGCGGGCCCTGGCCGAGCCACGGCAGTGCCGGCATCCCTCAGCTTCGCTTCCCCCAACGTTGCCTCCAAAATTAAAATCGGCTCTGAACGAGTCGCTCCGGTTTCCACGCAGACACGCGGAGGGCTCAGCACCAAGGAATTCACRACAAAAAAAATTTTAAGGCAGCTTTAATCAGAGCTTCAGACGCGGGGCTTGGGCCAGGCCTGGACACTCAGGCCAGCGGCGGCCCCGTGGGGACGAGCGCTTGGCTTGCTGCACCGGAAAGGCTGGAGCCCCCGGCTCCGCAGCCAAGCCCGTCCCGGGGCATCTTTTGCCGACAGCAAATGTCCACACAGCCGACCCCATCCCATCTGGCTAGGATGCAATGTGCTCCAGGAGAGATGAGACTACGGCACGCGCTGCTCCCGGGATGCATGCCCACCTGACCCCACTTCTAAGCCCAAAAGAGCCCAAATGAGCCCAAGGGAGGAAGGAACCGGAGTTACGAGCCCCTCTCACCGCAGCGCATGAGGGCCCGTGCCTCCACGTGTCTCACTTCCGCRATGGATTCATTCCTTCAAAAACTGCCAGCCCCTTCGTGGGAACAACCTGGGCCGGGGAGGGGACGGCAAGCGCCTCCACGAGGAGGCTCGGCCCGACGGCCAGCCCCGCCACGGCATGGCACGGACCGAGACGCACGGCGCTGGCGCCACGCTCCTGCTCCCCCTCCGAGCGCCGTGGAAGGTGGTTCTGGAAAAGTACAGGGAAGCCACAACCAATTCCTTTAGGAGATCCATCACGTCAGATTAGCAACTTAGTTTCTTATTAGCTATTTTCCATCCTATCATATTAATATTTGTTTTCACTAATACAATGCAGGAGTCTTATCATATTAGCAACTTTCACATCACATTAGTGGAAACAAATACTAATACAGTACAATACTAATATGACATGATCTGATGGGAAATTGCTAATACAATAAGACTCTCCTACCATATTAGTACAGAAACAACGCAAGTCCCGCTCACGGTCCTCTCTGAACGCGGCAAGCCGGTACCAGGCGTTTCCAAAAACAGCCGGGTACTTTGTGTCCCCGGTGCATGCATGGGCACAACGACGATGATGACGACCAGGGAGCAGAAGCACCCCTGGGTGCAGGCAAAGAGGCTCCCCGCCTTCRGGTCGCCTCGTTTGAGGGCAACGGTGGAGGTGCCCTTGGAGGTGGCATCTCCGAGGGCTGCAGGCAGACGCTCCCCAGCCAACCTCACAGCTTCAGCCATCAGAAGAGACCAACCAGGGCTTGAGATGTTCAATGCACCGCGGACCCACACAACCAGCATGACAGGACCCGGGTCCCCTGGTTACACTGGCGGTAGGAGAGAAAAGCCAACAAGCCCGACCTGAGGACGCGTCGCGTTTTGAACTCCAAGGGCTCAAAGCCGAGAAGACAAAGCGCCCCAGTCGCAGGGGCACGAAGCAACACCCGGACGAGCTGCGACCTTGCCTGCGACGCTCCGGTGCCCCAGGCCGGCAGGACTACGACTCCCGCTTCACTGCCCCGGCTCCATCCGAGAAACGCTGCCTCGACGCCCGGCCCCACGGGCATGGGAAGACGCAGAGGCTCAACCGCAGGCTCCGAGGTGGGAGGTAGCCCCAGAGTTCCCGCACCAAAGGATGAGCCTGGCAGGAGCGGAGGCCGTTGCCGTCTCCCAGGATCAGCCTCCGGAGGGCCCGTCCCGCTGCCCGCGCTGCACCTCTGTGCTGCCCGAACGGTCCCCGGAGCAGCCGCCTTGGCCTGAAAACTTGTACAAGCGACAACAACTTGAAGAAGGAACCGAGTCGTGCCAAACGGCCCCTCTCGTAGCTTGGGCATCAGCAGCTACCTTCCTGCGAGCGCGCAACGCTCCCCAAGCCCCGCCGCACGCGGCTGCAGAAAGCGAGGGACCTTGTCCAGCACCCCGGTGTCCCCCGAGACACCCACCCACCCACCCCTGCACCTCGGAGAGGTCACCCCCAGCAGCTTCCCCGGCCCAGAAACGCGGAAGGACGCACACGTCCGAAGAGGCAAAAGTCTTGTAACATCCTCGCCCTGCTCGGGTGGACGGCACGGCACAGGCACGCCAAGTCTCCCGCCTAAGCAATACTTCCMACGCGCCTGGAACAGTTTTCCAGCCCTTCCACTTCTTTTTTCCTGCAGGTACCACCTAAAATCTCCTAATTTCCTGCTGTGAGCCTTGGATTCGAGAGCAAAGGGGAGTTTCTCGCTGCCCGACATGTGCATCAGCGCAGCCGAACGGTACGTCCTGGCAGCAGGGAGGGCTGGGGGTCAGGGCCAGGGCCCCCGGGGCCCAGGGTATTTCGGGGTGGACCTGCCCCAGGGGCAAGGTGCAGGGAAGAGCGTTCCTCCAAGGCCCCGAGGCGCCGGCAGGCAGCCCATGCCCGCGACGAGCCCGTTCCCTGGAGCCGCTCCGCGGCTTGGCACGCGGATGCACCAAGAGCCGCTACGCTGTGCATCTCCAGCCAACTGTGCCACGGAGAAGCACTGCAAAAAATAGCTCCAGAAACTCAAAAAGCAGCCAAYGTATTTACTTGGAGCAAGGCAGGGGTTCGGCACGCTCAGCAATTTTCTATTCTCTCAGCAATTTTCTGTTCTACTGAATTAGTAGTTTGTATTGAATTAGTATTCATTTTCTCTAATATGATATATAAGCATAATCGTGTTAGTGACTTGGGTATCGCATTAGGCTACACAACTGGAATGCATCCCTGCCCCAACGGCGGCGCGCAGAGAGCACGGCGGCGAAGGAGGGGCCGCCGGCAGGAAAACTCCGAGCGCGGGGCCACATCCTGCTCCTGCCGGCCCGCCTGCAGCTCTACGAAACTCCTGCRGCACCCAGCAAACCTGGTCCTTGTCCGGGCTCCACATCCCCCCGCCTCGGCAAGCGGAGCCAGGTTGCTCCACGAGAAGGAGGGTGGGAAAGCCAGGAGTCAACGTGCTGGATGCTGGGACACTGTTTTGCAGGGACCTGGAAAAGTCCGGCTAGCCAGAGACACAAGCGAGCCGCCGCGGGCGGTGCAAAATCACCATCTTCCTCTCGGCACAGGGCCACCGAGATGCATCCCCTCCGCTTGTCCACGCTCAGCCGAGCGGAAGGCCCCGCGGGGAACCAAAACCCTCGCTGCTCCGCGGAAGAGCGGAGCCCCCAGGAAAGGCCTGCGTAAAGATCAACCGCGCGAGGCATTAGGAGAGGATTTTGCAGCAGACGCTTCCAACCTTTTATGGGGTCCAGGGAGTTTTTACCTTTTGCATCAAACTGGCTTTGGCTTTCAAGACCAACTGCTGAGGGATGAATTACCGAGGAGACGGCTCTGCTCCGAGCGAAGTGAGGGAAGGGGAACCTGCACTTGTGCTCCTCGCTGGGGGATCGCTGGGTCCGGGGCTCCCCGCGCCGGCTTCCGCGGGAGACGCCGACCAGAGGTGCAGCGCCGCCGCCGCGTGCTGCAAAAGGGGCTGCGAAGGCGCCGCCGGGCCGCGGGACCCGAGGCAAAACCACCCCGCGGAGCTCCGGCCTGGGCCTGCTGCTGCCGTTAAACCCACCGTAGCTTTTAAACACCGATTTCCAAGTTTTCTGCCCTCTTGCGCAGCCCAATCTCTGCCTCGCTGCAGGGGCGGCGAACGGGGCAGGAGCTGAACCGCAGAGGGACAGATCCTGAGCGGTGCGGAGGACCGTTCGGGTAGGAAACCACCCCATCTCGCCTCCCTTCCCGTCCCTCCCGCGGGCAGGGACGAGGGGAACCGCCGCTCCCGGCTTGGGAGGACCCAAAATAAAATAAAGGGCGTCGCGTCCCGACCGAACAACTTACCGGTTCGTTCAAAACGAAAGACTCCCCGAGCTGGGAACCACAGCCTCGCTGTGGCGAGCTAACGATTCCCACCCGCCTGCAGACCCGCGTGGGAAACGCGCACCCAGCTCCCCCCGCCGGGTACCTGCCGGCCCAGGCCCGATCCTGCTCGCTCCTCGCGCCCTCCGCCCTCTCCCCGCAAAGCCGTGGCAATCTGAGGGGTTGGGAATTAAAGCCGGCATAGGTGCACGTGGCAGCCTCGCAGGCGCCTTAAACAGGACTCGTGTAAGAAGCCGGGGAGTCGGGAATCCTCCCCTTGGAAAAGTCCAGCCGTAACCGCTCCCTGCCTCAGTTTCCCCCGCTGTAAAAGATGACGATGGGCTCTGCAGGGTGACGGAGATCCCCCCGCGATGGTCTGGGCCGGTCGGCCTCGAAACCTCCCTGGTGCTTGGGAGAGGCCTGGCGGCCCCCGGCTCCGCTGGGACCCCCCCGGACGAGCCCGGAGCGCCCTCCGTGCCGGAGCTCCCGAGGCGGCACAGCCCCGAGTCCAGCCCGGGGCCCCACGCGGCACCCACGAACGGCGCGAGAAGCCTCCTGCCCGGGATTGCCAGAAGCCTTTTCCTATTCATAAATAACGCTCAGAAATTCCCCTCCGTGGGACAAGGGATAAAATTCCCTCCGTGGGGAGCGGGACGGAGGCGCCGCCCGGGAAAGGGGGGAAGGCGGCGGGCACCGCGGCTGCCCCATGTGAGCTCGGAGGGGCACCGGCGGTGTGGAGCCGGGAGGGAGGCAGGCGGGGAGAGGGCGGCCGGCGGCGCGGGAGCATCTGGCTCATCCCTAATGGAGCCGGGAAGGGGCGGCCTGATTCGYGCTGACCCCCCGTGAACCCGGCGGAGCCATCCGCCCCCAATCCTTAATTACCCAATTAAGTTGCAACGAGCAAAGAATAAAGCAAGAGAGCGAGGCAGAGGAGGAGGGAGGGAGGGAGGAAGGACCCGGCCCCGCAGGGAAACGGCTGGTGTCAACGCCCGCGCAAGGAGCACGGAAACGGGGCCGGGGCGCCGGCGGGAGCCGCCTCCGGCACGGAGCGGCCTTTCCGCCAGGCTGAGCGGTTGGGGAGCCGCGTCTCCGCCGCGTTAAGCACGGCCTCTGCGGCACCGGGACGGCCGCTGCGCCCCGCGGAGCGCGCTTGGGCGCCGGGGCGAAGGCAGCGCCCGACCCCGCGCGGCTGCCCGGCACGGCTGCCGCAAGACACCGCTGGCAGCGCGTAGCCGTGTGCCGCATCGGTAATTAGCTCTTTTTATGGACTCAAATAAATTGCCTCCATGTTATCAGGGAAACGCGTTCGTTTTAATCCCCTGCCCACGGGCTGCGGCRGCGCGGGCGCCTTCGGGGCGCGAGAACCGGCGGCTCTGGGGAGACGGCGACRGAGCAGGGCCTCCTCGCGGGCTCAGCAGGGCTGGGGAAAGCCGCACCCCAGCGCGCCTGGGGATGCCGAGGTCTCTGAACATCCCCCCTTCCAAGAGCCCGGCGCTGGCTCGGAGCACGAACCCGGAGCCGCCTTCCAGCCCCAGCCCGGCTGCAAGCCACCCTGCTCGAAGCACGTGGCATCACACCGATCCTCACGCACCGGTCGAGGCCGGAGCAGTCCTGGCATAAAACCTACACAAATATACCTATCTGTGTATAAAATTCCCGAGCCCGTATTTAAGATCCATGGCCAATTACCCAATCAGGGAAACTCCACCTACCTGCTGATGCCCGTTCCGACATCCCCGGAGAGCTGTTAGCGCTCAGCATGCGCCAACCTGGAGCCGGGGAAGTTACCCCGGGAAAAGCTCTCCGGGCGCGGATAGCCGTGCACACGTAACACGCGCGCACACGCAAACACGCACATGCATATTTTAAAATCCTAAGAAAATTCTGAGTCTTCGCTGTCAGTGCTGTATATCACTTTGAGATATATACCATATTAGCAAAAAGAACTGAATTATATTGCATTCATGATGCAATTAAACACTTCACTAGGAATCAATGTAAAACTGATGAGGCCTGAAAGTAGTGCATATGGCTTAGAACATTATAAAACATTACCTTCACTCAAATCCTTTTCAGTAGCAATTTAAATCTTCTTACAGTTACTGCTGCCAATGGTAAACCATCTACTGATTCATAACAGTGCATGGGAACGAATGAATTTTTTTAAAAATTTATTCAACTACTAAATTACCCATGAAACTGGAATAGCTGACAGGAGTAATCTGAATTATTATTAGCTCTGCAAGTATTCTGCATTAGCCAATTTAAAACCACGGCTCACAGGCAGAAACCAGTTAGTACAGGCAGGGTGTTAAATGACTGCCATAGTTCTTCATTTTACTGCTGCTTACGTTTAAAGGTCAAGAGATAAAAATTACATATGACTGCAAACATGGAAAGGGTGTTTATCTTTTTTCCTATGAATCAGGTCAACCATAAACTTTACAAACATCTGGAGATACAGTCGTGTAAACTCTGACGCCTTCGAAACGTTCGAGGCTTCGCGTGGGTTTTTGCGCAGGCGCGCTGCACCCAAGGGGGCAGATTCACCCTCTTTCTCCCCAATTTGGGGCCGTAWTTGGTTTCCTGCTTTCTGTTTGCACGCGAGACCCGAGAACAAAACCCCACGTCGCTTTTGGCGCCGGCACGGATAGGAGAAGACGCGGCCGAGCAGGTCGCCCGAGCTCTGCTCCCGCGGCCGCTTCCCAAGCACCGGCACCGCGCGGGTCCAAGCTGCCGGTCCCGGGACGGACGAAGGGGCCCCGCTGCCTCAGTCTTGCTTGGACCAAACCGTACGATTGCTACGGCAGGAACCAGCAGCTTCGCTCAGCACCTGAGCCTAGCGGGGACTCAACGGCAAAGACCAGCCAAGAGCGACAGCCCCGGCCACGCGGGAGCCTGTGCCCTGGAGCGGGCGCGGGAACCGCTCCCCAGCCCGCAGGAAAAGCCAGAGCAGGGGAGCCGTGCAGGAGGGATGAGGAATCCAGCACCATCCTGAAATCCCTCGCTGTGCTAATAATCCGCGGGCTGATTAGTCAGAAAGCAAGAATACCTGGGGATTCAGGCACCGGCTTCTTAAAATGACACAGCTTCCCTAACCGGGGGAAGCGGCAGGGATCGGAGTGGAGGGGAGACCATAAATAACAGGACGGGGAAGCGTCCAGGAGCCTCATCAGCGCCCGTAACGAGGGCCGGACAGCGGCAGGGCAGTCAATCACGGCAGCGTAAATCTCTCCGTTACAAAGCCATCCAGGGTGCTGGCATCCTTCCCGCGTTACGGAGAGATCGGCGCTCGGCTCGCTTGGATCCAGAGCGCGGCCTAGCCCAAAGCCGCCTCTTGCAAAGGAAACAAAACCTGCCGGCAGCTGCCCGGGGGGCYGGGTCCCCGCGGGGCGCGCTCCCCCCGAGGAGGGGTCACCTCCGCCTCTGCAAGGCGCAGGCATTCCACGCAAAACGCCCTGCGGCGGTGGCTTCGCCGGCTCTCCCATACAGCAGCAGGGTTTGCTGGAGAGCGAGGCTCAGCCGAAAGCCCAGATTGCAGGTATGGATTCACCATTCCCTCTAAACCCAAGGAAGGGGGGTCTGGGCTGCGCATCTGGGGCTACGACGCTGCTGGTGGTGCATCGCCCCACGCGAGCTCACCACGGGCGCTGCCGCAGCCCGGCCGAGGGCGGGCGCAAGCGGGACGGACGCCACGCCGCCTCGCCCGGGAATCCAGCCTCTTCGCAAACCCGCCGCCACCTTTCCTGCCGACAGAAAAGGCAGGATGCAAAACAAGCGAAACCCAGCAGAGACGCCGTTCCTCGGCCTTGGGTTGGGTTCAGCGAGGCCAGCCCRCATCGGACTAAAGCCGTCGCCAGCGACGCTGGCAGCGCTGCCATTTACAGGTGCAACGTGATGACGAAAGGATTCCACCCGGKGGAAAAAAAGAGGATAAATGAATAAATCTCCCCCCTCCTAACCACCCGGGATGGAAAGCCCAGCCATGGACAAGATGCGCCGGGCCACAGCTCCCCCAGACGAAGGCAAACCCACGGTGCCCAGCACCGTGCCGGAGCCCGGCGAGGCTCCGGAGAAAGCAAAGCACGACGCTGCCAGGGACCGAACCCCATCGGAGCGCCCGGCCGCAGCCGGCCTGCAACCGCTTCCATGCACGTTTTCACTCWTCAATAAAAGAGTGCCAAACCGGCYGGGTTTTCAAGAAGAAGAACTGCGTGCTGATGCAGAAAGGAGGCATTGTCTCTTTAAGTGAACATAACACTGTATCATCCTTTCTCTTCCTATTTTCAGTTTTATTAGCAAAGCAGCACAATGTTTATACTAGTGGGTATTACATTTGCCAGAACAATTACAGTATGACAAATGGCACATCAATGTAATCCATCAACCCCGCCATGACAGGAATCCTTTATCCAGGACTGCCATTAATTCCCGGACCRGTCTCCGGGGTCCCATGTGTTAGTCGCCATGACAACGTGGGGGACGCCGGCCGGGAACGGCATCTCTCCGGGAGACCCGGGCCCCCCGCCGGGGCGCTGGAATCGCTCCCCTCGGCAGCGGCGCGGCAGGACGCCGGCTCCGGGGACACCAACACCCGGGTGTCCCGGGGTCGGGCGAGTTGAAGATGGTCCCTGCCCGAGCGCCGCGGTCGTCGCACACGCACCCGGGGGCTGCGCTGGGAACCAAAACCGCTTTAATTTTGTCGTTTATGGGCCAGCTCTCAAGGTCTTTGCGTAGCCCGCTCTCCTCCAAGCGTGGCGCGGGCAATACAGGCAGGGCTGCTTAAGCCCCGAGCGAGTCCCGTCTCTTCTCTCCCTGCTCCCCGGTGGATTCTCCAGTGTCTAACACCACGACTGCGCTCACGCAACCGTTCTCTCGATGGAGGGCAATCATTTAAGACTTTTTCCTCTGGCAGCCTGACAACCTATTTTCATGAAAGTTTGCAGAAGTTAATATCTCTGAAATGTCTACATCTCCGGTAATTGGGTTAAAATTGACCGATGGAATCAAAAGTTATTGAGGGAGATGGACACTTAGCGCCACCCAGGAAGCCTCGCTTCTGTAGGAAACTGGGCTTGAAGGGTTAGGGTTCCCTTCGCGCCAGCGGCTCTTTGCATGCAGCGTGGGATGGTGGCACTCTGCCAACAGCTGGAGCCCTGGAGCTCATCCCTGCTCCGCACAAGCACAGAACCACAGGCTTGGAGAAAAATTTAGGTCAGGAGGGACTTCTGGAGGGCTCTGGCCCAACCCCCTGCTCCAGGCTAGGTCAGACTGCTCAGGGTCGTGTCCAGGTGAGTTCTGAAGACCTCCAAGGATGAAGGTCCCACCAGCTCTCAGGTCCCAAGGCTGCACCTCTCTCACAGGGGAAGAGTTTTTTCCTTAGCTCTACGGGAATTTCTCTGCTGCAACTCGTGCCTTGGCCTTTCACCATCTCAGTGATCCTCTGCTGGACTCTCTCCAGTTCCTCACTCTCTCTCTTCCGTTGTGGGTCCCAGACTGGACACGATCCAGATGTGGTCTCACAAATGCCAACTAGAGAGGAATAATCGCTTCAAGACCTGCTGGCTGCACTCTTGCTACAACCCAGCGTATGGCTGGCTTTCACCACCGTAAGGCACGCTGCCGGCACGTTCAGCTCGCCCGCCAGCATCTGCAGGTCCTTCTCCGCAGAGCTGCTGCCTACCCCATCGACCCCAAACTGCACCGACGGGTAAAGTGCAGGCAGAGGATTTGTGCACCAGGCTGAAAACCAACTGATCTTTCCCTGCTTTGCTGAAAGGGGATGCGAGACGCCTGCGCTGATCTGCGAAGGTGCTGAGACCCTGCTGATGGGCTCCCTGGGGTTTGCAGGGGTTCGGCATCTCAGAAGCATCGAATCTGCCCCAGGCCAGAGAGGCTTCAGCCCACGCCTGCCCTGGCGTGGGGCCCCTGCCCAGAGCCCGCGGCTTTGGGAGCAGATCGCAGCTTCCACGCGTTTCCCAGAACCTCCCCGCCCCTCGCACGGATGCGGTGGCTTCCTACCCCCGGGATAAAGCGCGAGCAGCAGCTGCCAGCCCTCGGCTCCCAGCACGCAGAAGACGCGCCAGCCGGCTGCGGCCTGCCCAGCGAGCATCCTGCGGATGGCGCCGGCTCCCGGAGCGGCCCGGTTTGGAAGCACCCACGTGCTCGGCTCCCGCAAGCGTGCCAACGAGCCGAGATCCAACTCCACAAACAGGCAGCCAAAAACCGCTCGCATCGCAGGAGAGACCTTGGAAACCAGCGGGGCACTGGATGCCTCTTGGCCCGCTTCACCAACGAGGCTTTTCTCCAGGGAGAGCCGCGCGCYGCGGCGCTGGAGCGAGGGGCTAGGCAAGCGTTCCCAGCCGGGACGGCACYCAAAGCGACCGCGCGTTGCAAAACCCTCCTTTTCCCGACCCAGTTCTCAGCACGCTGAGCTCCCACCCGTTGCGCAGGCCAGCAGGAAAAGACAAATTAATTGCTGGGAGACGCACTGGGGAGCTGYGGGATTCAGGCGATTTTCTTTGCACCAGCGAGCGCACAGGTTGGCCATTTCTTTAAGAAAGTACACAAATTCCACTATGCAACAGTTTCCAGGGGTCCTGCATATCCCCCCTTTCTAGTTAATGAAACGAGCCAATAGCTGACACTCATAAGCCAAAAACAAGACAAAAATCAAAGCCTCCTAATRGATACACTCTCCAAAGTATAACAACACAGGCACAGCGGGATTTTTTTTTCCCTCTGCCAAATCAATCTGGCCCCAATCCAAAGATGTAAGCAGACAGACTGAACTACCTCACCTGTTTTATTAAGCCATTACCAGAATCATTTTATCCCCATTTATAATGTTCAATACATGGTCTGAAGACTTTTCTAATATAGTAATTAGATGGAACACTTAGATAGATGGATTAAATTGGGACGGTATTTTATGCAATTGCACTGTATTTTACAATGCTCTGCCCTGATTTAAAACACCCGAGCRCTCAGCTTTTGTCTGCATCCGGCACTCCGAAAGGACTCGTCTCGCTTTCGGAAACCAGACGGACTTGCGCACGAACTGTCGTCCGTCCCGCTCGGCTTTCGCCGGGGTCCCCCGGCAAGGCAAAACGCCAGGACGGGTTTGGRGTTGGGGAAAAAAAGGGGTTTATTCCACTTCAGCCCCAGGGGAAAAAGCACAAGTCCTCCCAGGTGGCCAAGGCCAGGCTCAAAGCGGTGCTTTTCACACGTTTATATCCGTTTTGGCCCTCCCCGGGGCACCCTGTGCGCTTTCAGCCTTTAGGTAAAAGCAGTGGTCGTTGCGGCTGCCCCCGTAAAACCGCCTTCCCTCGCCCTTGGCTTGCGTTCGGAAGCTGCAGAGCGCCGCGGGGCCGGGAGACGGCTTTGCCCAAACGCCGGATCAGCCCCGGTTCTGTAAATCATCTCCGAGCAATCCTAACAATTTATAGGGAGGCCATTAAACGTTATGGCCACTGACGGCATCAAATTACAGTTGAAAAATTGAGTTCTGTCAGAAAGTGAATTTAAAAACTAAATTAAATTAAAACCTAACTAAATTAAAATTAGGTTTCTAAACTAAAATGACTTTTTAATATTTTCATGAGGGGAAAAAAAACCCTTCTGTCAACTAATAAAATTTGCCCATGTCTTTCRGAGCTGACAAGTTCTGTCTGATAGCAATTGTGGTTATGCTGCCTAATAAATAACCGAAATGGAAAGGCAGGCAGGGGCCGGGAACATCGGCTCGGCCCTATCAGCTCCTCTGAAGGGGGGCTGGGAAAGGACAGAAATGCCCCTGAGCAATTAGAGAAAAGTAATAATTAACATGATTTGAACGAGCGGCCGGACGGGGCGAATCCGGCTGCGACCGCTCCGTTTAGCGGGGAGCATTTCGCTTAGCTGTAAGGTAGCGAACGCGGTCCCGGGCGGTCAACAGGACCCGGTTTGGCGCTGGGGGTCAGGACGGGATGGGAGAAGAGGTCTACCTAAATTCCCTGCTTCCCGACAGGGCCGGCGCGGCAGGTAAGACCATCCGCTGCCCCATCAGCGGGGACGCGGGAGGCACCTCGAGGTGCTCCGGAGGTGTCTTCTCCCCATCCTTGAAGCTCAAAGGAGACCAACTCCACCCCATCCATCCGCTCAGCATCACCCGAACGCGGCCTGGAGGCGACACCATCACCTTGCAAGCGACCACCAAAAATTAGGAATAACAAGACCCCGCGCGGCTTCCCGCAAGTGAATGCGGCCCCGGCGCAGGCACGCGCAGCCTGTTGAAGAGTCAGCGGGGAAGCACCAAAACATGCCACCTACTAGGGCTTTTTTTCGTGTTAGAGGCTCCAAACCATTAGCCGAAGCCTCCTAAAGTCTATCCCCAGTCATTAATGCCAGTAATTAATTCATCCTGCTTTTTAAATAGCGTTCGATGTATGAGCCTGCCTGCTCACATCTTGATCTCGGGTTGTCACGGCTTTGATAGAAGAGATACATAAACAGCTCGGGTGACCATGCAGCTATCGATTATTAGCGCAGGCAGATTTAGCACAAGCGCCGTAATAGGACACATCCAAACGAGCTCCAGGAGCCGAAGGAGATCGAGCACGCAGCAAAAGAGCTTGCAGACATTCTGCCCTGCAAAAGCATTCGGAAAAGTAACGCCAGGGCGGTGCCACTGGGATCCCCACACGGAGCATCCCCCGAAAGCCCCTGCTCCCGGGGCCTCTCTGCAGAACCGCATCTGTGCGTCTGATGCTGCAGGACGAGCGGGAAGCCGCAGAGCGAGGCGAAGGGTCCCTGCCGGGGCMTCCATCGGGTTAAACGCCCCCAGTACCAGCCCTTTTGCTATTACTGCCTGTAGTGCTCCCCATCCCACCGCTCCGGCAGCCGTCGCAGGTCCTGGGGCTGATCTGCATCCCAAATCRGGGCTCCTTCCTTCTGCCCCTCCGGCAGAGCCGGGCGCAGGGACACGTGCATGAGCCCCCGGGACCTCCCTGAACACGCTCCCGCCTTAGAGCAGCGCCCAGCAGGGCCAAGGGGCACAAAACCCTCTTTTTATTTACTCTTTTCTGCAATTCCCCCTTCGTGCCGGTGCCGCATCCTGCGGGGACGCCCTTGCCCGCTGCCCCGGGCTGCTCGGGGAGGCGTCCGCCCTCCCCAAAGCGGGAGGGGAAAAGGCAGCAGCGACCGAGCCCCAGCGCGGCCTCTCGGCGCCGGGCGCGGGAAACGGCCCCAAAACCACCGCCGCAGGTCGAGGCGGCCGTTTGGGGACGCGCGAGATGACGCGGCAGCGGCGGAAGGTCGGATGCGGGCGGAGAGCGGCCAAACCCCCCCAAAAAAGCCCCCCCAAAGGCGGGTTTCTGCCGAAGCCCCCGACCCGCAGCGCTCGGCAGCCGGGCCCCCGCGCCGCCGCTCCGGCCTCGGAGCCGCTCCGGCCCTTTGCTGCCCGTTAAATCCGGCAGCGGCGGAGGCAGCGGGAATGCGTGCCCCACATCAGACGGCAGCACCACATCACTTCCTAAATGGTCTTTTTTTATCTCTCGATATTATTTATTGCTCAGTTAAATTGGCCGTTCCCGCAGTGGGTAACTTTTTCCCCGGCTCGCTGCCGCTTCACAAGCTCCCAGACTCGGGGGCTAGCCTGCGAGACGCCAAACGAATCGTCCTCTTTCAACAACATTAATTATCTCGAGCTTTCCATAACAAAAAAATCTTGACCCCACTGGCTGCCAGTAGTCGAGAAGCTCGCAGAGGAAAAGGCTTTTATCTTTGCATCTCAGAGAAGAGCCTTGTGTTTGATCAGTCGGGTTTTTTTTTTTTTCTCCCTCTTTGTACATTTTGAACTTTATAGACTGATTAATTCCTCCTATCGCGGTAAACTGCTGTGTATACTCTCGAGCGTTGACTTGATTTTTCTTATTAAAAAAAAAAATCCTCATAAGAAATTAAAACAGCTTAGCACATCCTTGCTCCATGAGCGAGTTGCAAAGAACCTTAGCCTTGAATAATGGCATAGGGGGAAGGGAAGGAGGCAGCTGAAAAGATTTCTTTATTTTAAATTAAAGTTAAGGATTAAAGGCATCAGGCTTTCAAGAGTTATTGTGAAAGCCTTTTTAAAAGTCCCAAGTGGATAGTCCATAATCTTCTTTTAAATGGCTAAATTTAGAACAAGAAAGACTCCAGACCTCCGAACTCTAGACCTCCAAGTAGCACAAACACGGCAGAAACGAGGGGTTGGGATTTTTTTTAAGTGATCACTGCCTCACAAAAAATGAACAAGATTGAAACTCTTTTTTGTAAGCCTCGGCTATACGAAGCCTGGCTTTCCTGGGCTCAGATACCAATAGGATAACCGGCTATCCTATTTGTATAGGATAAATAACCGGCTGTCCCGGCTGCCCATCAGCACAAAGGATGAAAGTCCGGAGGAAAAGATTGTGGCCATCAAGTTCAGAAGTTAATTTCTCTGGCCAGGAAGATGACACACACACATCCACCAGCACCGCTATTGACAGGCCACATCAAAGATCCCATTTATTGTAATTTATTCCAGATTTTTTCATTTCACCAAATTATCCTAAGCCTTACCTCGTACCACAGATCAATCAGCTCACTGGAAGAAACTCCAAGCTGTTTACAGAAAATATACTGTATATTTTACTCTCTACTTTGCAGTTGAAGCTCCACAATCATGTTGAACAAAAAGAATTTGACTGAGTTCACAGCTATTTCCAATGATAAATGCTTCCAGATTTATGGTAGTTATTTATGCAAGGACTACACTGCGTGTACATCGATACCATAAAGAGCAGTTTGCTAAAAATATAAATACCACATTTATCCTTTAATAATATTAGCAAAATTGGATTCTTAGTGTCTGTATGTAAAATAACTGCACCTGTTCAAGTGACCAAAATAACATCAAAGAAATGCTTGATGCTAGTTGATCCTAAAAATAAGGAACGACAGCAACACCTGCTCTTCCGAAATAGCAGGCCAGAGTTTGGAGGGTCTCGGGGAGATCTGCTCTCGATCTAAACCAATGCTCCGTTACAGAAGGCGCAAATAATCACGCTAATAACCAAAAGCCACCGCAAACCACTTGCGAAGATACACCGACCTTCTGCGGAGACCTAAACCCATCTTCCCCGTTCATCTSCAACGGGAATCAAAGCTGCAACTGGCATAGCTGCAGCGAGCCGGCTTCCAGCAGCTTTCCCGTCTTGAAGGAGATTTAAATCAAACCCGACTTGCATGGTCGTTCCCCTCATTTGGCTGATTAGCAGGGACAGGCAGCGGAGGCATTAAGAGAGGGAATTGTCCCTGTTAGGGTAAGGAAAGCTTCAGTGTTGAGAACCGAGCAGCAGCAGCATCGTGCACGCCGGCCCCCGCACAACGTCCTCCTCGCGGGAAAAGCTTGCCACCCCTGCTCCCGGGACGCTCCGGCCAGGACCCGCGGGTGCACCCGGGGCTCCTCCTGCACAGCCCGGCCCACGCGCCGCAGAACGCATCCGCGAGCAAACCCCAGGTCCRCCGGCCACCCGAAACCTCGCCCGTAACACCGCCCTTCGCTGGGGCAACTCTTAGTCCTCCATGCTTAAACTCTGCAATTCACAGTGCGTTTCCTAACTCTCGGCGACGGCCAACACGCTCAAGCTTCTCCTACGGGATTCCCAGTGCTCCAGCCCAGCCGGGGAAAGCGACACCATCTTCATAAACTAAACTGGGCTGCAGCTGGAGAGAGACATCTCCGGCTCTAACTCCATAACTCAGAATAAAAAGACAAAGCTCAAACACGGTGCAATTAATGCAGGAAACATTGATTTCTGCACAGTACCACGCTGGCTCATTAATTCCAGGTGCTCCTACAAGCCAATTCCAGCACAGGCTTTGCAAYGGGAGACAAACACGAGAATATCGAATGCTGAAATTCCTTCATGCAATGACCTTTTATCACCRCCGAGCTTCAAAAACGCACACCTTCAACCGTGCCAATAAATAATCGCACCCCTGCCCTGGCTGCAAGCGCTCCCTGACCCAAAACCCCCCCGTTTCGGCTGCCAGCGTTACGGAGCCGCGAGCTCCAGCCCCTGGGAAACGCCGGCCGTGGGACCGCGGCGTCCCCACCAGCGCTGCCCCGGCCTCCCGCCTGCCTCYGCTGCAGGCACCGGGGCGATGCTCCGCGTTTCCAGGTGAGAGGGACAAGTCACCGCCACCGCCCCGTGCCTCAGTTTCCCCACCCGGAGATCAGCAGTCGCCCCGCGATCCAAATCCAGCAGCGGCCGCGGTGGCCAACACCGGACGTCCCACTGGGGTCCCACCACCCGCCTCACCCAACCATCCAGCAACCCAGGACACCGAGGCAACTCCCGCGGCCTCCCGGAGCCACGCTGGGGCTTTGCAGGGCGCAAAGGCGGCGATTCGCGGCTCATCCCGCACCGCCGCATCCCAGCACCACGGCGGAGCGGCCGGCGGACAAACGTGGCTCTTCCGCAGCAGCAGTCGGGGTTCGCCGCTCCCTGCTCGGTTTTCGCAGCCGGTACAAGGCAGGTCTCGCGCGCCCGCCACCACCGCGGCGTTCCGGTTGTCGTTMCGGGATTCGCGCGGTTCTAACGAATGCCAGCGCCACTCCTCGCCTGATAGAGCCTGACAAGAGCAACAATCGCAGATTAGGAAGAAAACTTCTTGCTTTTCAGCAAAGGTTAATAAATAGTGACAGCATTAAGTCTATTCTGATTAACTATGCTGAAAGATATTATTGCCGTTTGTAACATGAAATCATTATTGGATTAAGCACAGTGTATAAAAATGAAATGTGAGTTTTAATCTTGAACGCGGGCTCTCCGCGCTCTGATGCAGAGCGTGCAACCCTCAAAAGCCGCCTTGTATTAAATCCCGTAACTCAGCCCGTGAGCAGATATCATCTACAACGCGTCGCCTTCCTAGCTTTTCAGATTTTTCTTCCCTTGACTAACAAAGCCACTACGATTTGACTCAAGAAGCATCTAAAAAACGAGCCACGTGTTCTGGCTAAAATTAAGCCCCCAACGCCCTGTCGTCTCGGGCTGCGGCGCTTCCCCGCTGGCGCGGGCCGGGGACGCTTTGCTGCGCGCGAGGCCACGGAGGGACGGCTTGCCAATACTAGTATGGGGAGGGGAAAGATTTTCCAACGGGAAAAAATACTCCTAAGCAAACGGCTAAAACCCCAAATTCCGAGCCAAGAAAACCGAAGGCAACATCCGTGGCGAGGCGCACGCCTGGAGAAAGCGCCCGTAAGCAGGCGAGGAAAGAAAAAGCCTCTGCCTAAGCCTAATTATTGGCTGTAACCTCCTAATTTCAGCACGTCACGTAAATTCTCTTCAGCTGCTCACCGGGAATTCGTTCATGAACCCRACGCTCCAAATAGAAAAGAGGTGATGCCGCTTTTAATCAGCCACGCTGGGGCCAAATTCACACCAGTTTAGCCTGGCTAACGCCAACACGGCTACACCGGGGAGAAACTCTTACCCATTTTTCCTCAAAATTGCATATTATTATATTGCATATTAAAAAAATAAATAAAATAATTAAGAATTTTTTTTAAAAAATTAAGAATTAAAAAAAAATAGCATCTTATGATTCTCAGTGCCTGGCTTGGTATTTCATGATGTTCGGTCAGGGATGCGGTGACCTATGAGGGATCTGCTCTGACAACCACGTTCTTCCAAGGAAACGGGAAGAGGCACCGAGCAGGGAACGGCGGAAGCCCGCATGTTTCCCCGAAACGCTCRCAGCAGCRACGAGCCCCCCCGGGATCCCTCCCYGCRCAGGGGTGGCGGAAAGGAAATTGGAGGCAAAAGAAGGCAGCGCCGCTTCGCCGATCCCGGGGAAGAGGGACATGGTCGCTCGAGGCCGCACGCAAAACGACGGGCAAGCATCGGAAGCGAGGGAAGGCGGCTGGGATCCCCGAGGAGGCAGCGGAGGGGAACGGGCGGGAAGGGCCGAATCCTTACCCCCGTGGAGCCGGAGACCCGCGCGCAGGTGCCGAAGCGCCCAGCGGGACGCGGCACCAGGGAGGGCAAGGGCAGCCCGCGCGATCGCCGCCAGGAATAAAAAAAGTGTTTTGTTTTGTTTTTTCCTATGAAAATGCCACACTTATTCCTAACAGGATCCTTTATCTCCAGAGTACGGTTTTTCCTGAAAACATTCCCCTTTGAAATACTGGGAAAAACAATTCTGAACACCTCCTAATAAAAAATAAATAAATAAGATTTTGATTGTTTATTTATTTATTTAACTTTAGGAGAATTCACCGATATGCCGAGTTCCCACCATCGCTATCACGCCTACGTTACTCCACTCGGCAGCACTGGGACTAGTTTATAACATGACATAATAGTTTAACTATTCTATTATTGTATATTTTCTTTTTTCTCTTTTTTTTTCCTTCCCTCTCTCAAATGTTTGAAATCATTAAGAGCAGCTGCTACTTAGCACCGATTGAAACCGCTTATCTTCTTCTCGGGATCAAAGGGGCAACTGTTTGTTGTAATGAAAACAGTTTGACACCTAGATCAAAGTCTCGGCTGTTTGTGTAGTGGGGAAAGTGTTTGACACGTCGTGTCAAAGTGTCAAACTATTTCATTCCAGCACAAACAGGAGGCGCTTTGACTAGGGGAGATAAGATGTTCCGATCAATCTGCATTCAGGAACAGCTTCCCCCTATGATTAAAAAATAAATTAAATAATAAGGTGGTTTCAGTTATAGCAGCGGTTTCTGACACGTCTGGGGAGCGTTACAGCTGCCGACGCATAACGATGCGGTAACGAACAACAATACGACAGTAAAACCCAGAAAAATAAAGCTTGAAACAAAACTGAGAAATCCAAAACCCCCCAAAATTCCAAGTTTGCTTTTTTTTAAGCTTTTTTTCTTTTTTTAAGGAAACAATATCCATCTCTGTTTCAAATCCAAACAAACACGCCGAGAAACGCCAAAGCTTCCCAGGAAGCCCAACTTCCGAGCCCAGGCCACCCACGAGGCCCCTTTCGGGGCAGCAAGCCAAGGAGAAACCCCCATTTTACAGATGGGTAAGTAGAGGCCGAAACATCGCAGTGGCGCCCGGCAGAGCGAGGGCGGCCATTCGAGGGAGCCGGGGACGCTGCCCATGGTCTCGGCCCTCAGCCACGGCGCCTCAGCTTCGGCGTGGGCCAGACAGCGGCATCCCGGTCTCCRAGCCAGACGCCTACGCTCTGCCGATGAAGGAGGACGAGGCGGCACCAAGACGCGTGAGAAACGCCGGCAAGGCCCCACGCGCGCGCCAGGCTCCGCCGAAGGGCGGCACCGCTTCTCCCTGCCCTCACCCCCAAGGATATTCAGCGGAGAAAGCGAGCGAGGACCGAGGTGTGGGACGGAGCAGCCCACGCGGGAAAGGGATCGCTTCCAGCCTGGGACTCCCAGCAGGAAAGCCGGCAATCCAGCCGCCAGCCTGAAACCGGCCCAAGCCACATGGGGGAATCAATAGCAGTGAGCCCAGGAGACGTCTCTGGGCCGGTTTCTGGAAACCCAAGGTTGCTAATTACTGCAGGTCTCCTCAAGGCCAAGGAGATGTTTGACCAAAGGCCRGGGCGGAGGGTGGGCTGCTGGGGACGTCTCCACCGGCCCCGAGGGCAGCCGGGCTGGACCAGCAGCTGGGGCTCGGGGACGCCCAGGAAGCCACCCGTGAAGCCGGGAACGGTCACTGAAGCCCCCAGAAGGGAGCTGGGGAYGCTTTTAAGCAGCAAAGACGACTGCCGCGAGGCTGGATCACGTCTCAAAATACGCTAGTGCTTTTGCATTTGAAACAGAAGCGGAAATTGCAAAAATTTAGTTAGAAAGAGAAGTGTCACGGGTCACCAGCTTCGTCTCCTCCGACGGCTGTCGGTGCCCTCTGCGATCAGAGCCGCCGCCACCTCCGGGGCCRTGTCCCCAAGAGGCGATTTTCCCCTTTTATTTCTGCCCATTCCTCCCAAATGGGTTTCCTCCRGCCAAGACCTCGAGGCAGGTGATTTTGGCCCTGCCTCCCCCGTCCTCAACCGAAACCCCTCCTGCACGGCGACATGACACGACACCGGCAGGACGCTCGCACCCGCTCCGGGCGTCCGGCCGCGGGTCGCACAGCCCGTCCCACGCGCCGGCGCTGCCCCTTACGCCATCGGCGCAACGCAAACAGGCCGCGGGAGTTTCCTGACTGCAGGCACAAGAATATATGTTCGTTCAAGGGAAAATACAGTTGGAAGCAGAAGCCACCCACGGTGGAGATTAGAGAAAAGCCTGCTTAGACCTCACTACGGCGGAGGAATTGCATGGGAACGCTTCATCCCTATGCAAATACTGCCAGTGTGATGCCATCAGAGCCGCCGGCTCCGAGCTGGCTAAGTTATCAGCTGAGCAAATTCTGCTCGTTTAATTTTATWTTGCCTTCAGGCACATTTACCTCTCTGATTTGCCCAACAGCTCTTTGGCTCACACGCAGGAGCCAAGGAGACTTGTTCCTTGGAGTCAACCCTCTGGTGGGATGGGCTCAGACTCACGGAAGCCAGAGAAACAACGTAGGCCAAGCAGAAGAGCGGCTCCAACACACGGGGCCTCGTGGGCACGCCGCGGAGGGGACACGATGCCGCAGACGCCGGTGTCCCTTGGGATCCCGGTCCCGAGGGATGTTTCACGGGTTAATTCAGGCTGGCCAAGCAACGCGAGACAACGTGCTCCTGCCCGGGGCGGGCGGTCTGGGGTGAGGACACAAAGCCGCTCCACTAACCTCTTTGCAAACTCCCCTCGCAAAACTGGTTTTTAGCAAAGCCACTTATCACCTTAACCATCTATCGATTCCCTGACTCCTGGCTGGAGCTCCGAGGAGCCAATATAGCGCAGGCAGGCAAAGCGGAAAAAACAACTGCAAATTAGGTCACTAAAARGCATGCGGCCAAGAGTTCCCCCAGTGGTTGCCAAAACCAAGGCCTCTAAATTAAGAGCCCCGCTCCTGAGGGTGGGACGCCCCATTAGTGCCCTCGCGTTGGGGCAAATATCGCTCGCCAGCAAACAAAACCAGGGGGACACAAGCACGCACGGCCCGAGGAACCACGTGGGCTCGTGGCGGGGCTCCCTGCAAAGCCAGGAGGTGCAACCACCTCCCAGAGCTCGCAAGACCCRTAGGAGCTACTTTTTGCCACATCCAGCAGAGAGAAGACAAGCGACCTTCCTTCGGTCCTGCTTCACGTCCCACCAACGCCCTGGGGCCGGACTCTGCCCTGTTTGCAGGCAGCTGCCGCCTCCGTCAGTACGCTGATGGGGACCTCAGGTGGGCATCCAAAGCCGGTCTCAGGCCATCAGGTCCAATCCCACCACCCCAGATGCGGGAGCTGGATTTGGCTGCCACGATTGGCATTGCCGACACGCTCGGGAACGCCGCTTCTAACAGCGGGGCACCTGCAGCCAGGCAGGACTGCAGCCGTCACTCGAGCTGCGGTTTAAAATAAAATTTAAGAGCAAACAAGGTAGAAAAACCAAAGGAAGCGATTTACATTTTTGTCAGGGAAACAGAAGACTACGCAAGAAGAAAGTTGGATGAGCTGGTGTCAAATGCAAGAGAAACACAACTGCTCCCAGCAGCCCGAGGACATTTTGGTAATTGAGACATCACGGCAAGCACTCAGGTGGTGTTTTCCCGCTCCTTATGGTCCGCTCCATCTGCGGCACCGCTTCCCACGCGTGCCCTGGAGAAGGCCACCCACGGCCCCGACCCAGGGGCCTGGACACGAGACCGGCCTTCGTGCAAGAGACGGGCAGGGTTTAACACAACAGTCCCCGAGAGGGCGGTGGCAGGGCTGACGGTGGCTCCGGTGGTGGGGCTGACGGCGGCTCCGGTGGCGGGGCCCTCTRCGCAACGGAAGCTTGTTTTGCGTAACGGAGCGGGTTTGCTGCTCCCAGCTGAGTTGGGAGAGCTCAAGATGAAAATCCACAACTCCCCTTAGTCTTGCCCACCTTGAGCTTCGCAAGCTCAAGAGATGAGTTTGGAATCAGCAGATATTTATGTCGTTAACTCTGCTTTTTTTTTTTTTTTTTTTGTTTTTTGAATTGTATAGCTGCTCCTGAGACCTGCATTCTTTTTCACAGACACGGAGGCTGGAACTCAGCGCTTCAAAACCACCGGAGAGCTCAGATCCGCCAGCGACGGGTGCTGCAGCGCGAGGACGACAAGGGCAGGACTGCCAGCTCCCGCGTGACAATTGCAAAACAGAACAAGAAATAAAATCACCAGAGCATTCCTTTCCAGAGAAGYGACCATCGTACTGGCACGTTCCTTAAATCCAAGCCGTGTAGCTCAAGTCTCAGGTCTTTGCAAAGGACCTGTCCTTCTTCCTCTCTGAGCGGTACCGCAGCACGCGGCCGCGCAGCGGAGGCAGGGAGCTGCAGGACATGCTGCAGCTGAGCACCCAGGCGGAGCCGCCGCCAACCCGGAGCAGCCGGCCACTCGCCGAGCCCGGAGCGCCCAGCAAGAGCCGTGGGAAACGCGCTTGGATGAGACCGGCTGCCGCTGTCAGCAGCTCGCGCAGCTCTCGGCTGGCCAGCGYGGGAATCCCCGCTCCGCAGCTCAGCGAGGGAAGTCGCAAGACGAGGGGGAAACGCGGTGCCGTGAACACCTCGGGATGCCGCCAGCTCCCCAGCGAGGGATGTCGGGCCCCTCGGAGACCCACACTGCCAGTGCAAATGGCCCACGCTCTTCCCATCTAAACCCCCCGGGCTGCCGACGGCTCAGCCCAGCTCGGAGGGATCAAACCTTGCAGCACGGAGCCCGAGCATCCGAGCAGGTTACGGGGTGTCCCTCTGCTGCCAGCGCTGCCCCGAGAGGACAGAGGCCGCGGCGATGGGGGTCTCCGTCCGGCAGCTCTGCCAGCAGCGCGTGTCACCTGCACCGGGGGGAAAAGCCTCCGGCTGCTCCCTGCCGCCAGCACCCGCGCGAGCGGCTGCAGCATCCCGGGAAGGGCCGGAGCAAGCGCGAGGATCCTGCCTGCAGAGAGGAGTTCGTGCCTCGTGTGCTTCCCGGCATTATCGATCTCTCAGCAGTAACAGCCGGTATAATTTTGCTTAGCTTCAGCTACCTGGCGATCATGAATTCTTTGGCCACAAGGTTACAAAGCATTCTCTAAAACATGAGAAAAAGATTAAGCCTGCTTATAGTTAATAATATACTGTATACTGTCTATCAAGCTGGCTGTTTGCTATTGAGAGCCTACTATTAGACACTTATTTAAAAGGCCTTTCAGGGCTTCCAAAGAAAGTGCAGTTATGCATTTTTTTTTCTGGCAAGAACTACTATAGATAAACATCAATTCGCTCCTGCAGATCACAGTCGCAGCAAATAAATTTTTCAGGAAGCTAAGTTCCATACAAAGCCTTCTCAAAGCTCCCATTTCACACAACATCAATGTTTGGCCTCTGAGAAATAAAAGCTCTAAGGTTGCTTTATCCCAAGCTAAATTATCAATTGTGGCCGCTTTAAAAAATAGGGCATTTCAATGAGAAATCAGTGTGGGTGATGGGAAGAAAACACCACGGTTTCTAGACAGCATTGCCTTTCAGACACAAAATGGAGAAAGACGGTGGTTTTGCTCCAGGCCTCCTGCAAAGGCTTCCGCAGCCCAAAACTTTTTGGCAAGACGTGCCACGGCTGTACATCAGGCAATATTAACTACTGAGATCAGGAACAACCGGCTACAGGCAAACTCAGCAGCCAGCACTTGTGCTATTTTCTTTTATAGCTTTTTAAAGTAGCAGACTGGGATTATCCATTATAAAGTATTTGTCACCAAAAAACCCCATGCCAGTTATAACAGTAAAAAGCGCGGCTCCTCAGATTGCTTATTAGCTCTTCGCGAAGCTCCGACGCCGGGAGGGATGCGGAGCACCTGGCCGAGCCAGCAGAGCCGACGGCAGCTACGAGGCGCTCAGCACCTCGCAGGCTCAGGCCCGCAGCAAGGAGTTACAACCCGTCGGGGCCCAAAAGTGCTTTTCAAAGCAGCTTGCGGAGGATTTAGCTGCACGACCGCAACCACCGCGCGCCGAAAGGGAGGACGGGGGACGAGCGCCTCATCTCGCCTCTACCGCGGAGACKGAGCCCCCCCGGCAAGGCGTCTCCTGAAAACGTCCTTGCAGTTTTGCAATCCGGACCCGACACCGCCGCGGCGCGGGTGTTAAGCGGAGGGCTCCYGCGGGTCCGCCGCCTGCCCAATAACGGGGCCGCGGGCAGACAGCGGGGTGCGCGCTCGCTGCACGTTGCGCCTGCAAGCTCAGGGCTCCGGCACTCGCTGCCCGAGCCAGGACTACGCTAGCGCTCAGGAGGCTCCATCTGCTCTTTATTTAAAGAGATGCTGGGCTCTTATTTTCATTTATTAGCCAAAAAAACACAGTGGCAGAAWGGGATTTTCTTCAATACGAAGGAAAGCAATGGATAGATAGAAGATATTTCGGCCACTACGTTACCCGAGTGTCCCCTAAGGCCACCCCTAAAACACTCGAACACCCTGTGATGCTCAAACCAAAGGAGGCGCGTACCTGTGAGAGCGGCTAAACGATCGGGGGCGGAGGAGGACGGGCTCCTGTGCTTGTCTCGACAGCTCCAGATCAGATCAGTGCAGCCTTCGAGTGACACAAGCGGCTGTACCTGCCAGCCCTGGGACTCTGCCACGAGCAAAGTCAAACAGCGCAAATTCACAGACCCAAATTAACCCCGAGCGACAAAGGAGCAACATCCTTTCATTCCCTTAAACTGCAAATTAAGGAGCAAAAGATTTCTAATACCGCGAGTGCAATTTGCTCATCTTGCGCGCAGGAGCTCAGCTCACCCAGCCCCAGCCCTGCGGGGTCAACAGCACCAGTGACAACTCATTTTGGGGTCATTCATGTCTGCAGCAATGACTCTGAAACGCAGGGACTGAGCAGTGATTCATTTACTTATTTAGTTGTTAAACACAAAGGCGATTTTGAGAGTTAATAAATTACCAGGGCCGAGGTGGACACCGCCATCACCAGCGAGCAGGGAAAACCACCTCTGCGGGCAGGGAGAAGCCCTCTGCCGAAACAGCGGCTGCTCTGCGCTGGGATCCCCAACACCTGAGCTCTCCTCTTGCCGAGCCTAGCGGCTGTGCCGCAAGTGTAATGGGGAATAATAAAGCGAATAAAGCGATGCCAGCACAAGGGTGAGCTTCACCTCCAAAACGCTTGCAACGGAGACCAGGCCCTGGTGGGAGCATCAAGGAGGAACCGCCAGCGATCCAATTCCTCGGGTCAAAACCTCTCCCGTCCTCCAGACCCAGCACTGGGCAGCCAGAGAAGGCGGCCGCCTTGCTCGAGCGTAGGAACTGGACGGTTCCTCATTACGTTACAAAAGACGCTGAACGCTGCTCATCTCAATCAATACTTCCTAAGCACCGGTTATTAAAAAAAATTCAGGTCAGCTGCCCCTCTATTCATTGTAAAAATGTTTTTCTTTCCWCTCATCTCAGAAAATAACCAGGAGATGCTCAACAGATAAGCACATTTTCCATCACAGAAATAAACTTAATTTTAAAGTCATGAACTTGTGACACCCATTGCTCTCCTGAAAATAAAACTGCCAGGGATGATATAATATGCATATTTAACTTCTGATGTTGCTAATGTTTTTAGCAGAAACCGATACATCGCCCGTTCCTGCTGACGGGCGCGAGAGTCTATAAGCTATTACTGTGGCTATTAGCAAACTGCCCATTTCCTGCAGTGTTATTTCCAGGTTATATAAATGAACCCTTGGGCTTACGCTGCTGTAATAGCGTTGGACGCTATATTGTTTCGCGCAGGAGCTCTCTACTCACCCTGCCGCAAACCCTACCCAGTCGCTGCTTAGGTACCGCGACCACGCTGGGAATATCGAAGGGCTTCCCGGAGGCATTGGGGAAAGCACGGCAGGCCGAGAAGCTCAGCCTGCCCCGAGCACGTGGCCAGGAGCTGCACCGAGATAACACTGGGGTCATATATGCATGTGTGTGCGTGTGTGTGTATATATACACGACACCATATGTGTGTGCATAAAGCACTGCAATACATTAAAGCTCTCATTCATTCGAGTCTCCTCGCTCCAGAGGAGCTCACGTGATTCCCTTTTTCCYGAGCAGCCAGGAAGCCCCTTCTTCGGCTGCAGCGGTTTTCAAGGGCTCGCTAGGAAGAGTCTGCAAGAGAAATCCCTTTCCGAGGAGGGCTCCCGCGCGYGCCCCGGGCCAGCTCATCCCAGCACATGCACTACACCCGCGGCACGTCAGCACCTGGGTCTGGCGATCCTCTGGGACAGCACGAGGGGGAATAAGTGCTTTCCAGCATTTTTAAATAAGAGGCAAGGCAAATCTTAAGAAAAAAAACACACATGCACACACACATATATACACACATACATACATACATACGGCCAGCAGCAAGGCCCCACATAGCTGTGATCTTAATTGATCTGTGGCAAGGGGGAAAATATTTATTTAGGTTAAGGGGACTGCCAGAAGGCACAAGTTTTAAAAGCGAAATCTCAAAGCACCCAGGGCAAACTATGCAAATTACCATTAAGACCAACTTCTTATCTATATCAATATCTGCCAGCAAGAGACCTTCCCAAGTGATCCATCAGCACCCGCCGAGCAACCGCAAAGTAATCTTTAATCTAGTGACACTATTCGCAAAGTTGTATTTATGAGACTTTTACCTTTTCTGTTATTAAAAGAGAGGGAGGGAAGCTGAGTTTAATTTTCCAGGAGTTCTATTATCTCAGCTGTTAATGCTCGCTGCAGGGTAAGATTTTGACACGCCAAATTCCACTTAGGAGAAAATTTATTTTGTGCACGTCTCTGCAAAAAGAAGCGCAGGCAGCTATTAAGATGCAATGCTGCGCGTCAAGTTTGGGGGAGCCTTTTGGTGCCCCAAGTCCTCAGGAAAAGAAAACACAAAAATAGCATCTGTCCAGCTCCGCACCCAGTATTTATTTGGCTCCTAACAGACAGGTAGCTCTGTCAGAATTAAGGGTGATGATGAGACTGGCCACGGTAATGGCCACGGGGCGCCTCCGGCTGCCACGTGCATCCTTGCACCCGCTGCGCGGGGACGAGCGGCTCCCCGGCACCGTGGGGCCTCGGTCCTGTCCGCGGGGCCCCGGCGCGAGCCCACCTGCCGTTTCACAGACCTTCGGCAAAATTCTGCCGTCGGCGAGTAAATATTTCCCCATCAATAGCAACAGATAGCTAAATCAAGCCTTTAGTGCGTACTCTTATCTCTTAAGGAGAATCATGGATTTACTAACTAATCAGCAGATGAATCAAATGGCCGCTGCGAAGCTGGCGGTAATCCAGCCAATTTATTTTGGGGGAGACGAGGAGAAGGGAGGAGGGGGCAGGCTCCGGCCCCGGCAAGGATTTGCGTATTAGTAAAAACAAACAATCCTGTAAATAAAGAGAGCCTCCATCCTGTCTGCACAATGCTACTCTTATCGAGTGAGTCAGATGTTCTGCTGATTAAAAATTGATCCATTTCAAAAATCTAATCAACAGAATAGGATTCTTTCATATGTTATCAAGGCAGCTGCTGACAACAAAAACCAAACCTGTTATTAACCCATGAACCCCACTGACCCGAACCTGGCTGGGCTCTGCAGCCGTAAATTATTCAGGAGTCCAAGAGCAATATCGCCAGCCTGATGGATTTACGCCCCGGCCAGCGCCTCGGTGGGTTCGAGCCGCCACGAGCGCCCCGCGGGTCCCCGGGGAGGCCGCGCGTGACACGCCGCCGCCCGGTGTCACGGCTGCAAATACATTACCTCTCCGACGGCCAGGCCTTCTGCAAAAGGGACTTTGCGGCCACGGCGCTGGAGGAGCCTCCTCCCGCTGCCGCCGCCGGCCTCCCTTCTGCGCCGGCAGCCTCCGGCGCTGGCAGAGCTCGTAGAAAGGAGAGGCTGGGAGAGCAAACGTTTTGCATCGCCGCTTTAGGCGCAGCCAGGCTGGTGCCGGATCAAATGCAAAAATGCAAAGAGCGGGGAAACTGGGGTGCAGCCGGGCTCCTCGGCCAGCAGCGCTTTGCTCCCCAGACCTCCCAAAGCAACGCCTTCATATGGGTTTCCAGCCCAACACACGCAACGGGGGCGCCTCGCGTGCCGTTTTCTCTGCTTTTCAGGGGAAAGACCCCCTTCCCCAGAACCGTTGGGTGTTTTATTTTCCGCCCCCACTTCAGGGCCCTGCTGCTGACCTCCTGCTTCGACTGCCCCACCGCAGCCGGTGTCCCCCAGCCACCGAGCGCGCCGGCAGCGAGAGGCTCAAGCTAGACGGGGGAAAAGGTTGGCGCCACGTAAGCCAAGCTCAAAGACGACAGCGACTCTTCCTCTGAAATAATAACATATTTATAAGTTGGATGGCTCTCTGACCTCTCCTTAAAGCCGAAACAACCCCTCGGGAGCCCCCTCAGACCTGCCGCTATTGATCCTGTCTGGGCCGCAGTGTCACGGCGAGCGGCATCTCCGAGGGACGCCCCGCGCGCATCCCGCGGAGATGCCGGGCGGAAGAGGAACRAGACCCGACCCGACCCTCGGCGCCGGGAACCTCCGAAAGCCTCGTGGCCCAAACCAGCCCCGCACCCTCCYGCCCCTCTCCGGCGCCCCGTCTCTTCCTCGCCTAAAGCGGCAATGAGGCAACTCCGCTTGCAGCAGCGGAGCCGGAAAATGCCGTTTTTCTCCTGCAGCCTCCTGGATCTGGGCATTTCAACCCCTTGTGCAATTAGGGCACTCAGGTAAAGCATTTGTTTTATCTGGGAACTCGGATATTTGAAAGGAGCGTTGCAGCATTATCAACAGCRCAGGAGAAATACTAGATATTGACTTTTTCCCCCGCCACGTTAAGTCCAACAAGCCGGAGCGTGGCACTTCGCGACAGCAGCATCTCGCAGGGACGAGCGAATCCCTAACTCCCCTCCCAGCAGGGAGCTGAAAAAGCCCCGTTCTCCCCCGTTACGCCACAAAGAAATGGAAGCCAAGGGCCCGTTCCAAAGCCCGCTGACATCGGCGCAAAGACGCGGCCTTCATCAATTCCGGATCCGAAGCTCAGTTTCGGGGAGGACTYGGGGCTTGGCACCCTGCTAGGGGTGCAGGGGAAGGGGGACAAAAAGCAGCAGGACCCGAGCACTGACAACGCGGTACCGTCTCCGCCAGCCCCGAGACGAGGACAGAAGACACAAGCAGAGCGTTTTTGCGTTGCTTTTTAAAGGCCTCCTCAGTTGCAGGCTCCCGGCTCCGCGTTTCGGAGCGGCCGCGGCACTCGGGCCGCTCCGGGGACGGCACAGGCTCAGGGAAGGCTTCGGCTCCAGCGCGGGTCCCCCCCGTCGCGGGGAAGCGTCGGTGCCTCCGTGCTCCTGCCCGTCTCCGGAAACGCCGGAGCGATTCGGACACGGCACCACGGAGAACGCGGCAGGTTTGGCCTCTTGCTAAATCAGATATTCGGCATGATTTTGTTACGCTACGAGGCAGGTATTGGTAAACTGGTCTTGGAAGAGGAATCCGGCTCGGAAGGCCTTTGGAAAGATTGCGTGCAAGAGGGGGGAAAAAGAAAACGCGTTTTCAGACTTTGAGATGTCTCTGCTGCAGGTCACAGCAGTTTCACCTGCCGGACCGGGTGCAGGATCCGGCTGCGGTTCCCGGAGTGCGGGCGGCTCGACCTCCAGCGACGCCGGCAAACAGCCGCGGCAGGGGAAGCGGCGGCTCCCCTCGGGCGCCGATCCGGAGCGGAGCGCGACCTAGCCCTCTGCTCCCTCCCCGCCAGCTCGTAATCACACTTGTGCGAAGCCGGCGCCGTACGTAACGCAAAGAGAAAACATCCTTGGAGAGCCTCACAATCAGACAATTTTTAAGATCATGGAGCATTAAACCATTCCCAATAGGGTTTACTAATCAAACAGCCAAATCCTTCATAACCAACCAATCCCTACAGAGCAATTAAATCCTTCCCCTTTAAAACACTTGGCACACTGTCTGGGGACAAAAAGAAAAATTTGCAAAATTCATTTGATAAATTAGCCAGGGAAAAGAAAGWAGTGAATCAAGCTTTGTTCTTTTCATTTTTTTTAATTATGGAATTCACAATGCCTGAATAATGTTTAATAAGAACTATGAAAATTCCTAACAGTATTACAACACAACACAAAAGAATTAACCTGGTTACCGTGAAAAATTGCATATTTAATTAAGAACAGAGAGTTCAAAACTATCCAGAGATTTCAAAAGTACTGTTGCCTAAGGGGCTAAATTACACGCTCGCAGTGCTGCTAACAGGGCGAGAACGCGCAATCATTACCCAAGTGTCCCCATTAAGTGACAACGGGCAGATGACATCAAATTCATTTCAAAAGCAACAGGAATTGAAGCATTCACTTGGGTAGTGGAAGGCAAAGCGACTATCCTGCTGGTATAAACCAGACCCCTTGTTGATAAAGGCAATAATTAAAGAATAATGTTAATTAGCTGCTTTTATTTGAAAGAAGAGTACAGTAACGGGAGACGCCGCGGCCCCGGCTCCGCTACCAACGCGTTGTGCGCAGCGCGCTCCTGGCGGAAAATTAAAAAGGAAGCGGCTGCGGAAACCCAGGGAAAGGCAGCGTCTTTGCTAATCAGGTACGTGCCAGAGCAAAGCCCGACGGCTGCATYGCGCCGTCCCCGCTCTGCCGGAAAGGAAAAACAGCGGTTTTCTCCCCACATCCTTGCAACAGCCCCATCGCTGCCCGATGGGCACCCAGCGCTCCAGCCRGCCCTCGGATCCCCCAAAGCCTGGCCATGCGACTGCTGGGATTCGGGGGATATTATGAGCCGGGGCACGGACACGGGAGCTGGGCTCCGGCGGAGAAGCGAGCGCGCCGCAGGGGCCGAGAGCCCGGGTCTCCCGGCTCCGCGGCCGAACGTCGCCTCCTTCCCACGCCGAGGACACGGGGGAAGAGAGGGGTAATAATTACCCGGCTCCCGGGGATTAAGCAATGTTTGCAAAACCCGGACGAACGCAGCTCGCTCCATCCACGGGTGGGACGATTAATAGAGAAGAAGCGTCCCCTGCGGCCAGGACGAGCCTCGCCGCCAGCGCCAGGTAACGCGTTATCACGTTATCCCGGCGGAGGCAAACAAAGGCAGCCCGAGGTCCCGACTTCGGTGTAAAACCGCAGGAGCGTTACCAAAGGCAACGGCAGTGCGCTCGGAGCGGCTGACGCACGGCGCGGCTCCCACTAGGGTAATATTTACACGGGGTTCAAATTGGTTATTTACTTTTTCAGAAATCCGCGTTGCAGAAGAACTCGCTAGCACGCACGCACCAACCAATTAATATTAAAACAGCCACGCGTTAGCGGCAAGTCACTTAAAACAGCAGCGAAATCAATACTCTGGGGTCCTCTTTCGGCTTTGGGGAAATCATTAAGTGTTACACCAAACTAGTCAAAAAAATAATTACACGGCAAGGCCATATTAAAAAAGAGCCCCGAAACCATTTTGCAAGAAGCCGTCAGCGCGTGCATCTGCGCGAGCGTTTGCGTGCGGGAGATCGGGAAGCTCAACTGAAGAGAAATTACCCCTTTCCGCTGCGCCAAAGGGGGAACAAAAGCCAACTGCGGGAATTCTGCAAAACAGCTCTTTGGGAGCCGCAGCCAAAATAAATAAAATTAAATACACAGATAAAGTTAAAGCGACCCTGCCATCACACCCTGCCCTTGTAGCGGGATTCCCATCTCCCATTAACCTCGTCGGCAGCGCTCAGGATCGCCTGCTCCACGGGAGCGGGGCAGACGCGCTCCCGCGCCGGCCGGGACAAGCCCGGGAGCGGGGCTGCCGCAGCCACACACCTCCGCTAATTAACAAGCACTGCGGTAAATAACGAGCGCTTCGGCTTTCCAGGCCACCTAAACCTTTTGGCCAGACTTTACTGAAGATCCCTGTGGCGGATGCCTTGCGGACGGGGGCTACGGCAAATCCAGGAGCCGAATCCCAGGGTCACGACGGACCGCAGTAGGAAGCCGGCACGTGCAGGCAGGCGCACGCTCCCGTCCGCCACCCGCTTCGGCTAGTCCCCATTTGGGATCCCAACACGCAGCAAAGGGTGCAGCCTCCTTGGCCCAAGCCCCGCGGATGCGCTTCCCGCTCGGATCCTCCTCGCCCGGCCCCCAGGACCATTTCCAACCCATAGCTATTTTATTCCACCCTGAACTGCAGAGATTCCTCAGTCCGAGTCTGGGAGAGGGACGCAGTCCCACCATCCGTACATCGGGCTGGGACAGGAGCCCGGATTTTTGCCTCTCTCGCTGCAGCGGAGCCCAAGCCCCACGCGCAGCCCCAGGCGACCCAGACCCGCCGCTCGCCGACGCGCCGCAGACGGCGCGAGCCAAGCGGCTTCGTYGCAGAACCGCTTCCCCCGGCGAGCCACCCACCCATCGCCAAGGCAAAACACACAGAGCGCCTAAAAAGGCAACAATCCCGAGCAAAACAGACTCAACACAAGGTTGCAGCCTCCCTCCTGCTTTTTGCTATCTCTGCAAGATGTACCRAGAGCTGCAGAAAAATGGGCACCGCAAAAAGAAGTAATTAAAGAGAACTCAGTCATAGATCCTAATGCAACATACACAGGAAAGTGTTACGAAAGGGGAAAACTTTTTAATAAAGTCGGCAAGTATATATTCCTCCTTTATCAACCTCAAGATTTATTGACCCAAGAAGCCATATTGACTGAATAAATCTTGATAATGACCCCAGCAGAAGTCAATACCTGCTTATTATCTCCCAAGTTGGGGAATTACATCTTTCTATAATAGGAGCAGGATGGTACAGAATGTTCTGAGAAACTTCAGCAAGCCTTTTTGGGTGGAATGGATGCCTCTAATGTTCCTTTCCCAATTTGAGAGGGGAATCTTCTAGGCTATTAATAAAGATACCATGCAGCAGATCTATTCTCCATCTCAAGGCTCGGAGGAGGAGCTCTGTTTGCACACGCCGTTGCTTTTGAACCCTAAATTAATCCCATTTAAACCAAGCAGGACCCTTCAGGTCTCCAACACCTTCAATCCCTGCAAACACCAGCCTTGCATTTCAAATGTGTCGTTTTGTATCAGCAGCTCCTGTGATAATTCACCAAAACGCAAGAAGCGGGACTTCCCGCAGCCGGAGACGCGAAGGAACGTCACTGCGCTGATACCCAAGGGAGGAGGGGAGCAGCACCAGCCGGCGATCCGACCTCGCCGCTCGCCTCCCCCGCATCTGCCACGGAGCTGCAYGGGGTGGAAGGCAACCGTCTAGCTCCAGGCCTGAATCCGACCTGGCCTGCGGACACGCAGCYGGTCAGCGCTGAGCATCTTCCACAAAAAACCTGCAATCCTCCATGGAGGGGGCAAGGAGTCTCGCCGGGGAACGACCCGCCAYGGCTGCGGTCACCGCTCGTTCGCTCAGACGGAGCGGCGGCCGCTACGCGAGCCCACAGCGTTAGAAGAGGTTGGGATAAAAGTGAGCCCCAAAATTTAGTTTTGGCAAAAAAATAAAAAAAGATTTCAAAGAGATGCCGCTAGATACGTTCCCTGGGACATTTCGTATTCGTTGCTCGCTGGAACTTTTTGAGCTCTCCTTTGGAGTTTGCAAAGCCCCCGCCAAGACACGGGGCCACCCCTGGGAACCCGAAAGCGGCTCAACGCTGGCTTTCTTCAGCCAGTGAAAAACAGCAGGAGGGAAGGCAGAGGATGAGGGCAGGCCACTCCGGCCCCCCAAGTCCACACGCTCGCTGGCRTCAAGCGAGGACTGCTGCCTTTTAAAAATGGCGATTCTTTTGCCAGCAGTTAACTTCATGTTCGGCAGAGAAAAGAGTAGCTCGGGGATTGCAACGCACAACAATTATGCCTGCATTTTTATTTGAAGTCTCTGCAGACAGCAAGAAAAATTAACTGAAGGGAGCAGCTACTGTGCCAACATATGGAGGGAGATGAATAGCGAGCTCTGCACGCTCCGCCGAGGTTATCTAGCGAAGCAAGCACCTCCTAAAGGACTCTCAGGCTGGGAGCGAACTGTTTGCTAAATCTGGTCATAAATAATAATTCAGATCACCAAACATTTTAACATTCAGCTCCACCTGCAGCACAAAAACCCCGCCGAGCCCTGCCGAATTCGCCTTCCCGGAGCGCGAGGCAGCATTCGCCCCTTAACCAACACCAACGGCAGGATGCTCTGACGTGGCCCCGGGCACACCGTGGGGCCCAGCACCATCACGGTGCCCAGGAGCAGGACGGGGCCTGGAGAACCTCCACCTCCCACCTCGGTTAACCCGCTCCGCGCTCTCCCCCATTTCAGCAGGACTAAAGCAGCTGCAGCAAACCCAAGTGCTCCACCGGCCATGCCCACCTCGAAGGCAACGGCCTGGGGAACCAGCCAGGAGGTCACAGGGCTGATGCCCTTCGCTCCCGTCCCACAGGAGCGAATTATATTTTCATCCACGTCCCCTATTCGCCTCTTGGTCACAGTCCCTTTTTTTTTTTTCCCTCCTCCTCCTCCCCTCCAAGGCCACAGGGACAATCCACTAAACTGGATCAGGAGGCCAGCGCACACATCTCTAATGGGCTGCAGCATGCACACAATTAATTAATGGATTTATTAATTAGGGAAGAAGTCACTCTTCAGGCTGGAATTGGGGTCACCAGTTTCTAAAGTGAGAGCTGCAGAGCTAAAGATAAACTCTCATTTTCTGCAGTTCTCTTCTTGTCTGGCAGTATCTCAATTATTCAACCACAGGAAAAAAAAAAAACATTACACTTCGGAACTTCACAGTCTGACTTTCTCTGCCGATGCACAACACACTGAGACTCGACAGCAGGAACCCAGTCCGTCTTATTCTCCCCTTTATGCAAAAATTAGGGGTATTAAAAACACAGTATTCACTAACAGAGAAGGGGACGCCACAAAACACTCCAGTGTGGCAACATCCAGAGAAGCAGGCACCCCCGACGTCTTAACGGGCCACGCTGGCACACGGGCTGCCCTTTGACAACCCGTTCAGCTGAGTTTCCTTGGTGGCACATGGAGGGGACGAGCGTTTCTGACCGCTGCAGACCTACACCTCAAAGGCAAGACGGCTCCAGAGAAGGCAGGCTGGGCTAAGGAGAGCAATACCACTAGTGCCCCTGCCGAGAGACGGGCTGCAGAGCTCAGCCGCAGCAATAGACAGCGGAGAATCCACACCCACTAGCAAGGCAGTACAAATCCCCAGTTGTGGGAAACGCCTCGATAGGAGCACGTGCCTGTTGGGCACCAGATAACCCAACCATAAGACAGACAGCTGCAAAGAACCAGGCTTCATTACTCCCCCTGCTCCCGATTTTTTTCTCCCCCCTTAGACAAACCACGGTTTTCCAGCACACGTTCCGCCTTCCCACCCGCCCTGCCGCAAGGGCAGGAGCTGAGCCACCAGAAGACATGGGACACGTTAACAACCCAACACATCTCCGAGCCAGTCTCCAGCACGAGCACAAGTTCTACTTGTGTGAGTAAACCCTGCTGTTTCAGCGGGGAAGGATCACGCCAAGAGCAGGACTGTGCCCATGGGCGGTCAACGCCRAGCAAACGCCACCAAGGCAGGCTCCGGGCCAGCCTGCACACGTCTGCATGTACAGCACCTTGCGCCAGCACTGCCCCGCTCTGTATTTCACAGTGCTCAGAGGTCCCAAGCAACAGCCATTGGCATTCCCCATACGCCTCCGAAGCTGCAGACAGCACTCCCAGATTAGTTTGACTCGCAGGCAAGAGGGAGGGTTGCTAAAGGTCAGGAGAACTTGCCATCCCAAGCAGCAGACCTTGCCACTCCACTGCGGCCACCACCCACCGCACCATACCGTACCATCAGGAGAACATTTCATTTTCAGAAGTATTTTGGTTTTCTCCCTCCCATGAAAGCGGGAGGTTGTGCAAGAGCCTTCAGAGGTCCCAACCCACCAACTCATCTGCAATGCTRTGGTTCAACACATCTAGGAAGCCGCAGCAGGAGAAGTGCACATGGCAGCATGCATCCTTGGGAAAACAACGTTTGAGGGAACCTTTTCCCGCCAGGGAGCCTCCTCTCTCCCCTCTGTCTCCAGGCAAGGTGGTCGGCCACTCTGCAGACCCACCAGTCACCAGTGGGGGAAGAGAAGGGCAGATGGGGCAGGACCTTCTCCCTGCCCCAGACACCTCCAGCTCCTGCAGGTGCGCCCTCTTCCCCTGCCCCAGGAGCAGGGGAGACCTCTCTCTCCAGAAGCCAGAGACATCCCAAGCATGGTGACCACCAGCACCTTCCAGCTGTAAAGGGCACCTCGGCAAAGCAGGGGTGGAAAAGGCACTTGCCACAACACCATGGCAAAGCGACCGGTTGTGCTGGTTGGGGAGATGCTGCTGAGGCAGAGCAAACTGGAAAATCCCACGGATCTCTCCGCTCTCCTCAAAGCCCTAACAGCACGCAGGGCCCAGGGATTTGGGGAGGTGAAGTTCCCCTGCTCAGAGCCCCAAAATTTACCCTTCCTCCCCCCATGGCTACCCTGCCCATGGGCTCTGCTGCAAGAGTGCAGTTCAGTTTATTAGTCCAAGCTTGAGGAATTAAGCTGCAGCCAAGAGAACTGATAGCTTATTTACTGCTGTCATCTATATAAAGAAGAATTTTGACACATTGTTAAATGATAGCACATTTAGATAAGTCAAGCTGTCATATCATTTAATGGATGTCTAAACTCCCTCTGTAGCTGATATGTAAAATTTATGCACTTCAGAATATCATAAGGTTATAATATTTTAATCACATCCACATTTTTTTTTCTAAACTTTGAACAGTGAAAACATTCCATCAAACACAACATGCTCCAAGGCTCTCGGCACACCGCAACCCGGCAGAGAAACCGCGGAAGTTTCTGCCCAACTCGCCACAAAGTCTGCTCCTCCACGCAGGCACGCAGAGAGCCCTCGCATTACGGGAAATAAAATAAACAACACTTTATTTGACGAACCAAACACTAGAGCCATGTAGCCAGAGCTAATCTGCATAATGAGATGTGAAGACATTTATAAAAGATGGCAATAATAGGTCTCTCTCCCCTCGCTCGCAGTTGTATTTATTATCCCAGATCATCGGCTCACAACTCTTCCTATTTTTTGCCGTTTTAATACAGAATGGGTAGATTAAAAAGGCATCCGGAATGCAGAGTGTATAATCCATACAATGGTAAACTGAACATAATAAAACATGAGCAAATTAAAACAAAAAAAAAATAAAGGTATGAATCCCATTATGACTATTATACACAAGAAAGCTGTAAAAAAAATACTGCATTAGTAATGTACACAATAAAACAATCTCATAACCAAATGAAATATGCCTGGCATTATCTTTGATAGAATTTTATCTCCTCTCATTTCYGAGACTATTTGCTGTAAAAGGGCTCAATGCCATTTTGATCAAAGTGCTACGGAGTATCACATTATCCACATGTTTTACATATGCCCACCATCCATCAGGGTTGCTCAAACTCTGCCATTCCCAACGGGTCCTGGGCCAGCAGAGCTGCTTAAAGGAATGCATTAAAAAAAGAAAAAGGGAAGAAAAGAGAAAAAAGGTCTTGGAGGAATAATAAACAGATTGTTCTCCCCCCCCCTTTTTTTTTTTTTTTTTTAATAGAGGGCATTAGGCCAAGCTGGCACAAGGTCACCTTTCCCACCGCGATCCCGGGGAGGCGGCAGACCTGCTGCCTGGACAGAAGTCACCGCTCACCGCCGCTCGCTTCCCGGCTCAGCACCCAGCCGCAGCGASCGGCCGAGCGGCACGGCGGGGACCCAGAGCAGCCCACCTCCGCGCGGAGCCCCGCTCGCCGCCTCACCACCCTTCCCGCTGCCCTCCGCGCTCCAGCAAACTTCCCCCCTCCCCGCACCGACGAACRCACGAGAAAGTGGCTGCCAATATTTTCCTTTTAAATCGAGGTCTGTGTGCACACGGGGGGGGGAATTAAAAAAAAAAAAGTCATTAGCATGATGTACCAAGGAATGCTTTTGTATCCGAAGTGCTTAGACCAGTAATCCCTTTCCAGCCACAATGCCGTAAATGAGCAGTCACGGCAAGCCGACTATCCGTAGTACCTGCATTACTTTTAGGGTTGGGTATCGCAGATGTAGCACGTAATCTGCTTAAAAGCCAAAACGCATTAAATGCTGGAACTGTTGATACAGCACCGAAGCCCCATAAACCGTATTTAAATTTGTTTACTCCCCTACGAAGCATGCTGCATTTTAAACTCCGTAATATCCTACAGGGATAAGCCCCGTTTAATATCCACGTAAACGAGCGTTTCTGCTTTTGCAGCGGATCCAGGTTAGGCTCCATCCCATTATGTGCCACATTCGCGGGGCGCCGCGTTAATTATCCGCCTCTCCGCTACAGAGGAGCCYGCTTAAGGTCAGCAACTGCCAACATCCCCCCTCTTTTTTCCTTTTTTTCTCCTTTTTTTTTTCCCCCTCCTCTCCCAGGTCAAACATTCCCTCATAAATGTTAACAAAGGACTTACCGTTAATTTCACAGCCCAGCGGCCCTACGGCTGGATACGGCATCGGTGACCGGAGCGGAGCCACAAAGGATCCGCGCTGCCGCCGGGGCGGCCGTTCGCAGCCCCGGTCCCAAAAAGCCCAAGCCCAAGCCCAAACCGCGCCGCTCGGCTCCGCGCCCCCCCCCCCCAGCCGCGGCGCCAGGCGCCTAACGCGGACTCGCCGTTAACCGACGTTCGGGGCTGCGCGGACCCAAAGGCGCCCGCTAAATCCTCCGGTGCCGGGTAACAATAGCGGCGCAGGGGGGCTCCGGGCGGCCGCGAGCCCCCTCGCCGCGCTCGTCTCAGCCCCTCGGCCGCCCCGCATCGATCGCGAAGGAGGAGGCTCTGCCCTGCGAGCGCCCGCTCCCGCCGGCGCTTCCCCGCCGGGCACCTGCGGCGCGGCGCGGGGCAGCGCCAGGAAACTTGGCGGCGGCGGCGG
>NW_020447752.1:113556-177265 GCF_003343035.1 Apteryx rowi
TATATATATATATATATAAACCCAAAATGGTGTTTGGAAGCAGCAGGTAAACTTCTTCAGTTTCTTTTTTTTTTTTTTTTCCAGCTGCTGTGTCCAGCACCTTTGACCTTAGTGGAAATTGCCACAGCAAACACGCTCGCAGCAGCCAGGAGGAAAATAAATAAATAAATAAAAATCCAATAATTCAGATTGTTTCAAGACCGTGATATTTTTAAATGACTTAATGCGGCTGGTCTCTAAAGAATTCAGGCAGCTCCGACGGCAGAACGGGGCACGGCCGCTGGCGCTTCAGCAGTAACCCAGCCCGTGCAGAAATACCCACTTTGTTTTCTGAATGATTGCTTTCTTACCAAAAAGAAAGAATAAATAAAGAGCTTTACACTTTCTGCCCTGCACTGTGCTCTGTCTTGTTGTACCGACTAGACCTACATCCAAAGGGTCTTGAACATTAATTTCTATTTCACCAGGGGAAAATAATAAATTAAACTTCCAGCAGCAGAACTGCTGCGCTTTCACGGGAGAGATGCAGCTGATGCCAGCTGCGTTGAGCCTCGCTTTTGGATGCAGAGCAGCTGAACGGCTCCTTCCGCGAGATTTTAAAGGCAGGGGTTTGCTCACCGAACAAGCGGAGCATTTTAACGCTCCTATTAAGGCTGTTCCTTACAAAAACCCCAAGCTGCCCCGGCATGCGCACGCGAGGCCCCGCACGCATCGACGAGCGCGAGGCCCCGCACGCATCGACGAGCGCGAGGCCCCGCACGCATCGACGAGCGCGAGGCCCCGCACGCATCGACGAGCGCGAGGCCAGCGCTCTGCGGCTAAGGCGCGACGCAAGCCCACGGCGAGAGGGCCGCCGAGGACGGAGCGGCAGCGCGAACGCCTCTAGGAGACCCAAGAGGCGACGTCGGCTTTTTACCCGCCGCCAGCTAATGAGATGCTAATTCCCCCGCATCAAAGCCGGAACAAAAGAAAGCGTCAGCCAGGAGGAGCGAGCGGCCACCCCAACCGACGGCCCCCCGAGCACGGGTCCCCGAGCTGCCGCCCCGCACGGGAAACCCTCCTCCCGGGGTCTGCGGAGGCCCTGGGGCAGCACCAGCTTCCCTCCCCCAGGGCACAGCACGGGGTGGCTCCAGGCCACCACCACCCCGCGGAGAAGGGGGCAGCAGCAGCAGGAGTTTTGCTCGAGGGCTGCAACCGCAGCGAGCCCAGCACACGACAACCCCGCTGGCATTTGGCAACACGCCGGGACAGAGGCCCCCGGTCTTACCTGGGGCAATTCCCCTCCGGGAGGCTGCAGAGTCCGTGCTCAGATGGGCTGGAAGAAGATCAGCAGCAGTCGCTATTCCCAATCCAGACAGCCCACATTACTCATGCGCATAGACAACAGCAAACCCAGGACAACGTATTCCCGTGTCAGTTGTCACTTGTAGCCCTTCTCCTTCCCAGCCCCAACCCTGCCCAGCTCCTCATGCTGCAGCAGCTCCCATAGCGCTGGAGTCTCCCTTTGCTGGGAAGGGAACTGAGAAGGAAGTGGCTTCCTGGCTGTTAAACCTTTATCACTGTTGATGCTTCCCACCTGGTAGCCCAGGTGCCGTCCTGCCGGAGTTACTTGCAGGACTGACTTTCTACTGAAAAGCAGAGATTTGAGCTCAGGCAATGCTGAGGAAGGGGAGCATCCTTCAAAGCACACACTGCTCCACAGGCTCTTCTGACAGTGGTTGGGAAACGTCTGCTCCTTCCCCTCTTGCTGTTTGAAGTTCAGCTGAGCAAGGAAAACTGTCCAAAATAATAAGGGAGACACCCAAAACACACAGCATAAACAGCTGGCACATGATCTTGCCCCTCTCATCTCTTCCGCTGAGAGAAACTTTGAGAGCTGCTTGCAATCCCACAATGACAAAATACTTTGAGTGGTCTTCCAGGTGAACAGAAAATCACAAAATTCAATAAAGCAATTTGCAAGAGCCGATGTGTCAGAAAGAGCCTGGATACTTTTGCGAGCCCTGCTCCAACCTGTCACCTATCCTGTCCCCTCACCACTAGTGACAGCTGGAGAAAAGGGTTTCCACCAGCCCCCACCTGTGCATGCCTGCTCCCATTGCTACGGCCGAAAGGGTCCACCTGAACCCAGTGGACATAACTGCAGACCCCGAGCTGAGATCTCAACCCCACTGACATCAACAGCAAAGCTTCCACCGAGGCTCCCAGACCCCAACCGGCAGGTGCCTTCACGTTGCCTCTTCTTGCGTGTGTCCAAGTCTAGTGCCCAAGTTTGCTCCATAAATACAACTGTTCTATGTGCATCCGCTCTTAACACTGCAAGCCACGATTGCAAGAATCACAGAGCTCAGACTGACAAGGAGATGTTGAGACCGGTAATGAAATGGGTCTGCTGACAGTGCTGGGCAGGTGCCCTAGCTTTGGCTCAAGGAGGCAGTAAGTGGCCCCCGGGGTCAGAGCTCAGGCTGTGCGGAGGGGGGGAATGTCTCTCCAGGTGGATTTGTTTCCATCCCTCTTTCAGAGCCGTGACTTGCACTGGGCAAGGTTTGTTTACAGGACACATAAATAAACCGGGGTAGTGTGGAGGGGTCCTTGCTAGTCCTGCCGTCCCGTACTGCTGCTGTAGCCCCAGCCCTGCAAAGTCCTGTCCATGCCAATGGTTGGGGATGGCTCCATCCATCTGCATCCAAGATGCTCCAGGCATTTGCTGCTGGACGCTGTCAGAGACGGGTCTTGGGTGAGGGGAACCTCCCTGCCCCAGCAAAGCCGATCTCGCGCCCATAAATCACTTCTCCGTTCTCCCACCAAGAGAATGGAAGAGCCTGCTCGTAAATCAGATATAAAAAGTAACTTAGCATCTTCGGTGAGCAAACGAAACCGTGGGCTTTGGCAGAACGTTTCTCTTCGGTCAAATCGTTAATAAATCAATGGGAGCCGTAAGGAAGAGGAGAGGGGCTGCGTCCCCGGCCTGCGCAGAGGGCAGAGAGCCGCGGGGCAGGTTAGTCCCAGCCCAGCCCCGCTGCCGCGCTGGCTCACCGGGCAGGACGAGGCGAGCGGCCCTCGGCGACCTGCCCCCAGGCTCCCGGAGAAAGGAAGGGGAGCCCGGCCCAGCCGTGCCGTGTTCCTGCCCCTGCCGTGCCGGGTTCACCCGCTCCAGAGAAGGCAACACTGCGCAGGTTAATAAATCAGTTTGTCTGTGGCGCGGCTCGCTTTGTGCGCCTGACAATAGCCCGTTGTAAACAGCAGCCCTCTGCCTCCTCTTCTGAAAGGCTTTTAATTAAAATATGGAAGGGGCTTCTCTGCATACTTCAGGAAAAAAAAAAAAGGTTAGATTTCAGCACACTCCCATTTCAGGCGTTAATTTATTTTCTCCTTCCTGTCGTTTGTGATCCGCCCGATAAGTCCTTTGTGCTGGCGATCCAGCCCCATTAGGCGGCCGAGCGGAGACGTTTATAGCGAGCGCCACGTGCCGGGCTCCTCGCGGCGCCGGCTGCAGCCGCCTCGGCCCAGGGACGCCAGGGGGACGCCAGGACCCGCACAGCTGGAAACCGGTGCCACCGGGGAGCAGGSACCAGTCAGGCCTGGGGGCTGGGATACGCGCCAGGGGTGCGGGCCACYGGCCCGACCTCCCCTGCTGCCGCCGCGGCTGCGTGGGCACAGTCGCGTGCTCCCTCCCCGTCGAAGCGGGGCTGCTTCCTTGTTGGCACCGCGCTGACTTCTCCTCGGAGCAATGCTGCTTTCTCCCGCCCCTTTGGGGGTCTCTGCCTGGGCAGGACCCCTGGGCCCCACGCACGGGGGAAGGCAGCCTGGGGAGGGGGGTCCTGGGGTCTGGGAAATCCCACCAGGGATCCCAGCGCCTTCCCCGTTCCCAGCCCTGCTCCGCTGCGGGCTTTCTCCTGCCTTCAGCGGGAGCGGCCAGGCGCCGTCCCAGCGATGCCCGGCCCTGCCTGCTCTGTGCTACTGCGGGAAAATAGGACCCCTCTCCCGGAGCGCGTTGTGGAACGACTTCAGCCCGTTTTCCACGTTCTCATTAATGATTTCAACTTTTGCTTGTTAACGCCGAAGCCCCTTAGGGCAGGTGATTTAGCAACGGGGCCACTTCCCCGCTCGCTGCACCCTGCCCCTCTCCCTTCTGCCCCCCTCCTGCCTCTCTCTGCAGCCTGCCCTCTTCCTCCTGGACCCCAGCCCCTCTCCCTGCTGCCTTCTCCCTCCTGCCCCTCTCCCTCCTGCCCCTCTCCCTCCTGCCCTCTCCTTGCCCCTCTCCCTCCTGCCCCTCTCCCTCCTTCCCCCTCCCTCCTGTCCGTCTCCCTACCATCCCTCTCCCTGCCCCTCTCCTTCCCATCCCTCTCCCTGCCCCTCTCCCTTCTGCCTTCTCCCTCCTGCCCCTCTCCCTCCTGCCCTCTCCCCGCCCCTCTCCCTCCCGTCCCTCTCCCTGCCCCTCTCCCTTCTGCCTTCTCCCTCCTGCCCCTCTCCCTCCTGCCCTCTCCCCGCCCCTCTCCCTCCCGTCCCTCTCCCTGCCCCTCTCCCTTCTGCCTTCTCCCTCCTGCCCCTCTCCCTCCTGCCCTCTCCCCGCCCCTCTCCCTCCCGTCCCTCTCCCTGCCCCTCTCCCTCCTGCCCCTCTCCCTCCTGCCCCCTCCCTCCTGTCCGTCTCCCTCCCGTCCCTCTCCCTGCCCCTCTCCCTCCCGTCCCTCTCCCCTCCAGCCCTGCCGGGCCCGGGCAGCGCCCGCGTAGCCCCGCGCCCGCGACAACGGCGCCACCTGGCGGCCGCCGCCGGGGCTGCAGCGCGTCCGGCCGGGCCGGGCCGAGGGGACACGGGGGACACCGGGGAGGGCGGAGGGGCACATGGGGGGCATGGGGAGAAACCGGGGGGCAGCGGGACATGGGGGGCACACCGGAGGACACCGAGGAGGACACCGTGGGACACCAGGGGAACAGAGTGACACGAGGGGGCACAGTGACCCCTCGGGCACCCCGGGAGCCCACCGTGCTCCTGCCGCCCCTGCCTGCCGGCAGAGCATGCACCGAGCTGTGCCCGGGCTCAGCTCTCTGTGCCCCCGCGCGTGGCGCTGGTCCCCACGCCGGGGGAGTGGGGCGCGTGGGGTGGGTGCCCGCGGCTCCTCCGCCGGAGTGCGACCAGCCGCATTTCTGCCACGGCTACTTATTGCCAGGCACGTTCCCGCTGCAATTAGCACATGCTCTTTAATTAATTTTCCTCTTTTATTGCTTCGCCGAAATTATCTCCACTATGGCGCCGTTCAGCATGTGCCCGGCAAATAATGCTATTTATGGCTTTGCCCCATCAATCGCGGCACGGGAGGCCAGGATCGCTGCCTCCTTCAGGGGCCGCATCCTGCACACGGCGTGGGGCGCACCTCTGGGACGGGCTGGCAGCCTGGAGGCAGCGGCCATCCTCACCCCATCCATGGCCTAACCCTGTGCCAGCGACCCTGTCCTCAGGCCGGACGGCTCCCGGCTCTGCTGCTCTTCCTCAGCCCCAAGACCAAGCTGCGCAAATCCTCCTGGAGATTACGGCGGTGATGGATTCRTCCCAGTGAAAACAGAGCTGAATCAGGCAGAGCTACTAAATTAAGTCTGTCTGGAATAAACAGTTAGACGCTGAAACCTTCTGGATGCCAAAGGGAGATGGATGAAACTCTTTGAAAGTCCATGAAGAAGCTGCCTGCCGAAAGGGCAGCAAAGAGGGCTGTGCCGAGCGAGGATGAGTCCGAAGGAACAGGGAAAGAAGCGCCCGAACCCCCACGCGACAGAAACCAAGGCGCAGGGATGTGGCCAAGGGCACAGAGGCGGTCGGTGTCGGAAGCGCCCTGCCCAGCCCCTGCCTCCTGCTGCTTCCGTGGCCAGCCAGCGCCGGGACACGCGGGCAACCTCCGAGCCGCCCTCGGCAGCGAGCGTGAGGGCGCCGGGCTCGCGGGCCCCCAGCCAGCCTCCGCCAGCTCCAAACCGCAGCACCGAGCTGCACAGAAATCCATCTTTCTACCTTTAATAAGCTTTCCCCTTTTAAAAATAATCATTACCAATAAACAAATACACCAGCCAGTGTATATAAGCATCAAATTAAGTAGCTACATGCATTTGTTATATTTGATATAGCCTTGTTAACTGGAAAATCCTAGGTTTGGAATATGTATTGATTTCAGCCAACATATATTATTTTACTGTAAGTACCAACAGCCATTGTAGTTAATATACAATAGTTTAATTTAAAATGCATTAGTTTAATAAAAATGCATAAAATAGAAGAGAATTGCATTAGCTTCAATAAAAAATTCAATTTCATAAATATTATCTAGTGTTAAAATGCATTGATTTCCCAGGAAAATGTATTGGTCAAAGGTAATTTACATTGGTTTGAATGGGAATGTATCAGCGTGTATACATATGTATCAGTTTAGTCAAATGGATCTGATTGCGGAAAAAAATATTGGTGGGAGCAAAATATATTCATGAGGAATATATTCCCGCAGCGGCTGGGAAGGAGCACTCGCACCAGGGTGGGATGCCCCTGCCGCAGCCCCGTCCTGAGCAGCGCCGCGACCTGCTGGGCTGCAGCGGCCCCCCGGGAGCCCCCCGGAAAGCAGCGCCGCTGGGGTGAGGACGGACGCTATCGGCCGCGGCCAGGCCGAGCGCGGCTCGGTTCGGGCGCAGGCACGCGCCTCGCCGAGGCAGAGCAGGCGCCTTGAAAAGAGCAGGGGTTAATCAAATCCTTTTGACTCCATTTTTTATCGAGCTCAAGAGGGGCTGTCCTATTAATTAGAAAGGCGTTTTCATGTAAAACACAGGCTCTTTTGCAGATAAGAAGGGACAATGCTTGATTTTGTCATTGCACAGACACATATGTTATTCCCTGACATCCATTCATGTGCCACAGCCGCTTCCCAATAGCTCTTTTGTCCACTACCAACCTCTATAAACATACACACATATATATATATATAATATATATATTTTTTAAGCCCTTGTTTTTTCCTGGATGCCGATAAGTCCCTGAATATCAGCAGCAGGGGAAGGAACAGGCCTGCCAGGGGCCTGCCTCCAGCCCCGGGTCGGACTCAGGTCCTCTAAGGGGGGTCAGGATCCGGCCCCTGCAGCACGGAGGATTATGCGTGACAGCGAGAAGTGAGCAGCGGAGCAGATGCACCGTGCTACAAATGCCAGCGGATACACACGCAGCCATCTGCACCCGCTGCCCGGCCAGGAGGCTTGTGCCGCGCTCTGCCCTGGCGCGCGCGGCCGTACACTGGGAGCCCCGCGCGCCCCGGCCAGGCAGGACCCGGGGCCCGACCTCGTCCAGGCTGCGCGGGTGCAAACGGCACTTCCTCCCCAGGGAATATTTGGGGGAAGCTCCCCGGCTCCCTGCACGGCGGGGCAGCAGGCGCTCGGGGCCCGGCAGCGCCTGGGCAGCGTCGGCGGCTCCGCGGCCGACCGGTCCCGTTAAACTGCTCCGCATCGCTGCCCTGATGTTTATGGATTTTTCCCTACTGCCACAAATTAAGGTAATTGAGCTTGGCCGGCCGCTGAATTCAGCTGCGCTTTGCGTCGAGGTCGCAGCCGTGCCACGATGCATCCGGCTCGTCGCCGTGCCGCGATGCATCCGGCTCGTCGCCCGCCTGCGGGCTCCCCGGCAGCCAGGGCAGGGTATTTCGGGGCCGCCCCAGCACAGCCTGCCGGCTTTCCTCCTCCGTGCCGCTCTCCGGCCGCACCGGCCGCCCAGACTCCCCCGGTGCCGGGCCAGGCGGAGGTGCGACCAAGCAGCGGCTGCCGGGGAATTAAAAATGATATTTGTGTCCTCTGGGCGAACAAGGGCAGCGGCGTGCTGGCAGCGCCGGGCGCGCGGGGGGATCCGGTTTCACAAGTGCTGGCGCAAGGCCGTCCCCTTTTGTTCCCAGACGCCTCCCAGCCCTCCTCGCTTTCCCCTGCCAAATGTCTGTCCTCGTTAAGCAGCAGCCGCCGCTAACGAGCACAGCTGGCCTCGCCACCGCACGCAGCCCACCCAGCGCGCCGGGCGCCACCGGCTCGTGCACACTGGAGCCCCTCGTGCTGGGGGGCGACGGCACGGTCCGTTTGCGTGCGCAGGGGGATTGCAGTGCCCGGCGAGCCGGAGCAACGGTTCCCTGGCCGAGGCCGGAGCAAGTGTTGGGCTCAGCTGGGCGACAGGTGCCTCGGCGGGGGGTGGCACGCGAGACGGGAGCGCTGCGTTCCTGCCCGGCTGCGCGGGCCGCAGCATCCGCCTCCGGCCTCGGCCAGCCCTCGCTGGCACGGCGCCGCGTCCCGGCCTCCGAGCAGGGTGTGGCACGGCCAGGACCATCCCCTTTGGCCGGGGACAGTCGCTCCTGCTGTTTCTGGCTCTTCGGGCATCACCAGCAAGGGGCCCCATTGCACGCAGGGCATGGGGCTCCCCCATCACCGGCGGCCAAGCGACCCCCAGCCTTGGGCACACGGGAGCTGCGATGGGGCCAAACAGGCTCCTGAAGTCTCCCAGCAAAACATCCGCATCCCTCAGGCCAGGGGACTGCAGCCGGAAGGAGCCGGGGCTCCATCTTCCATGGCTTGGCACCCCAACACACGTGCCGAGGGGCGGCACGCCACCGTGGCCTGGGAGCGCAGTGGAAAGCCTCGCTCCCCGGGCTGAATCCTCCTTCCCGGCACAGCACCATCCCGCGCGGCCGTCCTGCTGCCGACCGACTGACAAACGCAGGTGGGAGCGCTCCTGCGAGAGCAGCGGCGCGCGCCCGGGGTCGGCATCTCCCATGCGGGTGCCGCCGGGCCGCCCGGCGCGTCGGTAACCTTGAAACCCTCTGTGTCTCGCATGTCACGTCAGCCGCTGACAACAAGCTGCTATTCCAGATTAGCGAGAGAGGGACGGAGCAAGCCAGAGACAACAGAGCTGGGGGCGGCTGACTTACCTATCACAGCCAAAAGTGGGCATGGGGTTATTTTTAAACTGGAATGGGAGGTATTTATTGTTTCGGCCGGGGGAGAACGGAGGGACTGCCTCCGAGATTCCTCCTGCAGCAACACCAGCAGCTGTGCGAAGTCATGGTGAGTACCGAGCGCCCGAGGCTGCCGCGGGAAGAGGTGCCATCCATGGCGTTAGTTTTCTTTGCCAGGATAGTTTTAATGGGCAGGGAGCCACGGAGGCTCCAGAGATCCGAGGCCAGGATCCCTCCTGCTCTGGAAAAAGGTTGAACAAGCTGGGGAGCTTCTGGCCACGGCGACAGCATCCCTGCTCCCTGCAGGGAAGAGCGGGGAGAAGCGGGAGCAGAGAGGTATCTCCCATGCTAGTGGCAGCCAGCAGARCTTTCTAAACAGAACAAACCACTTTGGGGTCCAAATGTCATCTTTTTTCTTCCCCTTCCTCTCTGCCGTGAGAGGGTAGTTCTGTCCCCCGAAACTCTCCCGCTGTTTCTTCTTGGCAGAAGCCCTCGGTTAGAAGGGAGAAGTTGCAGGAGTGTGTKCAACAGGAAAGAGAGGATGATTGACAGGCCTAGCAAGGCAGCATAGCGAGCGAGTCTGTCCTCATCTCCTSTTTAAAAGACAAGTCAAGCCTCAGTGCAGGAGGAGACAGATTTTTTAATAWGCAAACGTTTGGCTTTGCTTGCCAAGTGATTCTCCAGCTCATCCTTCCTGTCACCTATTTGGCAAAATTCATCAGGAGAGCAAGGATGGAGCTGTAGTGTAAGCAGAAATCTGTACRTCCCTCAGTGTCTCTGAGCACCGCATGTGCCCACAACTCCCGAGCAATGTGCTGGGAAACCACCAAGTGCCCAGGGACGACAGCACAGCAGGCACCAGCCTAGAGCTACCGTGAAGGACTTATGACTAAGAATAGGGTAGTTTCATGCTTTTATTCCACACTATAAAAAGACAGCGAGTTAGTGATACATACTTGAATCCCTGCAGGCACCCAAGAAAGCCAAGAAGAGGATTGAGGGTGCTAATTCCAACGTCTTCTCTATGTTCGAGCAGGCCCAGATCCAGGAATTCAAAGAGGTAGGTGGATTTCGTAGAAATGACCAAGGGTCCTTGACCCAGCATGACCTTCAGCGCAGCATGACACCGTGCTTTCAGATCAGGGGTGGCTGGTTTGCAACAAGAGGTGGCATGCCCATTTTTAAGTTGTTTTATTTTAAAAGTGAGAATAACGATTCAGAGACATTGTTAAATGTGGAATTGCCTCAAAGCTTCCTAGGAGCATGCACCCCGCAGAGGAGGGAATGACGGCACACACAGCTGGCAGCATCCRCGAGCGAGAGCAGGAACACATCACCCCAGCTAACTCCCACCCGCAGTGCAAGGAGCTCATCGTGACCTACCTCTTGCACAGCTGACACACGGTCATGTGTAGATCCCAATTACTGGGACAACTGGTCCCAGGTGGGGCAGTTGATGGCTCACACTGTCCTCCCCAGCTTGTCCCATCCCAGTGCAAGGTGGCTCTGGCCACGGCCCAGGGTCTGTGTGGTATTAGGGTTTGGGCTGCTGTAGGAAGCTGTCACCCTGCACTGCCACTGCCAAAGGGCCAGAATTGCTGCTGGACGACTGCAGCGACTGTTGCTCCTTCGCTGAGTGAGGACTCCCACAGCCCCATCCCGTGCAGGACTCGAGGCCCTCTGTTCCCCTTGAAGGCGATGGGAGGAAGAGGAGGGTACTAAAGCCTTCACCAGGGCTGACAGCTCTCYCTCTCCCTGTGCTCCCTGTTCTTCCCAGGCATTCACCATCATGGATCAGAACCGAGATGGCTTCATCGACAAGGCAGATCTGAGAGACACGTTTGCCGCACTTGGTGAGTCCCCTGTTAGGAATCTCTCCTTCCCAAAAGCTTTGATGACAGTAAAACTATTAACTGAGAAATCACCCATGAGTCTCCATTTAAGCAGGCCCCAGTGGGTAAGTGGATCTCATGTCTGTTTTGCTGAAAACCTCCTGATCCCAAATCACTTCTATTAGATGAGCAGATCATACACGTGGTGTACCAGAGCAGCTCCCGTAGCAGCAGGTGTTTAATCCTATAGGTACCAGAGAGAACCAGCTTCTGGYTTATACGGAGCCAAATGTTCCCTTTGTTCTCTCATGCTAAAAAGCACCTTGCTGTACCCGTCCCACGGCATCCCTGGGTTCACAGGCTTTGTGGGGATTTTCAGGATTTGTGGAAAGCTGTGAAGTCGCAAGCTTGGCTTTCCCATCAGTGAGGCCAGCACGAACCAGTGATGGGTCTAGGGACTGCCAAAGACAACCACACCCCAGGTAAAAGGACGCAGGCACTCAGTCCTGTTTGGGTCTGACAGTCGTAGCCAGGAATGAATTCAGCTCAYGACGTCCTAATGATTACGGCAGGTCACCTGAGAGCTGGGGGGACCCACAGCAATGGTGGCTTTGAGAGCAGACTGGACAAATGCTTTCCAYGGAGGACTGAAGCAGAGCTGATCCTGCCATGGGGCAGGGGAATGGACTAGCACAGCTCAGTCCTTTGCAGTCCTCTTATCTGTGATCCTGAAGCCTGAAGAAAACAGAGCTGGACATGTCCAGCCCATGCCATCCTCTGTCAGCACAGGATTCTCCCCTCCCCGCTCTTGCTGCTGCTCTTGTCAGAGATGGTTCCCCAGGGCTGCAGCCTCTGCCGCTTCCCTCCGGCAGGGGAAAGACCTCCAGGGAAAGGCTTCCTATTTGTGTCTTTAGCCCCTCGATGCATGGAGCAGACCCTGGAGGTCTGCACACATTTGCAGCCTGACACCTGATTCACCTAACACTGCTCTCCCCTAGGACGTCTGAATGTAAAAAATGAGGAGATTGAAGAGATGATAAAGGAGGCGCCTGGACCAATTAACTTTACTGTGTTCCTGACCATGTTTGGAGAGAAACTCAAGGGTGAGAGGGAGCCCGGGGAGCAGAGGGAGGGCTTGGCGGGCACCCACACCATCTCCAGTTTCCTGCACCGCTTGGGCAAATTGCCCAACTCCTGGGGCCTCCACCACCCTTTCAGGTGAGACCTGGCTCCCATCACAGAGGCTCCTTGGAGACCTCAAATGGGAGCTGCTAAAGAAGGATGGGCAAAGGTTATTAAAATGCAGGTAATGCTGGTTGCAATACTACAGGGTGCAGAGTCCGAGAACAAGCCAGACTGGGTCAGAGCAAAGATGCCTCTGATTCAGTAACTCTCCCACACCAAAAGCAGATGCCTGCGGATGAGCACGAGATTCCTGTGGAATCATCTCCTTCAGTTTATCCCTCCACGTCCCTTAGCGCCAGCTTCTCCCAACAGCAGCACAGGGACCCCCGTACAGAGAGGCTTCAGTGGGACCATCACCTGCAACAAACCCTCTCCCCAGCAGCTCCAGTCCTCGTCCCAGAAACCCTAGACAGACCAACCTATGGTCTCCCCTCCTCCACTCCCCAAAACACAGCAGATAGGACAAAGTGCGTTACATACCTAGAGCAACCACCCCGCTGGAGAGGTCCCAGTGCCCAAATGTTTGTGCTGTCTTGCGACAGCAACAGTCCCAAAGGCAGGGCAGGGACTGCCTGTCAGAGACCTGGATCTCATCTGCTCTCACCCTCTCATGTGTTGGAGGATATGAGCGAGTCTACACGCCTCAGTTTCCCCGGCATTTAAAACAAACAAGAGGCTGCAATGCTGCTATCCTCACAAAAAGATGCGACAGCAGACCTTGCAATGCCTCAGAGCCTGCTGATGCTAACGGTGGTACCCAACGGTCACCCTGGCAAGGGAACTGGGTACAGTATGACTTTGACCTAACTGCCCTGGCCGCCTGCTCCCCCATATCACTTGTGAAGCTAGGCATGCAGCCTCCCTGCAGATCTCCGGGAGGCTATACGGCCCAAGATCCTACGCCCGGAGCTCTATAAATACACCCAAGAGATTAGATATATGCCGGATGCCAGGGCGGTGGTGACAGCCTGCTTCGCAGGCACGCTGTGACCGTACATCTGCTCCTCTCCATGCCATGACACACACTCAAGGCTCAGGCCGATGTGGGAGTCTGGTATTCCCACAGAACCCACCCGCAGCACAGCCTGCTGCTTCCCGTCCTGGCCGCACAGGAGCCGACTCTCCCGACCATCCGGCCCCCAGGGTTTCCTGCTGGAGGCTGCGGGAAGCAGAAGGCTCCGCCTGGCTTCTTCCTCCACCGCTTGTAACGGACGTGGTGTTGTCACCCCCAGGTGCCGACCCGGAGGAGACCATCCTGAACGCGTTCAAGGTGTTTGATCCAGAGGGCAAAGGCCTGAAATCCGCCTAGTAAGTGCAGAGGTGCTCGGGAGGGGAGGGAGGTGATCCGCACTGAGGCCTCCCTCATACTCACAATATCCTCTCTTATCTGCAGCATCAAAGAAATGCTGATGACACAGGGCGAGAGGTTTTCCCAGGAAGAGGTACAAGTTCCTTCCCACCCTTCCCCCCTTTCGCCAGCCTCCAGCCTCCCTCTGTCCCTGCCCATGCCCAAGCTGTGCTGGCTCCACTTCCCCTTCTGTATTGGGTCCTGCATCCTGTTTCACCTCGATTTCCCCTCTGAGACCTCACGGTGGGGTGGCAAAGCAGGCAAAATTACGTTTCCAAGGAATCCTCTGGGCTACTGAGCTAAATAACAGGGTGCTGTCAGAACCCACCGACCACTGCTCACCCTGCAGCAATCGAGCTGAGCAGGGCACAGGAGACCCGGGGTTTCTTTTCAAAGGGGGTTAGATGGGTCCCCAGCTCTTCTCCTGGCCCCAGACACAAAAACCTCCTGTGCCACGTTTTCACCTCCGGCCCTTTCCTGGCAGATCGATCAGATGTTCGCGGCCTTCCCTCCAGATGTCTCCGGCAACCTTGATTACAAAAACCTCGTCCACGTCATTACACACGGTGAAGAGAAGGACTAGCCCACTCTCACCCTCAGCACAGGGGTTGGCAYCGTGGGACCACCTCTCTCTAGGTCATACCGGGGGTCTTTTTGCCCCCTCCGTCACCAGCTCCTCTCCTTGATCCCATCCTTGCCCAGCTCGCTGTGCTGCGGACCTGCCTGTCACGGGGAACACCAGTCTGAACGGCATCCACATTAAACTGCATTTTGGCTAGAGGAAATCCAGCTGCTGGTGTGAGCGGTGCTTGGGTTTGCGTGGTGACTGGTGTGGAGYGTCTGTGCGTGGTGTGGCACATGTGGCAGCAGCGTGAGAGCTGCGATTACACTGTGCCTTCCCAGGGCAGGAGGAGGCTACAACGGCCCTGCTCTGCTGGCTGCCATGGCCCAGCTGGGAGCTCCTGGATCTGTCCATCCCAGCAGCRCTGTCCTCCAGCTTCCCAGCCCTACTTCACACCACCCTTGCATGCCCTGGAGTGCCAGTGTCCTGCGATTTCCCAGCCTGGCCAAGCTCCCAGCCCTGAAAGCCTCTGCACATGAACAGCCGCTGCSTGTTTCACCTTGGGCTGTGACTAGCAGCCATCAGATCCCACCTGCCCAAGACTAGCACAGGTTTATCCCCTTCCACTAGGCAGCAGAGAGCTGTTGGCTTTCCCAGCTTCACTGGGAAYGCTCAGCAAGTGCATTCATCCCCACCATGTCCTCCCCAGGCCCCTAGGAGCAGGCATGAAGCAGGACGGGGGCCTTGAGCCCCCCACCATGGTCCCCATCTCCATCCTAGCAGCCCTGCAAACCAAGGGCCCAGTTGCAGAAGCTCCCTCATGATGAACACACGTTGCGTTGTCCAGTGGGGAGAGCTGACCGTGGGGCAGGGGTGCACAGCCCTCAGGGCTTTCTACAGCCCACCTCCAACTGCCTCCAAGTGCTTTTTGGGTGCACAGTGTACATTAAGTGAGCTAAGCAAAACCAGTGCTGATTTACACCAGCTCTGGCCTCAGCATTCAGAAATGAGAGACAGTAACAGCCTGACAAGGGTAAAACAGAATCAGGGCCACCTCCAGCTTCAACTGCCAAAGAACACAGTCACGGCCAAGCCCGCAGGGCCTGGCTTTCCCGCAGTTTTGCAAGGGGCAGAGACGCAGCCAAACCCCAGCTCTCATCAGCACAACAACCCCCTCCTTCCTGGCCCGCGGTGYCGCTCAGTGCTCGCGGACTGCCAGGGAGCCGTGGGCCGCGCGGCTGCGGGAGAGCAGCTGTTCTCCACCCCCGGCCGCGGCTGCTGTCAGCCGTGGGCGAAGTGATGCCGCTACATCATCTGGGGAGCTGCTGAAGTGTGCAAAAGGCTTTGGGCTCCTTCCAGAGGGGAAGGGAACAGGAAGCCGCAACGGCCACGGCAGGAGGGGCACTGCCCGGGCGCAGAAGCAGAGCGGGAGCTAAGGAAGGGGCCTGTTTAATTCAGCACCGCCGGCTTTCACGCGTTGGCATCGCTCTTCGCCTTCTTGCCCTTGTCGGTGGCGTTGCTCCGCTCCTCCTGGCTCTCAAGAATCAGGCTGCGCAGGCTGTCGTGGTCCAACGGCTCCTCGACTGCCTCAACGACATGGCCGCCCCGCAGGGGCAATCACCACAGCGCAGCCACCGCGCGCCACCGGGCTCATATACCCGGCAGGGCGGGGCAGGCCGGGCCGGGATTGGCCGGGGAGGACAGGTGGCAGCCAGGGATTGGCCAGGGGCACAAGGTGGCTGTTGCGGATTGGCCGGCTGCATTGCCATGCTGACCCCCCGCCCTCCCACCCCCAGACTCACAGGTCTCCGTGCTCTCGGTGGCACGGTCGAAGCCGGGGGGTGGCGGGCAGAGCCGGGCCCGGTCCATGGTCTTGAGGAGCCCGGTGCCACCCAGGAGCGGGTTGGTGAAGGGCAGGGCGTCCTGCTCCCCCTCGGCCTCCGCCTCCGCCTCCGCGTAGCGCAGCACGGATGCCAGCAGCAGCAGCTCGTTGGTCTTCTTCTCTATGATATCTGCGCGGGGAGGTGAGGGACATCCTGCCATGGCCCACCACGGACCRCCGCTACCTGCCCTCACCCAGGTTTCTGGCAAAATCCACCCTGAGCCTGTATTCTGAGCACGGGGCGACACAGGCTAGYGCCAGCCAGTCAGACCTGATGCAAAATAAACAGGGCTCCACCAGGCAGAAGGTTGAAATGAGTCCAGAGTCGGTCCTTTGACCGCTAGGCAGCCTGTCCCGCTAGATTGTCCCCACCATGACCTCGCTCTAGCACTGAATCCCCTACCCAGAGCCAAGATGAGGGCTTGGGCATCCACCAGGCCATTTGTCCTGTCAGGTTAGCTCAGTGTGAGCTAGCACCCCAGTTCCCATTAAGCAGGGGACACCGGTGCACGTGGGGCAGGGAAGAAAACTGGCTCAAATTCAAACACGGCGCAAGGGGCAGGCTGGGCATACAAGGCCCAGGCCACGTGGCAGGGGAAGGCGGGCAGCCCTGACGCACTGAAGAACTGCAGCAGGTTCAGATCCGTGATCTCCCCGTTCTCCCCCAGCTGCTCCTTTATCTTTGTGGCGTCGCAGTTCATCTCTTTGAACAGGAGCTCGACAGCAGATTTGAGCTGGCCCAGGATTTTGCCGCTCTCTTTGCAGCTGTGTTCGTACTGGTTGGCTTCCTCAGTGGTTTTCCTTAGCTTTTCCTATCAGCAAAAGTTTCGCTAGGTATCACAGGAGCCCCCTGCCCTCTTCCCCCACCCTGGTGCTGGCCAGTTCCAGTCTGGACACTGGAGACACCCCAGGGGAGGCTGTGGGATGCTCCCATCCCTGCAGGGGAGAGCCCTTACGAAGGGGTTCCCCTAGCTCCCCGTGGCGCAGCCCAGGCCCCAGGCTCTGGAAGACTGGGGTTGGCAGGAGCCCTGCAGTGATCCTCTCACCGTACGCTAGGATTTCTCAGGCAACAGGGCTGCAAAGCCAATGCAGAGCCTTTTCTGCCTATGCCTCTCCAGCCTTTTGCCAGAGCAGAGTTGTCAGGACCAGCCTCCCTAGGACACATGCTGGGAAGGGCAGAGTCCTGCCATCTTGCACAGGGAAATCCCAGCCTCCCTACCTCTAACTCCTTCAGGATGTGAAGGTCACTGCTCTCTGCGTTGTCCTGATCCATCTCTAGGAGCATAATTTCATTCTGCATAAACACAAGCACATGGGGAGGTAGTGGCTAAACGTCAGRCAGACATACGTAACAGAGGGTGCCAAGCAGCGGGGATAGACCCCACTTTGCACTGCCCTGGGATCAGCACAGCTTGAAAAGCTGGACCAGACCCTCACAGCGTGGCTCCATGGAGCAAGGCTGGTTTGCACCCACTTGGCAGTCACCTCCTGCAGATCGCCTCCAGATGACCAACCCGCCCTTTCCTCCCAGCCTGGGGACTGTTGCTCTGCCCTGGGAGCAGGGACACCAACTTGGGCCCTCTGGGAACCATTGTCCCCAGGCCAGGAGAGCAGGCCACGGCCCCAGGACAGGCAACGTTTCTTCTCACTCCAGCAGCCCCACAAGGCGGGGCTGTGGTGGTTCTCACGATCCTGGAGCTCCCTCTTTTGCAATATATCTGCCGGGTGCACGGTGGCAGCATTGAGACATTTTTAGCTCTGAGAAAGCAGCTTTCTGTCCATTGGAGTTATATTTTTGGCTACCCCTTTCCATTCTCCCAGTCACACCTGTGTGGTAGCCTGTGAGCTGGGCCCTGGTGTGGGTGATGATGCTGGACACCCAGAAGAGGAGAAGCCTACCCCAACCCAAAGATGCTAGCTGAGAAAAAGGAAACACAAGAGCCTCAGAGCAGGGCTGGAGCGGACCTGGAGGTTCCTGATTTTCCTCTGCAGCCTCTCCATCTCATTGTTCAGCTCAGTTGTGTAGCTGAAGTAGGCAAAATTCTTCTCCTCCTTTTCAATGAACTCCTTCACCAGTCGATCGATGTCCCCATTCTCTGCCAGCTCCAGCAGGCGCCTGTAAGCCACCTCCCGGCTCTCGAAGCTCTCACCTTGTCTCCGCTTTGCCCGCTGGACTGCCTTCAAGGCTGAGGGAGAGACGGAGATGCCAAGCTGTACCCTCTCCTTCATGCCAGACCCACTGCAGAGCCTTCACCTGTGGATGCTGTGGGGTTTGACAGGGGCTTGGGGCAGATGGGGAGTAGTGATTCCCCTAAAAACTCATCAAGGAGCTCACAGTCTGCACGGGAATGAGAAAAACACAGGGGAATCCCTCCCTGGGAGGAAAAGGAACCATGGTCTTCCTTAATGTGCATATGGGGCCAGTTCCCTGCCTCCCCTTTCCTGCCTCTCCCCCAAGTCCTCCTCAAGACACAAAGCGTTGTGTGGTCTCACTTGGTTATGGCTGTTCATCCTTTTCATTTGTAGGGAGAAGGGGGTTCATGGCCCTTAACTGAGGTTCTCCCTTCCCAGGGGCCTATGGACAGGGGAGATGTTGTGCCCCTGGATTGGGTGCTATAAACTGGTACAATCAGCCCTGCGGACTCCTGGCTTGCCGCCTCAGTTTCATGTAGTTTCTCTCATGTGATACCTTCTTCCTTTTTGGCCTGTTCCTTCAACTCAGAGCGATCCATAAATTTGATGAGCATGAAGGTTTTCAGCTTGGTCTCCTGGTCCAGAATACGCTCCCGCTCCTGCAGCTCGATGTTGTACTGGACAGTGTCTTTGCAGTGCCTTTCCTTCGTGGCTGAAGTCCTTGCCAGGGCCTCCACCCTATGCACAGAGAGCAGTTACACAGCACTAATACTAGCAAGTCCATCCTTTCTCCAACCATCCACGGGCACTCAGGCATTCACTGAGCGTGGATCCCACAGAGCACAACTCAGGACCGCTCTGACATGGGGCCTCCTGCATCACAGACAGTGCCTAGCGGATTTGGGGGATCCCATGGTTTGGCTGCTACAGTCTGCAGTTGTTCCCACCCCAAAGACCACCAGGGCCCAGGTGAGGTGTGTTGGGAGAAAGCAGCACAGCTATAAAGACCTGTATTCCTGACCGTCGCCATGCATCTCTGTGCCTGACCCAGCAAAGCCCCCACGATGCTGTGCACGTCAGTGAGCTCTGATCCAGACACAGCTCTGTTAGCCCAATACCAGCAGCAAGCTAATAGAGCTCTTGGTGGGATTTTCTACTCAGACACAGCACCCAACTGTGGCAGCCAGGCTCATTTGACTGGAGCTGGCTGGCCTCTGCACCAGCTCCCCCTTTCTCCAGGTATGTCTGCATCTCCCCACGCAAATCTAGGATCAGGTGGGACTCACAGGAAAGAGGCAGCCCCACAGAGCAATTTGCCCCATCCCAAGAGACATCTGAGATAGGTGGAATAAATCACTCCTCAGAGGTACAAGTGTCCCTCCACTGACTAGGCACCTAACCTTTAGACAGCACCCAGCTCTAGACAAGAGGGTGATGAACCCTCTCTCTGAAATTGCCCTTCACTGCTGAGTTTACCACAGAGGGTTCAAAAGGCCATGTACCGCTGCTCATAGGCTTGTGTGGACTGCTCAGTGACAATGTTCATCCTTCTGTTCTGCTGATCCAGCTTCTTGTGAAGGTTTAAGTAGAAGTTGTCCAAAATGGCTTTCTGGATTCGCAAGTTTTCAATCTCTCCTCGGAGCTTGGTATTGATAGACAGGATGGTATTGAAATGGACAGTGACCTGGGAAGAGGGAAGCAAAAGGTTTGTGGGTGGTACAGGACTAGTGAGCTCAGGCCTCTGTTGAAATACCTTGACCAGAACTAGGACAAACACAGCCCGAGAGATCTTAAGTAGGCCTTGTGCTATCCCCATCCCCAAGACAGGGGAGGCGCCCGCAGGTCAGGCCGATTGTGGCAGAGACCTGGCGTTAGCATCGTCCAAGGCAAGGTTGGCTTCAAACAGCTCTGTTTTGTCACTAAACAGGTGCGGACCTTCGGGCTTCTTGGCATGGTGCAAGCACTGCATTTGGGTCACCAGGCTTGAAGGAGCCTTTGAGATATTCTGGAAGCAATCAGGCCAAGGGAACATTCCGAACCCTTTGTGCAGCTTGTGTGGACCAAATGCATTTGCACTATTACCTTTTATCCTAATCCAAAAGCATTTTGCACACAGGCCCCAGCCTGGCACCCCACATGGTCTCCAAAGCTCTGCAAAATGTTTGCTTACGTGGTTTAGACGCATCTCCAGTGTCTGAATCTGCTTCTGCAGCCCTTTGCTACTGCTTGCATGCTTCACCTTCGCTGCTATCAGGTTTTGTCTTGTAATCTTTTTTTCCATTTCCATTATCTGCACACACACACAACACACACACACAAATTTAAAGCATAATCTTCACCCTTACAGTCTGGACTCATGTCAGGACACTTAGCCAAAGAAAATACCCTCTGTTGACCTGAACTACAGTAACCATGTCATTAATGAGATCATAGTTATAGAAACAGCTTAATCCCACAGGATCCCATTCTGCGGATGCAGAAACATAAACTGTAATGAGGAATCCCTTTATTTTCATGTCACCGAGGAAATGCATTTCTCCACCTCTGGAGAGAAATTCAGCAGGTGCTGAACAAGGCACAGCAGCGCTATGTGTAGAGTGGAAGGGGCAATGAAGAGGACTGTATGATAGTGGTTCTTGTGCTGGCCACGCACGGATCTGTATAGCCCTCCCTGGAACTGAGTGGAGGACAGTGTTTGCCAAAACTGGGGAGCTGCCAAAGGAAACAAATCCTCAAGAAGAATGAAGAAGGTGGAGAACCGTGAAACTGGGGCCAGGTGGGAGAGCTATGACTCAGTCAAGAGATCCTGAAGTCATTGACTGAAAGCTAACCCCCTTGTGGAAAGCTCTACAGCATTCCTAGCAACTGTGGACTACCTGAGCAGGTTCCCTTACTGCTGTCATGGGCGACTTGTTCAGAGCAGAAGCTACATGGATCTGTCACTTCTGCAGCACTGGGCTTTCCTTGGCCTCCCACCCCACCACGGACCAGACCCAACCAGGCTCTCCTTGGGAGAAGTGATGGACTATCCCTCTGATGTGTCGCTACTCCTTTATTTGCCATGTCTCAGGCACATTTAGGAAGCACTGCTACATGTTCCATTTTTACCCCTCTTTCAGGAGCAACGAACGTTCAGGGAAAAGCGCAGGGATGCTGCACAACCCCAGGCAGGTGTGTGCTTTTAAACAGGAGCTGTACAGAGCCATAAGATGACAACGCTTAGAGTCAGATCCTACTTTCCTGGCCGGTGCTGCTGACTTGAATGGGAGCCTAGCCTAGCAATGGGAATCTTTGTCACGTGTCTTTTGCTAGGAAGTAGTGTTATATTCCAAGGCCTGAATTAAATGTGTTTTACATATTGGAGTTTCAGCCATAGCATTCACCTGCAAAGGGACCACATACAGGCACAATACTTTCTTGTCACTTTAACTTTTTAGTTCAGGGCTTTGACTTACTCCGAGTCTTTCATGACAATAGTTGGAGAAATGAAGGTACTATCCATGGCATTGTATTATCAAGGATCACAACAGGGTAGAACGTGTATCAGCAGTTTGCAGCGCAGTCCCATACCCTCTTTAACCCTGTTGGGGAACACCCGCGTTGCTGCTTGTACAAGAAACCCTACCGATTGCCTTGGTATTACTCAGGTAAGATTTACTAAGATATGTGATGGGGTAGGTAACCCTTTTGAAATGCTGTATGATGTGCATTTATAGAGACATGTGGAACTGTTTTTCCTCCTCAGCTGCAAACTGAAAAGGCCAGACTATAGTCACACCAGGATAGAGAGCTGCTCACTCTGTGGCTCTGCTGTGCTATATCATGCTCAGTYGGAGAATGGTTCAGATACTCTTACCTTTTTGTCCAGGTCAGCTAACATGTCTTTTCTGGCTCTAATCAGAGAATCATAGTGATCTTTGGTCCGCAAAAGGAATTTAAACTCCGTACGATTTCTGTCATCCAGCATCAAATTTCTTGGGGACTTGATATGGCTCAGCATTAATGACATCTCTTTGTGTTCTTGTTTCAGTGAATTTATTTCTTTCCTGTAGAAATAGAACGATAAAGGACATTTAGCACATTCTGCCTGCACAGCCAGGGCAGGTTCTTACCCCTTCCCATCTTGGTGTCAGAGTCCCCCGAAGATCTCAGCTTGGAGGAACTTTCCAATCACAGTGGAGCCGGCTGAAGCTGCACTCACTCCTGACTGTACATTCGGTGCTTCATGTTGGCTCCAAAAGATTTCCTGCTTTCTGCCAATATCCGAAACCGTTGCTGCAGTTTCCCGAGCTCTGCCTCAGCCATCTTTTCTTTCTCTTTTGCAGTGAAGTCTGAAACTGTCTTCCTCAAAGAGGACCCTCTCCACTGCTGCAGAAAGAGAGAGTCTGATCACTTAAGAAAACACAAAGCGCAGTTGTAGACAATCGGTCTGGACCCAAGTACCTGGAGTGTGTTAAAGACATCACCACCTCCAGCTGTTTACTGCACACATAGCTATTTGTTACTATCTTCAGCTCTTTGCTACTACCCAAGATGTTCATGACCACCCACACTAACAAACTCTGTGAGCACTTCTGATCCACTTCAGAGCAAAGTCTAGTGGGTACTTCGGTTCTTAGGTAACCCACTCCCCACGCTACAGCTACTCTCCAGGGCAAGGTGCATTAACACCAGCTGAAATCGGCGCATGTTCATCACACCAATTCCACAGCAGGGTGCACACCTCCAGCGGCAGGGCAGGGCAGGCGACTGGGAGTAGTCGCCTCTCATATCACCCAGCATGACTGGGAGGCCGCGTGAGTCAGAACCCTAAATTGCCCTTGTGGGTCATGCAAACGAGCCCAGCTGACTTTGCCCAGAAGCAGAGCAGGAATGCACACAGTCCCACCCCTGGGAAGGTAACTTCTAGCCAAAAAAATAACCAGTGAGGGTTGAAGCTGTGGCAGCTAGATCCACAACAGGATGCCCGTGTCCTGAGCTAACCCATATTCCTTAGCCCTTCCTCCCCCAGCACCCAAATCGCAGGACATGGTCCCATTCCCGGTATGGGACGGCAGACAGATTCAGTCCCCAAAGCATCACAACACCTTGCTGGCRAAAGGCAGAGACAGAAAGCCTGGCTCCCCTTGCGCTGTCCAGGTGGCATTTACTTCTGCAGGTAATCCTGTCCCCACTGCAGAGCCTCTGTGGTGCTTCTGACACCACTGCTGGGCAAGTTCAGGTTTGGATTGTGTTTTGGTTTTTACCTTTGAACCCTTCATTTTTTCCGGCTAATCCAGCTGTTTGCTCTGCAAACGCCAAGAGTCGGGAACAAGAGAGCCTCTGCAGGGCCAGGCCTGGTTTTGAGGGGGAAAAATGAAATCTGGTTAAGGAGATGATGTGGTTGGATCAACAGATCTCATGGGCCAGCTCAGGGCTGTGGCCGCATCTCCCTGCCCGGCCCTAAACACCCGCTCATACATTTGGCACATGAGGAAATAATCACAGATGGCTGCATGATGAATAAAAGGAGAGCATTTGTAGTGATGTCATCGCGAAACATGTTCCTCTTATCGAGYTTATAAGCAGGGGAAGAACAGATGGTTTGAGCTATTCCAACCCGTTTAGTACCTGGGTTTCCATAGAAATTCTAGCAAGGCCSGGCACTCCCGGAGCGTGGCGCCACCAGCGGGCAAAGCCCTGGGGAGCACCCAGCATGGGGCCATCAGTCCGTGCGACGGAGACCTGCTCTCTCCAGCAGGGAGCTGGCATCGGTCCCCGTCCTGCCGCAGCCAGGGAGATCCCGAGGGCTGACTCCCGCAGCCCTACCGTGCACCTCGCGCCCAACCGGAGAGCGGCCACCGCGTGCCCGGCTGCCAGTCCCGTGGCAAGCACAGCCCCTCGCGGGCTCAAACCCATCCCACGCCGCGTTAGTGCTGGGAGCGTGCCGGATGGGAGGCTGCGGGGTCYGCATCCGGGGAGGAAGGGCCCTGCGGGTCCACTCCGGCGATGCGACGGCGCCCGGGGCTGCACGCGGGGGCACTGCCGAGGATGGGAAGGAGGGAGGAAGGAGACCTCGGCACGGCCGGTCCTGCGCTCACCTGAGCCTGTCCCGGGTGGCGAGTGTCCCTGGCCTGGTTGCCGCGGCGGCGCCGTGGGATCCAGCCTCACGCGGGATCCAGCCCCACCGCTGGGGTGCCCGCGCACCATCTTCTTCCACCACCCACCACTGCCCCCACAGGAGCCCTAGGAGCCCACACCACCTTGACCTAAGGGGGTTATATGTCCCCAAAAATAGCCCTGAGACAGGTGCTCTGATGTCTCTCTGGTCGTGCATCCACCGCAGGGGAAACCCTCATTTCACCCACTCCCCCTTTCCTCGGCAAGGTCCAAATCCATCCCAATAACCTTGGGCATGGAGGCTTTCGCTCAGACCCGAGAGCAGCAGCCGGGGTCCTGCTTCACCGGGGCGCAGCTGTCCACAGGCAGCCCCGAGGCCACCGCTCCCTTGCCCTGCTCCTGGCCCCTTTGCCAGCTCCCCGTGGTTCCCAGCCGGTTTCCATCCCTGCCAGTTTTTCCCGTGGAGAGCCAGCAATCATCACRTCGCTGCCAGTTGGCCTCCCCCCGGGAATAAGCAAGCTCGGAGCAGCATCCGGATACCCTCAAGGCTCCATCCACCATGGCCAAGAGCAGCAAACGACTTGTGTCGCCTGCTCCGCACGGCCGCTAGACCCTGGGGATGGAGCAGCGAGAGGTGCCTATTCCCAGAGCCAGTACAGGGGGCTAATTTGGGATTYGCGCCTGCTTCTCCCCTTTCCAGGCAGGGCTGAGTCATGATCCCTTCCCCAYAGGATGGAGAGCACGACCAGTGCCTTCCAGGGGTTGCCGAGAGGGCTGGTTCGCTCGGGCGCGGATTTGGGATCCCCAGAGGGCAGACGGGTGCCGCAGCGCTGGCGGCTGCAGGTGCAGAGCATCGTGGCRGCCGCGCGTTGTAGCCCTGGTGTTGCTTATTTGGCGCCAGGCTGGGGGKGAACAGGGAGCCAGCGAAGGCGAGCAAAGGGCACTCGCGTCCCCATTCGCACGGCTGCAGCGAGACCGTTAGTTCAAGGAGACGCGTAAAATCCCCGAACAGCTCATCGCTCTTGAGACTGCGCCTCCCAGTTATCCCGGAGACTTCGATGAGCTAACAAGGCAGCCATCGAGTTTCAGGCTAATTCACGGCCAGACGGGCTCTGAGGATGCATTTAATTGGAAATGATTTTCCCAGAAGAAAGCAGAACGTGGCATTAGATAAGAAAATCACGACCGAGGGCAGAGCAAAGCTGCGAAGGCACCCGAGCCCACCCAGCCCTTCCTCCCCCATGGGTCCTGCTGGTGCCCCGGGAAGCTAGATGTGCTTTTTGTGCTGGTTTCCCGTGATCGACAGCTCCGTGGGATAATAACTACAACTTCTCCAGGGATCAGGTTGTCACTCAGTCTCGGCRGTCCTGACTGTGTTATATTGCAGCTCCTTTCCCTCCAGTTTCTTTGCTCTTCACCCTCAGCAGAAACAGGGTCAAATCTCAGGTTCAGCATAAAGGTAGAGCCATAGGGATGGACAAAATCTTTTCTAGAGAAGATACAGTGGGGCAGCTCAACCACTGTTGCAGAGAGCCTGGTTTCCCTTGGTTTGGGCTGGCTACACAGCAAATAGTCCAGCCTCAAAATACAAGCGGTATTGTCCATCCTCTGTGTTCCTTCTCCATGGACCAATTCTCAATTGTTTAGCCATGAACAAGTCAGTAAATTAAACTATTGACGAGGAAACTGTTTTGGTAGAGTCTGTGTCTGTYGCACTCATTGCAGAAGCATTTATTTTACTAAAGGGGACTTTTTTCACCCAAACAATGCTCAACTGTCAAACWCACTCTGAGTAAGTGTGACTTCATYGTCTGGATGGACCTTCAGGCTGGGGCCGAGCACAATGGTAATCAGAGCAGGAAAAGATACAGGAACATTTGAATCCAGCAGATCTCTATCTTCTGGGAGAAACAGAAGAAGAGTGACTTTCTTTGCAATTTTCATCATTTTAACCAATCTTCTTCAATTTAATAGATACACTTAAGGTTGATTGACATAGAGGAATTATTCCTTCAGCTGCAGATTTTGGGTCTAATTAAAATTGCTTGTGCTATTTTAAGGGCCAAATTCTGATCTGTGCAACCAGAGTAAATTCTCCTTGCTTTCAGCAGTGTTTCTTCAGATTCCCCCCATTTCACCCAGTCCAGTAAAACGGCATCTGCAGGGAGCTCTGACCCAGCAGAGCTGGGCTGGTTCTGATCTGCACTCACCTACCTGCGAGCATCTCAGCGACATCAAAGAAAATCACTGGGGTAAGCGAGAGAATCAGGCCCGTATTTTCATGCAAATGTAATACATTCATGTTACTTAATCCCTATTTATAACAAATCCAGAACTTAATTCTACTTAACCCGTCTTCAGTGTTTGACACATGAAATCTGTGAGTCAGAAGACTATATATGGAACTGTCAAAACTTTTTTTCCCCCCTCAAAAAGCCTGGATTAAATCATAATCAAACTCCCGTCAGCTCCAGCAGCTTCGCTGGGAGGAGCAGGAAGATGCTGACAACTGCTAAGGTACTTCGTGATGGCGAAAAATCTTCCAGCCAGGAGTCTGATGGCAAAACCTTAGAGGTCTTGAATTCAGGCAGGTACATGGTCCATCTTTGCAGAGATGTTGTGCTGGGGACTTGTAGCAATTCCCTGGCCTCGTGGTCTCACCAGGGTGTCCGGCTTTACAAAACCTTTGCTTGGGAACAGGCTCTCATGAGCACATTCTCCACCGAGGTTTTATTTCATTCCTCCAGGGAATGGTTATCGCTGTATGCACATGAACTACGCTGGCCTCCAATGGACAAGTGCAGCTTTGGTCCTAGAAGCGTGCGACTGCTTGAGAGTTGCAGATCTGCAGCCTTTTACAACAGACCTGAATATTGCACTGTGTGTTTCTTAYGGAAAAGGTGTCTTTCAAAACGTATGCCATCCGCTCCTCAAACGCTGAGCTGTTTTATCGCAGCACGATGTTCCTGTGCAGCACTGCTCGCTGCCTGCCCTGCCTTGGCAAGCACCCTTCCATGGGAGGAGGCTCTGATGCTAAGCATTTGACACAACAGTACAAACATCTGATACTGTTTTCCTTATTTAACACCTAAAACAGAAATCTCAAGCAAGACAGGAGCCGGATATGCCAGGCTCTCTGCAAGCATGCAGAAAGACACCCTTCTTAAAAATAACAAGCACATATCCATCATGAGAGATGACCAAATAGCCCAACAGCAGCTAGTTTTCACCTCTCGCTATGTTCTCCCACGACTGCAGCAGCAGCAATGGCCTCTAGGTAGCAGGACTGGGATAGACGCTTCTCCATACAACCACATGGCTCCAAGTTTTAAGCATAATTTGTATTAAGTAAGGGGGGGGGGGCTGCTGTTCCTTGCACAGCTGTTATCCCTCTTCACTCAAAGAGCAAATCGTCATCATAATCTACAGATGGGTTTCTTCTGAACTGCTGACACCAAGCAAAATGTGGTTTCCAGCAGCGAACTGACTCCTTCACAGCATTACTCAGTGTTTTTAAAGGGTCATTTTAGGTTCCCCAGGCCTCGACTTTGGAAAAGCAAAACTCCCTTCTGCCGCAGGATCAGCCCCTCGAGCTGAACCTAGTCACAGGGATTTGCTTCATCCCTCTGTGCTAGCACAGAAACGTCCTTGCGGCAGGTACACCGTGCTGACTTACTGCCCAAAGCCTGCCGCCGCGGTGGGAGAGCGCAGCACCAAAATAGCTGAGGACACGCTGCTGCCTGAACCAGCGCTGACTCAAAGCAGTAAAAGACCTCCCAAAATGTCACTGGCCTTAGGGCCAAACCTGGTGAAGCAGTAGCGAGCGCTCACGTGCTGCAGGAAGATTTCTGCTGAAGAAACGGAGCAGAGCAGGTGTCAGAGGGCTCGAGGACAGAGCAGTTTGCAAAAGCTGCTCTCACCCGGCGCCTCGCCTGCCCGGGAACGGTGCTCTCTCCTGGAGACTTTTTTGCCTGTGATTTCGGCAGAGCTGTGCAAAGTGGCAATCTCAGCTATTTCCAATTAAACATTGCTGACTATAATCCCGTGAAATGCTCTTGCTCAAGACTAAGAATACCTTAGTAGTCGAAYGCGCTCTGGAAGTGACTTAAAGCAACTGAGAATTTGCCTGTGTAGGATCACTCAGGGAAACTATTCCGAATTAACATTCAAAGGCAATTAATTAAGCTATGAACATTCTGTATCAGAACTGGAATTGCTTTCCTTCGGTTTATCTTATTTTGCTTTCCTCTTCCAAATCAAATGAAGGCCAATTGATTTCTTGGGAGGACATCAGCACAGAAAAGTGCACGGCCAAACGCCAGCAAACGGCCCGGGGGGATTAGCAGGGCTTCCCCTGCCCGCGCATCAGCGCCGCAGCAAAGCAGGGCTCCTTCGGCACAGAGCTCGCTGCGGGGAAGCTCATCCCCGCAAAACCGCTCGCAGTCTTTTGGTTTGATTTAGGACGTGTCTCCTCCTAATTACCCCGTCTCGGCCCTTCCATTTTTCCGAAGCAGCGTTTCGRCGCCGCTCGCTCCGAGAATAGCCGCTCTCGCAGCCTGCTGCCGGCATCTCACCTCGTTTCCRCGGCAGGAACAGGCTGTTCTGAACAGCCTGGTCCCTTTGCCGTTTATCCGAGCTGGCTGCGTTCGCTGTTTGTCACCACGCACTCAGCAACTCAACTTTTGCAAGATCGCAGCTAGCGGCTGCCTCCCGTCAGCCGTCGCTCCGTGCCCCTCGCCGCCGGTCCGAGGCTTTGAGCGGGGCAGGAGCTGATTTTCCGAACCGGCACTTGTTACTCAAGAGCTGATTTAAATTAAAGCTTTAAAAAGAAAATCCCAAGGGTACGGGCTGCGTGTTTCTCTGGACAGTGTAACTCTGAAGCACTTCCCAAGGAAATGCAGAGGTAACGCTAATGGAAGCTGGATTATAATCAGGCCTGCTGGGTTTCCCGCCYGGGGTGACGGACAGAGTCCATCCGCCATCCTGCCGCTGCCCCCCGGCCTGAGCCGGGCCGGGTGTCCAGGCGCGGTGGCCCCACGGGGAGAAGAGCATCCTCTCCTCGGCCGCGGGCGACCAGCGCCCTGTGCACGCCGGTGCCGGCAGGCGAAGGCCGGGAGCAAAGCCGGGGGGGCGGGATGCTGCAGGGCCGGGGAGGCCGCCGTCCCTGCACCGTCCCCACGCCGTCCCCGCACTGTCCCCGCGCTGTCCCACCTGGATGGGCTGYGGGAAGAAGAGCAGGAGGCAGCGGAGCTGCACCGGTTGCTTGGCAACTCCAATGCACATCTCCATCCTGCCGGAAAACATCTCTTTCAGCAGCTCCGGCCGGCTTTGCGCGCGGAGGATCGGGCCTGGCTCGTCGGGTGATTTTAAGGGAGAACGTGCAGTGCCCGGAGCCGATGTGGGCGCAGAAACACCGCCGGGCGCGGGCTGCCCTGGGGGCCCGGCTGTGGCACGAGGAGGAGGAGGAGGAGGAGGGTGCAGGGCTCCACGGGGCTCAGGGCTCCCGCAGGACCGCACCAGCCCTGCTCAGGGACCCCGCTGCTCTGCATCATCCATTCCCCGGCAGAAGACAAGGGTTTCTCCGCATCCCCGCTGCGGCGAGCAGCGCTGCCCCTCTCCCCTCCGCAGGCGGCCCCTGCACGGGGCTCGGGCACGAGCGGCAGCGCCGGCGGGGAAGGAGCGAGCCAAAACRCGCGTCGACCCGCTCAGCCCTTGGGCACTGAGGGAGCCGAGCGCTGCGCTCGGAGCTGGTGACCGGGTGAATTTTCTCAAGGAAAACAAAATGGTCTCAGCCCGAAAAGGCTTTTTCTCTGCTGGATCTTTTGCTAGGAATTCTGGCTGGAATTTTCCTCTTGGCTAAGCTGACACAACCCTTCCACTTCAGTGTGGGAGGAGAATTCGGCCCGCTGATACCGCACGCCAAGTTTAGATGGGGATAATGATACGCTGTTCGGGTTTCTATAGATTCCCAGGTCACTTTGCAAACATGAATTAATCTTGACAACGCAGCTGCAAGGAAATGAAGTTTCGCATTGTTCCTGATTTAACGGGAGGGAAACCGAGACACGGGGAGCAGGCGCGTTCCCGCACGGCTGCGCGTAAGAGGAGCGGGGAGGGCCGGCAGCGGAGCGGGCCCTGGAAGCCCTGCCGGCTCTCGCGGCACTCCATCGCAGGCCGGCCCACACAAAGCAGGACTGCAGCATCATTTTACACCAGCCCAAAATGTAACTCTATCCTATATTTAGCTACCGGCTTCTGTAAAGGGACGTTATATAACAGCCCTCAAGCGTGGCATTTTATAATTTACCAGCTCAATTTGTGCTGTTTCTAGAAACCCGCCCGTGCAGTTTGTTCTCCGGCTCTGCGCAGAGCCCTCTCCCGTTTCTCTCCGAGCCGGCAAAATATTTCCCCRGGCACTCATCCGCGCTTTAAAACCACGCCGCGCGCTCCCCCCAGCCCCGCTCCGCCGCGCCGGCTCCTGGCCTCAGCGCTGTCGTCAGCTCCGATTGCGCCGCCGAACCTTCGCTCCTGCAAGAGCCGGGAGGAGGCGGCCGAAGGCGCCGCTCTCGGTGCGCTGCCCCTTCGCCCGTCAGGCACCGGCCGGGCTGGGAAGGATCCTGCCTTCCCTCCTTGCCCGGAAAAAATCGGTGTCCCCAAAGCCGGGGTGATGCTCTGCAGCCGCCCTGGGCCGTACGGTCCTGCCTCGCTGCAGGTCCTGACTCCCTGATGGCTGCGACCTCCAGCGTCTGCCACGAACAGCGAGACCGGCTGGATGGGCGACTCCGAGAGGGACGAGGAAACGACCCGGAACTGCAAAGCTGGAGCTGGAAATTCTGTTTTACCAAAAATGCAGATCCAGCCCGTGTCGCCGCGCGGTGCTACGCGTGGTGCCCTGCGAGGCAAGTTTGTCACATCACTGAATAGTATCATCAAGCAGGTGAAACAGAAGGGCATTAATTAATCAAGCACTTAATGGCAGAGTACTTAAAACCTTGGCTTGAGACAACTTGGGCGTCGCAAGGGAAGGATTTAATGGGGCACCCGAGACCCCAGCAGCCCGAAGGGCATTTCCAGAGTGGGACCAGTAAAACCAGGCAGGTTTGTGGCCACCAAGTCCAGCCACATATGACAAATTCCATATTAATCAGAGCGCTATAAAAAGCACCGAGCAGGACCGAGCGTGTTGGCACAGCCRGGGCACGGGAAGCTCAGGTGTGTTTAGTTATTCCAGCTCCTCGCACCCCCGGCATCACCCGGCACTCCCGGTGCCGGGATTTAACCACAGGGAGAGCAGCGGAGACACCGCAGTTTCACCCAGTGACTCACGCCGCTTCCCCTTTCGACTTGCTTCATCGCGCCGTGTGTTTTGCATGCAACCGGGGTGGCCGGGCTGGAGGCGCTGCAGCTCCCGGGAGCGTTTCGGCAGCTCCTGGGAGCGCTGCTGCACTTGCTGCTGCTGGAGCGAGCGAGGGCGGCTCGTCGGGGCCRGCTGCTTTACCAGCTGCGGCTGGGAAGAGATTGCAATAGGCACCTTGATGCTCCATGCGGCGGGCTGAGGTCTCAGCGATGCCGGCTGCCCCGGTCAGCTAAAAGTGAATAAACGTGCTGGGGAAAAGCAGTGCGTGCCGGCAGGGAGTCACCGCCCCTCCGTACCCRCGCCTGCTTAAAGCCGACGCTGGCTGCTTCGAACGCCCGGCGCGCAGCATCCGTCAGGGCCCGCGTTGGCCCGAGGAGGCGGCGGAAGGGCGTCGCGGTCTCACCTTTTTATAGAGGAATATGGGAGCTGCTGCATTCCAGCGGAAACCCTTCCAAAGAGCCAGGAGGGGCTTTTTCTATATATATATCTAAATAAAACTGTTTCTTTCAAAACAGAAAAAAGAGCCCTGGCAACTATCCCACGCCAAGGAAGGCATTTAATTGAAGCCGCACAAAAGGCAGCCGGTCTCACCAGCAACCGCGCTTCGGCTGCCTGCGGAAAGCTTGACGCACAGAGTCAAAGTCAAGGATGAATGTCAGCTGTCACCTCCCTAAGGCTCTCTGGTGACCTACATGCTACCGAGGGAAAAATACCCCCCGCCCGTCTGCGGCTGCACTGGGAGAAACAGCAGAGGCAGCCGGGTCTAACGCGGCGGTGCCGGAGCGGGAGCGGGGCGAAGCCTCCGTTTCCGACGGGGCAGGGAAGAGCCGCCCCCGCGCGTGCTCCTCCGCGTAGCCGGGCTCGCCAGGCTCCGCCACCGATGTCCCGCGAAGGCAGCACGGGTGGCGCGCTGGAGGAGTTAAGCTCCCGGCACGCAGCGGGCTCTGCAGGGAAGGGAAAGGTGCCCGGCCGAGGGGTGAACGTGCAGCGCTGCCGGGCGCTCGCTGCGCAGGAGCAGGCTCTGCCGGGCTCCGGGAGAGGTTTCTCCATGCCTGGAAGCCTTCCTGGCCTCCTTCTCCTCCGGACGTTTGTGCTTCAGGCTGAACCACCTGGGAAGAGGCAGCTGTGCTGGGAACAGGGTGTCCCACGCGGAGGGACGCGGGAGCAGCCGTGATGGTTCGGGTTACGCTCCCCCTTGCCAGATGAAACCTCCAGGTGTGCGCAACCTGCCAGGAGCTGTTTCCCTCCTGAAATACTGCGTCTAGGCCTTGCGACCTGCTTTTCCTCCTCGGCCGTCCCCAGCGTGCGCAGCAGCGGGGATCCGTCCTTGCTGCGGGCTTTGGCACRCCGCAAGCCCATGAAGTGCCACGAAAAAGGCCGGTCCGATCCTCGCAAGCTTTGCAAAGCCTCGCGTGGGACGTCTCCCTCCCCGTCAAGCTTGGACGCGACGGCTGCTGTCCGGGAGCACGTGCCCACCTGCAGCAGCCGTTCGTTCTGGGGCAGAAGTTTAACGCAGCCCCCATACCCAGGGCGCAATTTGCTACGCGGCCGCCTGACTCGGAGCCAATGCACCGTTTCAGCCTCACACRATTGCAGTCGCGCATTGGCCTTCAGCGCAGGGACCGATTTCACCCGCTGTGCAAACACGGAACGCTCCTAATGCAAACAAGGCATCTATTTTTAAAAGGCAAAAAGCGCAAAAAGCAAAATGCGGAGGGAAAGARGGGAAAAATCAAGTTCCTGAAGAGCAGCGATTGCAACAAAAGTGGCAAATTTCCAAGGCTCCCTTTTCTCCGCAGGTTAATTTTTCTGAATCTCCTGTCTCACCTGCCATCTCGCAGCCTACGTTTGCGTAGAAGCCTTTGCGTAAAAGCCCAGTTTCCTGGCTAATAACCACTATTGTGTAGGTTTCTATTCGCAGCCCTTCGATTTACCACCGCACCTGACCCGAAACGCCTGTGATTTATCACCGAGGGAGCCCGGCTGGAGACTCACACGTGAACGATCCTGGCTCTGGCTCTTGGGGCACGTCGGTGCTGCAAGCCAGGGGTGGGATTGCAGGAGCTGCGTCAAGATGGTTTCGAACTAGCTCACACCAGCCCCGACATCCCCGTGGGTGCCGCGGCGAGGGTTTCAGAGGCGAGGTCCCCGCAGGCTCCCCGGGAGTTCGTGCAGCCGGTCCCGTGCGAGCGAGGTCGAAGCTAGCGCAGACGTGGCTGCGGGACTGGCCACCCCGCCTCCGCGTTACAACCGGTGGCATCATCCCATGCCGCGTACGCGAAGGCGATGGCTCAAAAGCAGCAGCGGAGTCAGCTAGCAGGCGACCTGCTGGGAACGCAGGGCTTGGAGCTGGTTTGCAGAGAGGAGCAGGGAGCCCGGGCGGATTTCAGGTGGGTGAAACCAGCCCTGCACCGGCTCCTGCAACCGGATAATCGCTGTGCTTATCCAGTCCTGAGCTCTGGCCACGCTCCCTCGGGGGCCTGGGAGATGCTGCGGTTTCRGGCACGCCACCCGACTCCACCRGCAGTCAYGCGGACGCTSARYGCGGACACGGCRAAGGCAGCCCGCGCTGAACGGACCYGCTAAAGACATCCTCCTCCCCGCCTCGTCCCGTCTCCGAGGGACGCTGAAAGCAGAGGAAGCGCCAGGGCAAAGCAGCAGCTCGCAGCGACGTGTCCGAGCTGCACGGACAAACCAGAYGGGATTGCAGGGCTCCAAGCCGGCTCGAGGCACGGATTCCCCCGAATCCTTGCGCGTACCTTTTGGCGCAGCGTTACGTAAGAGCAGCCGGGCTCCTGAAAATCTGCCAGCCTCGCTAATGGGGAGCTGAGGAGGAGGTGAGAACGGAAACAAATAAACAAACGCACGTGGCAGCTACCACCACAGTGGACCACGTTTTCAGACACTGCAAATAAGCAGAAACTCCAGGTGCCCGACGGGAGTCAGTGGGACTGTTCCAGATTTACGGGAGTGTAAGGGAAACCCAAACCTGGGCCAGCAAAGCCACCACGCTCTGAGCACTTCTAACCTGTCCCAGGCCTGGGAAGGCTTTGGTGCTCCTGAGACATCGGCCTCCTGGAAGCCAGCAGATGTCTGCGGGTCGGATGCCCTCTTCCATTTTCACTTTCATTTCAAAATCCCCGGGTGAGCCGGTGATGCCCAGGGCGGGTGGAAGATCTCTGAYTCGTTCCTGCATCTCTCGTGCCGTGATGGTTCTCCGCCGGGACCCCTAGAAGCACAGCCGCCGTTTCACAAAGAGCAGATCAAGCTAGAATTGACCCGCATCCTATTTGCACTTTCACACTCACCTGACAGCCCTCCTGGTCCTCCACTCTCACTGGCTTTAATTAGAGRAACAGTTCATCCATGTCATGAGCGAGTTACGTTGGATCAGTGTAAGCAAAGAAGCCAGCCGCGTCCCAACTCAGCCGCTTGCCAGTCCTGGGCTGCTAACACACATTTCTGGCCAATGCAATGAGGAACATCCCTAAAGGGCTTTCTTYAAGCCATGTGAAGCCAAAGCCACCCCAAATGTCCCACTCACCTTTCCAAGGTGCAGCTGCCTCTGCCCCTCCTGCAACGTCCACTCCACACGGTGGGAAAATTGAAACCCTCTGTAACGATGTCTGAGCAAGGAGATCGAGGGGGGAGATGTTCAGCGAACCCCTCCGCTCCCAGCCGCCTCCCTCCGTGCACAGCAAGGAGAGARAGGAGATTATGCTCACCCCGCCACRGACCAGCTAAAGGAGGCCTGGAAAGCCCCTTGCTGGATGTGCAGCGCTGGCTGCTGTGCCCGTTGTTTTCTGTCCTCGTCCTCGAATGGCTCTGCGGGAATCAGCCGAGCCCCACGGACACCCACAAAAGCTTTCTAGCTGGTTATGAAACTCAGCCTTTGGCGGAGCATCGAGATTTCTGACCCAAGAGGGGAAGACGGGGGCTCCGTTCCTTGCCAAAATAGCGTCAGCTGATCCGTTACGGCTGTTCACCACCTAAAGCAGGACGAAGTCCTCTTTAGCCCTGTTTCTCCTCTTATTCTAAGCGATGGACCGGCCCTCCGTCACGATGCTCAGGGACGCTCAGCTGCGGCATGACGCACCAATCCGCTGTTTCTCCAAAGGGGTCTTGTGCTGGTCTAGCCTTCAAAGTCAGATCCGTACAACAGACTCACGGAGAAGCTGGAAACAGCTATAGCAGGAAAGTCCTACTGTGGTCACAGCTGTACCAGAAACAGAAGTGACTTAGGACGTTTTTATATGAGAAGGGTTTTACTGGCCAGTTTGAACCTTCCAAGACTTAACAGCAGAACATTTTCCCATCTGAAAATACCTTTCATCAGAAAGCCTTGAAGTACATCAACTTTGACAAAAAAAAGGTAGGAGGGGAGGAACTGCAAATAAATTTTCTACCGTGTCTCAAGATTTTTCGAACAGAATCTTTCAACATTTTCTATCGAAAATGTGATTCTAACAACCTTGAGATAGACTTGTCGTTGTTGTTGACAGGTTCCTTTGCCGGGAGGTTTCAGAGGGAAACCAACGGCTGGGACTGTGAGTTTTCGGCTCCGTGGAAAATTCAAGGCCTAGCTTTTGGGTGAAGCGGGGCAGGGGGAAAACAGACCCTACGTGACGGAAAACRGCTGCACAGGCCAAGGCCGGGCACCTTCCCCGTGAGCGCAGAGCGGACGCCTCGAGCGGCCTCCGGGATGAGGAGTTGCACAAGGAAGACGAGGCTTCCCAATTTCCTCGTGCGTGGGCTGACGACCTAAGCAAAGCAGAAGCACGGTGAGCAGGGAGAAGAGCGCACGCAAGGAAATCTCGGGAAGGCGCTCTGCCGCTGCCATTCGGCCTCCGCGCTTGGTACAAATCCCCGGCGAGCCCCGGGACGCCAGCAGCGGCTCCGGCGCAGCGGAAAGCCTCCATCTCCTCTTCGGGTCCCTCACCAAGGACCTGCCCGCCTGCACCTTGCACGTCTTGTTGCTCGAGGCAGATCAATGCGCCGTATGTTTTGTAAATAAAATATGACACTAAGAAAATACCTGACTCTGCGTCACCGGCTCCTTTCCGAGCAGGACACGGACCCCTTCGTCTCCAAAGCAGCCTAATGGCTTTGTCCAGCTGCTCTTCTTCTGTCTGACGAATTGCCACCGTCTACCCCCAAACTCTGGCAACATCCGAAATTTTGGGGTCGGCAAAATACTTCAGGCATCAGGAGTCAGAGGCGTCCATAAAAAGTTTATCTTGATCATAACAGCAGGATATCTGGACGCAAACAGTAGGAGCTATGAAAACAYTTAAATCATGTCTGAACATCCAGTTAGGAGAAACAACATTTGACCCACATTTTTTATTTTTCCAGTGTTTGCACAGCCCTTGCAGATCTTTGTTGAAAATGTACACAAACACATTGAATTTCACGGACTTAGCAAATATGTAATCTAAAGCAAGGGGAAGCGTGGGTGACTCGCATTTCTTGGGATCCACCTACATACTGGAACAAAAAAAAGGAGCATTTCATGATTATCTGTACATGTATATTTATACAAAAAAATATATATATAAAGATATTTATACATCCTATCCCCCAGCAGCCCAGATTACGAGCAACCCTACAATAAACAAAGTAGTATGCGCGTGAGATGGGGAGGACAAATCAGCAGGGAAAGAYATTTTATCCTGAGGCTTCCAAGGAATGTTACTCAAGCAGTGATTTATTTGTGGAATTTGAGGAGGGGAGGGAGGAAAAGACACAAAGGTCTCACAGCTGCAAGCAAGATAAATCGTACATCATCATGTATTTAGCAAACTATAATGCAAACTGTAGACAAATACAAGGAAAGGGGAAATATATGAACTCTAAGCTTGAGGATTATTGAATGCTTCAAGCCCGCATGCAGCGTTTAAGGGCAAAGGGATTTCCCTGATTGTTCCCCCTCTAGAAACAAATCATTGTTCTGAGCAACACCGGAGAAAAAAATAGTTTCAGGATATTTATAACACCTTGGCTGTGTCCCTGTTTTAATCAAGAGAAGCTGTTGTGGGGTGAGGCTTGTTATTTTCAGCAGAGAAAAACTAGCTTATTAAAAAAATAATTTTGTGGTGGCATTTTAATAACTGCGGCTTGCATGGAGTTTACTGCTGTTAAGTAAGCGTTCTTCTTTTTTGTGTTGATGTAGCAAAAACGTAAATGCAAAAGACCCTGTGCAAAAATACTGATCCGCTCTAAAAGGAGACGAAGCATTCGCAGCTGCTGTTGAGACGCAGGAGCAGAGCGGCAGCAAAGCAGGCTGGTTATCAAGGTGATGTTGGGGTCTGAATACATTTCCCTTCCTCTGCCACTTCTCGCATTTCCCCTTTGCTGCGGCTCCTCTAATGCAAATTGACGGTGCTTTGAACCTTGCCTGATTTGGTTACTCAAGTGAGATACGGTCTTTGCCCTGACCAGTCTCCTCCGAAGAGCCTGATCCTTCCTTCCAGAAGTGTGATGTTCCCAATAAATTTCCATGCTCATAGGATTAAATCTCCTGGGTCACATTCTGGAAGGCGCTGAGSCKCCCCCCCCCCCCCCCCCATTTCCCAGAGCTTTAACAGGAGTGAAAGGGACTCAGTGCCCCACGAAAGGTGCTCAGATCCATGCAGGACCGGTCCTAGGGGAGGGCACCAGGGGAGGAGGGATAACAGCTGAAGGTTGAGATAAGATGAGGGCATTTCCAGCAAAGAAAACAAGGACAGGAAGGTTTCTCTGGAAACGCAGCACCAATTTCCCTCTTTGAACAATTCAGTTAAGTCCAGAGGAGTTCGCTAGAGAAAAACCTGCCCCACAGAATTAGCAGGGATTTGGAAGAGACGGAAAGCCTTTGGCGCGAAAGAGCCGGGGGGAGGCGTTCGCCAGGAAGGCGCAGCACAGGAATAGATGTAAATCTGCAGACGCTGCCACGCTGAAGTAAATCCAAAGTAACTCTACTGTCTTCAGCGGGGCTGCTTTGGGCTCGCACCGGTGTGACCGAGATCAGCGCGTCGGCCTGGGCGTGCTCACGATGATAAGCGCTCGCCGCAGGAAGCCGGACGTCGAAGCTGCGTTTTGCAACGGGCGAGAGCCCGCGCTGCCGACGCTCTGCGTCCGCGTCCCCTCGTCTCCCTCCTCACGCCGGCTCCGAGGGGTGCTGAGCCTGCAAGTCCTCTGCTTCATCACCCTCCTGAACCCGAACTCTGCTCCGGCCCCACCACCGTAATAAGCTGCTATGAACATTATATAACTGTCAGCACGAGGAATCTGGCATGCACAGCGGGAGCAATTCACGCGGCGAAGGGAGGGGAGGAGGAAAGCGGTTGACACAGCCATCCCTGCAAATTAAACCAGGAGTAAATAAAGCAATTAAACAATATTCAATCAGAGATGCAGACCGAGCGCTAGGAAAGGCCTGCGCGGCCCCATCTCCCTTGCAAATGCAATCCAATTTACGAGCAGAACCTCGCTTAATTGCTTGTGGCCAAGCCTTTGCTGCGCTTGAATAAAATAATAATGGAAATGTGAAATAAAACAGTAAGGCACTGCAGAGGGAACGTGCTAATTTCTCCGGCCGGCCCCCTAAGGCTTCCCAAGCGCTGTACGTTTGTACTTAAAAGCGGTCGCGTGGGGGGAGTCACATACACGGCGCTGCTAAGCTTAAGGGCTCGCTCCAAGAGCGGGGACGCTTGYGCGCGAGCGGAGACGCGAGCGTCGAGCGCGACAGCGACGCGGCAGCCGGGGCACGGCCCTCGAGGCCTGGCAGGCCACAGCGCCCCACTGCAGGGCTTCGGCGAGGGAAAATTGCCACAGCCGGTGCCGTTTCGCCCCGTTTTACGGGCGGGCCAGGCCTGCGTGCCCGGTCAGGGCCTGCTGCCCGCCTCGCCGGTGGCGGCTCCCCACGGCAGGCGCTGGGGCAGGGGGGAGAGGAAAACCCCGCTAACCCCCGTGCGGGAGCCGGACCGGCCGCTCCCCGTGCAGGGCCCAGCGCCAACGGCCGGGCGCGGCGCCTCCTCCCCTCCCCTCTCCCACCCGCGAGCGGCCCCGCGCGTGGCGGCGCCCGCGACACCGCCAGGCGGCGGCGGCGGTCGCCGTGGGACTACTTCCCCCTCCCGGCGGCGGAGGGATCCCGCGCTTGTGGGACGCCGCGACGCGTCTCCCCGCCCTCCTCCGCGCGCTTCCCGCGCGGCCTATAAAGGGTTTCCGGTGAGCCGCGTCGCGCTCATAGTATCCGTGCGCCGGCCGAGCTCGCTGRGGAGACGGCGGCCATTTTGTTCAGTGCTGGGTCTCTGCTGAGAGCGGCGGCCGAGGGGGGGCGGGGGGGGACAGAGGGAAGAAGGAGCGCGGGGAGGCGAGAAGGAAGGGAAAAGACGAGAGAGGCCGAGGAGAGAAGTCGGGCCCGGCCAAGCAGCGAGCGGAGGGAGGGGAGCCGCGGGGAGGGGTCCGCCCGGCCGCTGAGAGGCGATGGCGGATATAGACAAGCTCAACATCGACAGCATCATCCAACGGCTGCTGGAGGGTGAGGGTCGGGGCGCGAGGGAAGCCCGGGGCGGGTGGCCGGGGAGGGGGGCGGAGGCCGAGCCGGTGCCCCCGAGCCCGCCGGCGCGGCGCCTCCCTGAGCCCCCCGCAGCCTCCGCCGCCGGGGTCGCCCGGCCCCTGCGCTCCCGCTGGGGGTCGGGGCACCAAAATGGAGGRGCGCCGAGGCGCTTTGTCTTCCCGGGGCTCGGCGCTGCCGCCTGCCCGGGCGCCTCTGCCCTTCAGCCCCAACTTCTCCCCTAGCCCTCGTGTCTCCCGAGCTGCCCCTGCCCTCCCATCCCCTGTGTCCTCCCGGCGCAGTGCCGAGACCTGCCGGCTGGCCCCCTCCTCCTTCCCTGCAGCTCTGAGGAGATGCTTAGCTTAGTAATATTTTTGTAGGGAAGTGTTTAAAAACCCCCGTGTTTAGCTTGCCTTYGCTGCACGCACACGGGCTCTGGGCTTAGCTGGGTAGTTGTGAGGCTCTGGAAATTAAGACTTCCTCTGTCGACAGGGGACTTAACCGGGTTCAGGGTATCATAGTTTTAGCATTGGTTAACCGCTTGTATTGATACTACCATTAGACTTTAGCTCTTAATTCATATCATATGGTGGCTTTTAAAATGCGAATTGCAGGTTGGGTTTTGCTCTGTTTCAGACAATATTTGGAAGGGCTTATTGTCCTGTATCGCTAGTGCTTTGGGTTGAAGAGAGTTGCATGGAGTCCAAAATCTAAGGAAAATCTAGACGTCGCAGGAGGTGTCTTCAGCATCTTCCCTTTGGTTGTGAGGGTCAGCATCAGGTTAGAACTGTCGGCTAATCTTTCCTAGGGCAAAAGGTTGAGAAGCAGCCAATGATAAATTTTCTTCCTGGCATCAAGAAAAATTATGATTRTTTAGAGAAGGAAGCTAGACTGATCCAACCTCATTTCGAGTGTGTTAAGGCAGGCATCTCATCTGGATTTACGCTTGAAGAGCTTGGTCAGGGGGTTAACTTTTTTGTCTGGCACAAAGTCATCTAAGATTTTGCTGAGACAAATAGTGAAGAAATACCTTTCGGTGCTCTCCCACTCTTGTAAAATTTCACTCAGTGTAATGGCCTGGATAATGAAAGGCAAGGCAAAGGGACAATAGTGATACTATAAAAATTGGTTGGGATTACAAATCCAATAGCTGTATTTTGGGATTATTCAACTAGAATGAATAAAAGTAAATAGTGTTTTTTCTCTGATCTGTTTTATGTTTTGCTTGTTGCCAATTTAAACTCTCCTGGTTTAAATTGTTTGGAGGCTTCCATTCATAATTTAGACCAGTATTTCCCCGATGCTCTAATATACTTTTGTAGGTGTCAGGTCCTGTGTTACATGCTTGGTGACATATTAATAAATGCTTAGTTTTATTGCAGATATTAATTATAATTTTTACTTGATTTGCCCTAATGTAACTAATGCAATTTTTTCAAAGTGCAAGTTACTAATACCAAAGGCTTGAAATAAGATAAGCCTAAAAAAAGGTCTGAGTAATTTGAATGATTTCTCTTGTTCAGAGTTTCAAAAAGTAATAAGTATTATATCAATATGTTAAATTCTTACCTAGCTTATATCCGTATTCTACATTGAGAGGAGATGAGAGCTTGTAAATTAGGCTTCAGAAGGTTCACTAACAAGATCTTTGAGAAGGCTATGTAACAAAAGATATTGTTACCTAAGGTTGCGTCACCTGTCAGAACTGAAAGAATTTCTTGACTTTATTGATATTTTAGTTAGAATTTCATTTTAATTAGGATTTCAATTACAAATGTTAATAACCCATGCCATATTTAGACCTATATTTTGTTTATTGCTTATTAAATGTGTATTGTAAGGCATAATACATCTTTCTTAGACAATAATGATTGACCTTTGATAATTTCTTCTTTTTTTAACTTTTTTTTCCAGAAAGGGCAAAATGATATTGCATTTGAGCAAGTGCTGCATTTTTGATAGACTGCTAAATTGTGTGAGTTACTGTGCAAACGCCATTCTCTCTGTAGTTTAAAATTTACTTCCTGAATCCTGTTTTTCCTGAGATGATTAAGGTACAGCTAGGTAGATGACAAGTCTGATCTAAAGGGCAGCTCTGCATGGTATCAAATAAGAAAAAAAAAATCCAAAGGGTTTGTAAGGGGATTTTTTGGACTAAACATGAGAAATTTAAGACATATTTCTATATAATATAGTGTTCTTTTTCAGTGCAGTTTTAGTAGAATTGCATAATGTTCAGTTATATAAAGTTTGATATATCTGTACCCAGAATGCTGCTTCAGTTGATACCCTTTTCAGGCTGGGTTCTGCACTGATTAAAATGATAGTCAACCGCATATGCACTACAAAAACTCTTTTAATAACTAGCTGACTCGAATTGAATTGCCCAAATCCTTGTGCAAGGTTTAATTTTTAAATCAATTTGGTATTTCATTACACCTGTCTTTAAACTGTATACTTACGTATTTTTATAACAGTTATTTCAGGTGATTTTGCTAATAAAATGTAAGGGATATGAACAGGTAATGTGGCAATAATCCCTTCTTCATTTTTAAAGGTAACAAAACAATATTATGGAGATACTTTATGAAGTATTTCAAATCAGTAAGAAAATGCATTTAAGCAGATATTTGTATTTTATAATATGTCTTGGTATTGCACTGTTGGATGAGACCCAGAGTTACACAGGTAGTGGGTCTAGTCTAATCGTCCAGGTGGAGCGAAGTGGTTAAATGGTGAATAAATTACTCCAGCTTTGGTTCTTAATATAGGGTATTAATAATGTATTTGTGAGGGAGTTTTACTTACTTTCTATCCTGATGTCTCCTCTTATAAAAATTGAGGCAATTATTCTGATCAAATGATATTTTTCTTACTTTTTCCCCAAATAGTCAATATATCCCACCCACATTAGGCTATTTAGCTGAAATTACTAGATTATTCTTTAAAAGGCTTTGAAATATCTGTTTGGCTTCTCATGCTAAGGTAAATATTTGGAGAGTCTTTATTTCTCCAAATGTTTATAGTACAGAGCCATTTGGCATTGAAATGTCACAAAAAACATTTTTTCAGTGACATTGTTCTCAACCTTGGAGAGCAGCTTGATGAAAACATTGAACATAGTGATCCTTTTTTTGTTGTAATTGAACTTATATTTTGCTTGCCTTACTCCTTTGCTAATGTGGATTATGTTCTACTAGGAACACTTTCATGAGAACAGTTTGTCTAATTTTGTCACTTTTAGTTACTTTCCTAGCTATGATTTTCACAAGAACAAGACTTTCAAGAGTATAGTAAATAACAGCATTGAGTATTGAAATGTTTCCTAAATATCTTTGATAGCGGATAAAGGCTCAAAGATAATAGAACCGGCTCACTTTACTGAGGAATAAGAAGGGACAAACTTGAGGGCAAATTATCCTTCTCCTGGAAGGAGTATTGTAGGCAGTAACCGCTTGTAAAATTAATAATTCTGAGCTTGCAGCTGTATGTGTCTGCTAAATAAAAACTGACAGTAGACAAGAAAAATGCTAGCGAAGCTCCCTGTAAGATGAAAAATTAGGGGCATCTCTATAGTCAGGAAAAGGGTTCCAGGAAATGGCAGAATTCCTGCTCTGCTCCAGGCAAAGAATCTGTGAAAAGAAATCCCAAGATTCCCTGAGCGTGAGCATGGTTTCCTTTCTTCTTCATGTCAGATGTTTCTATAACTTGAGCCCCTTAACTGCTTCCTTCATCTAGTGTGTTGGCAGCTTTTCACACAGATAGTATAAGTAGGATCTGGTTTGAAAGTGGAGCTCATTGTAACATATCTAGAAAACAAGACTGAAATGTTGCAATCTTACAATAACAAGGTAAAATAACACAATTTCAAGATATGTAAGTGGAACCCAAGTTGAAGTATGTCTCTGAAAATCTTTTCTACATTACAACTTCTGCAATTGCTATTAAGGGAGAACTGTAGGTAATGAATGGAGGCTACTATGGATAAAGCCATGTAAGGCCAGAATGGCCTTTCTGAAAACTGAAATCCTGCTTAGTGCACTAAAATCGGCAGAAAGACTCTAAATTCTCAAACTTTCTTGTTTATACACCCACTGATTTCTATTCCTGGTAAAGCCTGTTGTATAGCTGTCGAGGAGATACTCTATCTAATTTGCTTTTAATGGGGAAGGAGGATCTTCCAGTTATTAAAAATAGTTGAACAAAAGAATATGGATATAAACTTCTGCTGGCAACAGAGAACTATTTCTTACATATGCAGTTCCCCGATTTTTACATCTTTCTGGTTAATGCAAGCCTGGGGGATTTTCTGGTTGGTTTCACAGACTGAGGCAGATGTCTGGTTCTCACAGTACTCTCACTCGCCCTACTCTGAAACTTGGTCAGATTTCACTTCTTGATGGGTTGGGATAGGTGATACAGTTTCTTATAGACAAGCAGCACTTGCTAACTTCGAATCACTTAGTTTTCAGCAGCTTATAGCTCCAAGTTAATTGTTTCCTACTGTGTTGCAGCAGTTTCTAATAATGGAAATATGAGCTCTGCATATGGAAGACAAGGATTAGATTCCTATCACTGCTGCAGATTCAGATAAGTCAGTTAAATTCTGCCTTTGTTACCTAATCAGTGAAGTGTAGGCATTTGTCACTCCTGAGTAGCTGGATCGGTGTGCCTGAGTTCAGTACATAGCTGTCTCCAGTGTGGAAGTATTTTACAAGATGAAAATTTGCAGTCATGCAAAATCTTCTGTTTGATAAAGCTTCTGTAAACTTTTGTCATACTACTAAAAAGAGTAGACTAGAACTTTTTCATACAGAGGCTTGGGCRCTAAGGAGTTGCTTTTCAGCTTCAATTTTGAATTTGAAATGATCTGATCAAAGTTGGTAGTGCCTGAAGGAAACTAAAACCTTTTTTACATCAATCGCTTTCAAGTTATTTATTCCCTTTGTGTCAACGGTGCAAAGCTGAATGTGAACCTGTCACAAGGAACTGTTAAAAACAAGATAAAAACACCCTGCAATATTTTTGGAAATGTCTTTAGGATTGCAGGCATCTTAACATAAAATATATGATAAAATTGAGAAAGACTTGCTTAATGAGCTAAAAATGAACTGAACTGCTGATAGACTATTTAAAGCATTTTCTATGCAACAACTTGAGTCTAGCACTTTAACTGACAGCATTTTAATTGCTTCTTTTAACATAGTATTAAAGGAAAATGAGACATTTGGACCACTGAAATTTCTAATATTTTTGAATAAACACTGGACGAATAAACTTTTTCCTAAGTATCCCTCCCTTTCATAGTACCCTTGAATGAGCTAATGCACTCTTATTTTTATAAAAGCATTTGCCTTCATTAAATGATTATATAGCAGCAAACTATGAATATTGGGAAGTGCTAGCAGTGGTGTGCCATACAGTCTGTTGTAATGTCTTCTGTGCTACAACCCACAGTTCTTGACATAACCTTCACAAAGAAATGTATAAAAGTTATCCTAGACTTTTAACGGGGTTGAACTCTTTCTGGCAGCTGCAGCTATCCTTTGTGGTAGTTCTTTTTACTTGCCCCCAAACAGACAGGTGCAGTTTTCTCTCTTCTTGTTTTTACTTCCTTTCCCCCTCTGCTGGACTGCTGTGGTACTGCATTCATTTTAGAGTAGGTATCTGTTGTTGCTTTCTGGCAGTCTTCCTCCTTGTCTTGGAATGTGCAATATTAATTTTAGTAATAGGAACCTATTGATTTGCCTTTTGGACAGGCTGTGAGGAATTATTGAGTTTCATAACTCTCAAAAATCAGGTCTGGAGTAGCACAGAGTGAAGAGAAGTGTGCGTGAAGGTGTCATTGTCCCAGAAGCTATGACTTGAGGCCAGTCTTAAAGTATGAGAAATGAAAAGCTCTAAAGTGCAAATCTTAAGGCTTAAACTGGGCACCAGATATATTGCTCTCCCTTTGTGTCCTAGGCTGGTTCCACAGCCCATATCTGTAGAAGCTGTAAGATTTCCTAGCTTAGTCTGTGACTTGGAAGAATACCTCTGCAGAGATCATGGAGGCCCCAGGGAGTGGTCTTTTCTTTAGTCTTTCCATCCGGTGGAGAGCTTGTTTTCCAAAACTTTTCGTACTTGTACAGTGGAGAGGATTTTACTTGTTAGGAGAGGACCACCCAGACTGGACATTGTAGTACAAGCTCTCAGAAAATGATTTTTTAAAGTGCATCTCTGCCTAAAAGAGGGGATATGTTACTGTCTGGAAATAGTGCAACAATATGTTGAGGCAAGATATAAATAAAATAGTGTTTGAAATGGGCACTTTTCTCTACTGATTAAGTTTTAGCTTGTTCAGCTGTCCCAGATTATTTTTTGGGCATTGAAAGAACAAATGTGTGTGTACAGTACTGTTGAGCTGCCTCTTCAACTTTATGACCAAGCTGCCAATTAGTATTGCATTGTCTAATCTCAGGACAAGCTGCCTTGTTTTGGTCCAAAGCAAAGAACAGAAACTGTAAACACAACATTTCTCATAGTGTATTATTTTTGCCCTTCTTAGCGAGACTAAATCTTGAAGGCTTAATCAGAGAAACCTCTTAAGGTTTCATTGAGGCTGAATATCCTGCATTTCCTCACCAGCTCTTTCATCATGGATGAGAGAATCCTTGCACTAAAAATATAGATTTCTCAAACCAACCTGCAGTTCTGCTGCAAATTTGATTCTTCTGAAGCCAAAAATAATCTTTCCAGTTTCTCAGGATGTAGGTCAATGTTAGAAGAAATTGAACACTTTAATTTTTTCTGTGCTGATTCTATGTTGGACAGTGGTGTTCAAAATGTCATTGGCAGACAGTATGCTACAGAACTGAATCAAATTTTCCTATTTTTCTATCCTTCTGACATTTGTGCTAGTGAGTTTATATAAACTTCTGGCAACAAAGTGTCATTTCATCCTGTCAAGGTTTCCTACAACCAAGTGACTAAAGCTGCAGAAGATTGTACTGTTTCAATGAAAATATATCAGAAACCTGTGAAACTTGTATCTGAAGCAGTCAGTTTTCAGATTTTCATTTAATCTTTAGCAAAAGTGAATGCATTTGCTTTATTCATAAGCATTAGTGACTCAGTGCATAGCATATATTCTGTATTTTTGTTATACTTTTTAATTTATGAAGTGAGGTAAAGGGTTTGATTATAGCAGTTTCTAACAAGACCAAATCATGGAAAGCTACATTTTTGCCTTCTCAAAAAAGTCTAAGCACAGGTATTTTGTATTTATCTTCAAAACCAAAGATGAGCTGTAATATTTGAGTCAGAAAAACTAACATTTATATTTCAATTGGCTGATCACTTTTTTYTATAAATTTCTGTTCTTTATTGCTTCTGGATATTTGGCATTTTGAGCAACTTGCTTATTGCTCAGGAAGTGTTTGGAAAATTACTGTATGGCTGAAAAGCTTCATGCATGATAAACTGCTGTGACAAAGATCTAACTTTCATTTATACGCTTCATTGCTTCAAATATTTTAATGGAAGACTTGAAGTTTAGTGGTAATTCCGGTGTGCCCATGTAATGTCAGTGCTGAGTGATAATACATAGACAGTGAATAATATGGGAGCATATACTGCTTGAATGATAGCATTGTTAAAGCTGTGACTCTTGACCCACAATTAACTTAATGTCCCTGTCAGTACACATTGTAATTTGAATTGAAGATCAGTTTTGAAACTTGCTTGAAGAAAGGTTATGTGTTCTGGGGCATTGTCAGTGATTCTCTAGTACAGACAGCATTASAACGAGTAGGGTCTCTGGGGTGTGAGTCAGTATGCAGGAAAGAATTGTGTTGGCAGTAACGCTGTAAGTGCTAACTGATTGGGTCCAAATGACACTTGATTTTATTGATGGATATTACACAATCACTATTTTTTCTTAGTCCAGATAAGACACATGCACACTGATTGTACAAAGTCTTCGGGTTTTGATCAGAGGCTTGCACAAAGAGGTAGAAAAACTTTGTGCTAATGAGAAATTGTAATCCCTTTGAAACTCAACCATTTTCTTCCTAAAGCCCCTTTCCCTCTTTTCTTTCCTATCACAATTCTTGATTTTATATACTGCGAGATCTACAGGGGCACTACTGAGACTACTGAGTCATCTGTAGCTTCCACACTTCTCACTGTGAGATTAACAGTAGCAAGGGAAATAGCCTGAAACAGTATTTAAAGTTGTTTATGGATTCAGGAAGATAATGCATCAGTTCATGTATTTGAAAGGGGTTTGGGCTTATTGCTTGCTTTTTTTTTTAATATATCTAAAGACCAAGATTTTTTGGATAAGACCTTAGGTTCTTTAGTCTCAATGCCATGCAGTTCGTATACAGTAAGTAGCTGAACTAAATGACACTGCTAGTATAGTAATTTTGTTTGTAGAAGTGTTGTCAGTGTTTCCAGCCATTTGGGGCTAAAGTTCTGAGATCATTCTGCCTTTATGTGGCTGAACCAGTGGGTTATATTGTAGAAGATTACTCCTGTCTTTTCATAATCTTACTCGAATTTGCTACAAGGTTTTTGCTTCAACCTTATCAGTACTCCATCTCATCACTGGTTTTGACACCAATAAGGGCATGATGTTTTTTGTTACTTAGTGTTATCCTAACCCTGATAAACAATGTGGTCACTGCTCTTCTGCTATTGCTTGCAGTTTAGCCTTATTCATAGAATGGCTGCCATACAAATGTCTTTTGTGCAAGGAAACGGGAGGGGACGGGGGGGAGAGGTGATCAGATAAACGGAGGGAGAACTGCACTAGTGACAGTACAAGCTTGTTCAGGCCAAGCTGGGGTCCTCAGTGTCCAGACTAGGAAAGACTGAGGTAGCAGTAGTTCAGAGTTCCTGTGGATTTTGAAGAAGCATTGGCAGGTTTTAAAGAGAGCCAGCCATTCTTCACTGCTGCAGTGCAAGGAATGAGGAGATTGACAGGGAGGGAATGAAGGATTAAAAAAGAAGCAAAACGAGGTCTGAGGTTGGGAGCTAGGTCTCTATCTTGTTTTTTCTGATGTTCAAAGAGAGTGGTAAGGAGAGAAAAGATGGAGAAGTGATACTGTAAAAGCAATACTTGGTTTTTGCAGTACAAATGAGTTTCTCTGGATTCCCTGTCCAAGCAATAAATGAAACAGCTCAGTTTAAATGGCCAAAAATCTGGAATCTTCTTTTCTGAAGTACAGGCACAATTTCCCTTCTTGATAAAATCCTTTGTAGCTTTGAGACAGTCAAGCTTCCTCTGTATTAAAACTGACTTTTCAAAGTATTAATGGTGTTAATGACTCCCTATCAGCCTTGTTGTGGGCTTTATCAACTTGGTTCAATTTTAATGTGTTTTAACAAGTTTCCTGAAGAGGAATCATAGTAGCTAGGCTTTGAGACAAGAGTCTGCTGGTATTACGTGGACCTTTTTCTGAGCTCCTGTCAGAGGGTTCTCCCACGTTTCTAACTTTGAATCCTAATTTTGCTTGTACACACAACTCACTGGGGAAGAAGGGTTCTGCCATTGGTACTGGCCCCCTTTTTTCTCAAGCTCACTCCTTTTTCTCTCAGCTTTCCCCTTTTTACCTTCCTTGGCTACACAAACATTGATTTCCAGCTTCTTAGCTGTCCCAAATCCTGATGATGGGATGTACAGAAACCTTCTAAAACAAATGTAGTCACAGAACTTCTAAAACTTGTGATCCATAATTAGAATGAAACTTTCCATTTCATAAAAGTTATGTGGTTTGGGTGCTCTCTTCACTTAAATGGGGATGTGGTTTTTTTTCTTAGTGATGAATTTTGGGGCTAATTTGATTTGTTTACTTTTCAGCTTACTCATGACCTATCTGCTTTAACTATATTGACATAATCTAAAGTAACCTCATGTTGGTGGTGGTGAAGTGGTAACAGGCATCTTGGTATTTGTATGGTTATCCCCATGTAAAAAAGATATATGTTTATGCCAGTTCAAACTTTTTTAAGTCTTCATAGTAGTTTGGAGGAGACTTTTGCAATCATAGACTTCATTATAATAGAAAACTTAAATTTTAAAACATAGCAGTGCAGTAAGATTCTGTAGAAAGAGGTGGAAAGACAAAGGTCTTCTGCTATGTGTCTCTTAAAATCACTTGTACTAGAAAAATCATCCTCTTGGATTGGTTCTCTTGTAGTTCATGCAAAATACTTGGTAGCAATACTTTTGATAACCTTTTGTCAAGTAGGCTGCTCATTCTGAGGAGCTGTTGTGACATTCTGATCAGAAGATATGTTTCCTTATGTATAGTTCTGACTTTTCATTTGTAGGCTTTTCTTCTGTGTTTGCTAGCTGCAGTGTAGAATGGGGCACTACAGCATTTATTGGTAYGGTGATCTTGTTTATTTAGAAACTGCCTTGGTGGGCAGCGTTATGTGGTAGTTTAGGGAAGTTTGCACCTTTGAGCTGTGCTGTCCATGATTAAACAGGCCACTTCATTTTCTCAGGTTCAGACAGCTTTACTGAGAACAAATGCATAACTGTTTTGAAAAGTATAGTTACATTATCCAGGATGTGTTTTATAACTAAATTAGCACTAGAGTGATTCTATTTAAAATGTGAAATTTAATGGGGGAAATAGTGAGTTGAGAGTTCTGTTAGATGAAACAACATACAACTAAAACAGAACACGATACCCTTTTTCTGGTAATATGGCAGTTCTGTTTTGGGGTGGCAGACTGATGTTATCTTGTTGTCTTCTCATTCTATATTACAATGGCATTTAGTCAGCTTCTTAAAATAACACTAGGTATACTGTTGATTTGGATAACTGACTTCTGAATTCTTCTGACAGTGAGAGGATCAAAACCAGGTAAAAATGTCCAACTTCAAGAGAATGAAATTAGAGGACTGTGCTTGAAATCCAGAGAAATCTTTCTCAGTCAGCCTATTCTACTAGAACTTGAAGCTCCACTTAAAATATGTGGTGAGTAATGTGATTTTGATTCAGTGCTTGGCTTTGGTGGTTTTCGGATGGATGCAGACATACTAAGAGGGGAGGACAAATGCAAGGTGCTACTTTTTGACAGGTAAACTAATAAATAATTGTAGCAAAAGGGAAAATAAACCCATGTTGGACCCTTCAGGGGAAAAAAAGGGAGGTGGTAACAAACACAGGATTTGGGGTGGGGATCAAAAACCCAAAAACAGAAAGTAACCCATCCAGTTTTACCAGGTCTRTTGGGAAAGGGATTCAGGCAGAGTTTTGGAAAGTAATTTTTATACAGATGAAATAATGTTCAGCCCACTCATGACTGAACAAAGAGAAGCAAAGGAGAACCGAAATAGTTTATTGTAGCTGCTATTCAAAGAGTTAGCTGAACAATGGTTTAACAAAATTTTAGAGTCCTGCTGGAAACTTCAGATTCTATACCTTTTCCTGGACTGACTTTCTGGTTTGGTTTCACTGAACTTATACACAGTGATGTTCATTTTGCAAACATGTACATGTCTAGTTATGCTAAAAGAATGAAGAATATCAAAATAAAAGATCCAATAAATGCACTTTTTAAAAGCTTCCAGCAAACAGTATTTTATCCTGCTCTAACGCATAGGATTTACTTCAAATTGAAGTAACTTGTTTGGTATTTATAATATGTGATAGTTCAAAAAACGTGATTTAGTGTTATCCTTGCCAGAAACAAAAACATGATTCAAAACAAAAGCAGAAATACCAATTTCACTTTTGAGCCAACAAAATTGCTAGAATTTGAATTACTGAGTGTTTCAAGAAAATGTAAATGATAGAGGAAAGAAAATTCACCGAGTAGTCTGTTTCCCATCAACATCACTAATGCTATGTGGAGGTATCAAGAATAAAGTAAAGGTTCTTGTCGTATAGCCATTAGTCAAGTAAAGGGCTTAACTGGATGTTGGATTTCATTTTGAACACATAGAATTGGCTTCTTGGAATCTTGGTTTGATTTACACACATGGATGTTTTTAAGTAGTTACATGCTTGCTCTTAGTACAGTTAATTGTCCTACATAGGTGTCAGACTTCTGAATGTGATAATTTTGCATGCATTAAGATAAACTACATAATTTTAAATAGGTTGTAAGCAATATGTAACTGCATGCTTTTCCTGTTTCTGAAGTTTTGTTTGTTTGCTCTTTCTCTAGAATTAATCAAAGAATGTAGCTAAGTGTCACTTACATGCCATTTATGAATGCTCTTTATAGGTGATATCCATGGGCAATACTATGACTTGCTTCGACTCTTTGAGTATGGAGGTTTTCCACCAGAAAGCAACTACCTATTTCTTGGCGATTATGTTGACAGAGGAAAACAATCTTTAGAAACAATTTGTCTCTTATTGGCCTACAAAATCAAATATCCAGAGAATTTTTTCCTCCTTAGAGGGAACCATGAATGTGCCAGCATCAATAGAATTTATGGATTTTATGATGAATGTAAGTAATATGTGTGTGTATTTTTGTGACTTCAGAAAGGGTAGCAGGTGCTTGATGTTTCCCAGTCTTCCAATATTAGATCGCTCTATCTTAACTTGCAGTTACCTTTACACTGTTCAGTGACCCCTTGGCTTATTTTAGCAAGGGAAATCTGTCCTTCGAGTGATCCTATTGCATTCTGATCCTTACAATACAAAGCAGTGTGCAAATGGATGATTTTAATTAGCCACTGTGTTAAATAACCATTTTTACTGCTACATATTGTTAAAGTTCTTATGGTTAGATCATCTAATCAGATGAGAGAGAATTTTACTTCACACATGCTTTGCAGTTCACCTCTGTTTCTTTCATCTGAGCTAAAATGATGCTGATGTATACTTGCATTATAACTTAATCAGGAGAATGGACTGTTCTTTATCATGGTTTTCTTACAGTGCATGCAGTCTAATTAAGACCTGTAATTTTGTAATGTTAAAAAAAAAAAAAAAAACTGTTTGCTGTTCTTTTCTGGAGGACCTGAAACTGTATGCAGTTCTGCTGTATCATGCCCTGTTGCTTAGGTCAAAAAAAAAATTGTCTCCCTCCCTTTCATAAGTTGGGCAAAGCATATGTGAAACCTTCAGTACTGACRTATTTCATAGCTTTCAAAGATCTTCCCACTGCCTTCATGTTTGAAAGACTGTGGATACTTATTTCAGAAGTTGTGTATGTTTTTAGAGAATCCAAAATGACCTTTGTATTCTTTAAGAAATGCTAAATGTTGTTAAGATTTCGGGTTATTAAGTTTTACTCCAGGCTTAAACCGGTTGAACCTCAGTGGTATCCTTTCATATCCCTTCAGAGACAGGAGAGCTTCATGTTCCTCAAACGGGTGCTCTGTCCGTCCCATGGAGTTCATCTTTGAATTCTTCAGAATTAAGCTTAGATGGTGCATAGGCTTTTTACTGTCATCTGGAGATGGGTGAATTTCATCCTTTGTTAATGGGTCTCAGTCTCCAAATTAGTTTGTCAATTTTCAGCATCAGTAATACTCTGCAAGGAAATGCGCTTCACTTCAGACCAAAGGGAAAGAAGACTAGTCATTATATTAACATAGTAAGACATGGTGATTCCCTGTTTGCTGTTACAGGTAGTTCTCTATCTTGTGAGGTTCAAACAACTTTGTATAGAATGGAAATAAGGGTTTGGTGATTATACACACTTTTGCAGAGGGGAATTGATAAAATGAGTGTTCTTGTAATATTGGAAGTATATAGGCTGTTCTGACAACTGTTTGATTCATGCTGCCCATAAAATCAAGACTTGATCCATCAAATCTTTATTCTCATAGTACACATTAGGGAAAATGCTAAATAAGCTTTTCGGTTTTTTTACATTGAGAGTGTTTTGAAATATTGAACGCCATTTCTGATCATGGTGAGAAGTATTTTACTATAAATATTTGGGGATTTTAATCACTGTAAGATTATAGTAGACTAGAGTATTGCAACCTTGCTGTCTTCTGCTGCAGTTTTGAATGATGTGTGTTTGGAYTGAAGACCAGATACTTGCTTGTTCAGTAGGTGGCTTCTGCTGTAAAAGTTACTTGAACCACCAGTGCATCAACTTTTTAATTAAGAAATTTGCTTTTATTTGAGGCTATGAGCACTTCTTTTGAACAAACTTAGTGTTGCTGTGCTGTTAATTTGTCAGCTCTGTCACTACGAATGCATTAAGATCTATTGTAATGGAGACTATACATAAACCTTACCATAATATAACAAGTGTTATGCCTAGTTGTGTTGTAAAGTAGAAGTGTATGTTCATATGTTTCAAAGGATGTGGCTTAAATCCAGGTACTGTGGAGGAGATTAAACTATTACATTAATTGCGCACTGAGCATTCTCGCAGCTTCTGTCGGGGGACATACTTAGCGTGTAGCTTACAAGATGTACTCTCCATGTCTGGCTCTCCTCTTCCAACAATGAAACAAAGACGTGTGGTATTTCAGAACTGACTCCTCAGAGATTAATCACACTTAGTCACATCTCAAATGCGTTCAGGGTTCATATCTGTTGGGAGAGTCCCTTGGAAAGTAAAGCTGTAGCAGTTTCATTATTCAGTCCTATTTCTTAGCCTAGAGAGACCTTATGTGGTAAAGTACTAGCAGAATTTTAAAGAAAAAATGATTTCAAAGAAATGCTATTTTCTACAGAAGAAAGCAGCAAGTAATTTTCTGAAAGTGATCAGATTCTCTAAGGAATAATCTTCCAAAGCAGGTTGGGGCTGGAGAGTCTGTCCTCTGAAAGTCGAATGCAAGTCTTAAACAGACTTGTACCACTGAGAACCACTTTAGAGCTGTGTTTTTCCTCTCTGTGTGAGAGAGCTTGCAGCTTACCTTATTTACCTGTACTGGTTACAAGAAAATGGTGTATAGGCTTTATTGCTAACCTTTTGCAAATATTGGTAAAATTAAGATGGTYGTATTAGGTTGTTTGTAGTTAGCATCGGAAAAGTGTATTGACTGTTTTTTTCCCTAAAATGTCTTTCTAGGTAAGAGAAGATATAATATTAAGCTGTGGAAAACCTTCACAGATTGTTTTAATTGTTTACCAATTGCAGCTATTGTGGATGAGAAAATATTTTGCTGTCATGGAGGTGGGTAATGCTTCCCTAGTTGATACTCGAGAGACTGTAATATTGTGGTATAAATCATGGCAAAGTCATGTTTACATTGTGTGCTCTTTCACTGTTGGAAAACGTTGATTTTGATTTATTCTTCATTTTTTGAAGCTCTGAAGCGTTTGTTTGGTTTTTTTTTTCCTCTGCCTTGGTTCATGTATGAGGTAGGGTTGAGCTAGATTACAAAGTTTTGCAAATCATTGAGCTGGTAGTTTTGTAACTTTGGATGCAATCAGCTTTTTTTAACTAATTTTTTTTTACATATTTAACAGGGTCTCCGTTCAAGTAAGGAATCCTCATAGCTTTTATAGAATTATATGACCTAAGATTTATGTAAATTCTGAAAACATGATGTATTTTGGAGTTCAGTTTGTAGAAATTGGCTCTGCTGTGCTATTTGCTTTATACAACTTTTAAAGTAGTGAAATATGTATTGCTGTTTAAATGTTTATCRTTTGCAAGTAATTACAGTTGCCCAGGGAGACATCAGTGGAAAAATAGTGACTTCTATTTGGTGTTGTATTTCATCTTACTAGGCCTGATCTATTAAATAGGTATACACTATGATTTCTAGTATTAATGCCTCTGTTATTTAACAGCACTTTTAACAGATGCTTGCAGATTATTACAGTAAGATTATTGTAATCCTGTAAAATGTGAAAATGGCTTTGCTTATCTTGCTCTCAGCAAGTCTTCTAAAAAATGACTCATCTTCAGTTACAAAAGCTTTGAAATAAATGCTAGATTTAAAAAAAGTCCGTTAGCATTGCCGTTGAACTACATAAAATTGCAATAATGAATCACTTTGGATATGAAGTTATTTTTGTCTCAATGTGTCAATGTTACAGAACAAAGTTGGAATAAAATGTGAACTGCTTGTATGTCTTGATTCTGAACAGGCTTGTCACCAGACCTTCAGTCAATGGAACAGATAAGACGAATTATGCGCCCCACTGATGTACCAGACCAAGGTCTTCTATGTGATCTCTTATGGTCTGATCCTGACAAAGATGTCTTAGGATGGGGTGAAAATGACAGAGGAGTGTCCTTCACATTTGGTGCAGAAGTGGTTGCTAAATTTCTCCATAAACATGATTTGGATCTCATATGTAGAGCTCATCAGGTATTTAAATTTTGTGCATTAAACCGTACAATAGTTCAAGTTGGAAGGGACCTGAGGTGATCATTTGGTCCATCCCTATGCATATACTCCATGCAGGGTAAATGTAAGCGTAACACAAAGTTGCTCAAGACCTTGTCCAGTCAAGGATCTGCAAGGATCGCTATTCCACTGCCTTTCTGGGCAACTTGTTCCAGTGTTTAATAACCCTTGTTATGAATTTTTTTTTTCTTAATATATATAAGCTGTGGCTCTGACTCTTAAACAAGATTATCTTGAACCTAGCAGAATCCTGTTGTTCTCACTGCTAATGGACCATGCGCTGAACTGGAACCTGTCATTGTTCTTCCTGTTTTGGTATAAAAGTTTGGAACTTCTGCTGCTTAGACCTAGCCAGCCTTTCAGCTGCTGGCTCCGTTAGTGATGCCCTAACTAATCTTTCCCGAGCTGCGTGTGCTGACTTGGGTGTGCACCATTTGAGATTTGTTGCTTTGCTCATTGTGGCAAGGAGTTGTCCAGTCTAATACTTTGTCTTTTCTCTTTAAAGGTTGTTGAAGATGGGTATGAGTTTTTTGCAAAAAGACAATTGGTAACTCTATTTTCTGCCCCAAATTACTGTGGAGAATTTGATAATGCGGGTGCCATGATGAGTGTGGATGAAACTCTAATGTGCTCCTTTCAGGTATTATATCTTAAGATTTTTGCTTCCTAGTTAGTGTAGTAACACAGTAACATTTTATATCTGTAAAGATCTATTTGAAGCAAGTATGGTTTTGTACCAGTGCAGCATAAGTTGAAAACAGCAAATTTAAAGTGTGACTACACTAACAAAAACAAAAATGTAGATAGTGCTGTTTTCTCTCCAGGTATATTTAAAAATGTGGTAAATCTCTGCTGATGTGAGCAGATGAACTGTTTTACCTGGAATTAAATCATGCAAGTAAAGCATTTGCTGTTTTCCTGCTTCCATTGACATAAGATCTCAGATTAATTGCTCTAAACCCTGTCATAGCTGAGTAGGAGAGGTATTTATTTCTTGGCAAGTTTGACTTGTCCAGATGACCTGTACATTGACTTTTACTAGAAAATGAATTGTATGACTCAGTGTAAGAAAGCTTTTTCTAAATGGCTGAACTGTCTTTCCAGATTTTGAAACCTGCAGAGAAAAAGAAGCCCAATGCTAGCAGACCTGTAACGCCTCCCAGGGGTATGATCACAAAACAAGCAAAGAAATAGTCAATTTGGCACTGCCTTGTTGGGACTTGTAATATAGTATATAACCTCCATTTTTAAAACTGTAATGTGTACTGTTCAGCTTGCTCAACATAGATAATGTGTTTGTGGTTTTCCTTTTGATTTGATGAATGGCATTTGCTGGTTGTAACAGCAAATGAAAGACTTTTCTCCCTCCCAGGAAAAGAGTTTTAAAAGCTTTCCTTTTGTTGATGTTACAGCTGTACACTCCACAGCATCTTATCCTGTCATTATGGGTAATTGTACAACTGACTTTTTGAATCTGTACAATGAGTAGTGTAAATGCTTGTTTTCTTTAGGATCTAAAGAGGGCACTAGTGTGCTGTGAGAGTAGAAATTTGTTACTGTCAGAAATTACATACTGTTTATACAAACCACTGTGAACTTTTTTTTACGTTAAAATTTGTTTTAAAGGGATTGCTTTTCTTTTAATGTCTTGTCATGTACACGTTAGTTTTATTGCTGTCAACATTAGGAATAACAACCTTGCCAGCAACACTGGTATGATGTATATTTAATTAAAACACACATCCCTCTCCGTATACTTTAAATGACAATTAAAGCCATTATTTTAAGTGTTTGTGTCTCTTTCCTGAAGCCAAAGTTTGCTTAGAAAACTGTATGTACACGACCTATCACAATGAGTTGGCAGGGCTTTCTGTTTATGCCTTCCTCTCGGAGATATAAGGAAGTCTTGATTTGAAATAGCAAGTAGAAATGCTGTGCTGTTTGTTCTATTAATGGTAAAAGTAAATACTTTTTTGTACAATTTCCATATGTTCTATTGAGTGGACCTTTTCACAATTGCATTAGTCCTGTGACAGCCAGTTTCAGAAAGCTGGAAGTTATGGAAATGGTTCTAGATCTGCCTGAGTGATCTTGTGCATTTTGGCCTAAAGACTTTGTTTTACAAAGAAGCATAGAAACGAGTGTGATAAGCCAACCAGAGGAGTTAATCTTGATCACCAGTTTATACAGATCTCTCACAGTATCTTGTTTTTTAAAAACTGTTAATCTTTTTTGAACAGATAACAGTGTACAATACCATGTAGTGAAAAATCACTTATTAAATGAAGAAATTGTTAAATCTTCTCAGTGTCAGTTTATCACAACATATACACTACTGCTATCAGAACACCTGACTTAGATGAATAAATTGTTCTGGAAACGCACAGATTCTTGGTTTGGTCTTGTCTAAGCTACAAGCACTGGATGTATGCTTTTAAAAGGGTCTTTGATTAGGATCCGGTTTGATGCTTTAACACAGACATTGCYCTTGAAAATACAGGCATCCTCCCACCAAATGTGGTGAGGGCTCAGGCGTTATGCTGCTGGCCTATTTCATGTATTGTAGTGGATCTACAAAGCAGGCAAGGCAAAACTTTACATTTCAGCAATTGCAAATATTTGTATCTAAACTTCTGTTTTTTTCACAACTTTGTGATCAGGATAGTTACAGACCAAGAATTTTTAAACTTTCGTAGGAGCAGTGGTTCACAGGTGTATGCATGCACAGGAGGACTTGCTCATCTCTGCTGGTGTTTATTGTTTTGCTGTGTTACACCACAATTTGCACCCACAGCCTGTAAGCCACATTTTCCCTTTTAAATAAACTCAGGCTTCTTGAATCTGCCCCCCAGGTGGCACATTTGCAGCCTGAGATTTAGCCTTGTATTTTGAGTGAGATTTATCTGGAATRAAGGTACTGGTCTCTTGGGATTATTGACATAAGAGGGTCATAATTGAGGACAAGACCAATTTCCAGAAGTGTTGAATATGTAAACTCGTGGCAAAGAAAGGAATGTCAGTAAACTTTACAACTGTCCAAATTTTACAACTGCTGTCTGTTACTTTAGCAAGACTTTGTCTACACTAAAACAGGTTACAGTTGAAGGAAACGCGCAGGGTAGAATGCGGCCTGTGGAGCTGTTAGCTGTCTTGCCCTTGACAGGAGTGTAGATCTGGTATCTATTCCTTCATCTGCTGCCTCTTCTCACACGTGCCTTGTGGAAAATACTGCAGGATCTTTAGAAGTCGAATGAAGTTGCTTGTTCAATATTACCAGCCTATTTTAGAACTGCTGCAGTAATGAACTTCTGGTGGGTGATGGAGTCTGCTTATTGGAGAAATTTGTCACTGAAACGTTTGGTTCAGATAAACCACTATCTCTGTTCTGGCCTCCTGTTTGCCAGATGAATTTTCCTTTACTTTCCCCTGTACTGAGCTGAACTTTTTTGACTAAGGTGCATCTTCTGGGCAGTTCCCAGCCATTGATTTTTTTTTAAATGCATTTCTCTGCTAAATTAGCCTTTTTTTTCCTACTCTGAACATTTTTTTTTTTTCTCCCCCTAAAGATAATTAATCAAACCACTTCTTGGTAACTTYTGGTGAGGTCACATCACATTGGGGGGAGAGGTTTATAGCTGTATAATTTTTCCATCTCCTGTAAAAGTCACCTGCCTCCCTTACTGATCTAGTTAATATAACACATGGAACCAGTTTTTATTTGACTTGTATCTGAAGAAATGCATTCACCGTTCTTTGCGAGAGCATTCGTTAGCTCACCGGCCATTTTACATGTCGCACCTTTTCCCTCAGCCTTGTTTTTCTCCCTGCACATGTATTTTCAGTGACACGCGCCCCTGGAAGGGGCTGCGTTTTCTGCATGGCCGTGTTCCAGCAGGGTGTTTCAAATGTCTTGGGCTTACCAGCTGCTCTGGATCAGGGAAGTCGCAGCACAGCAGCGGAGATACAAAAGGCTCTTCTCCTGCTGGCTTGAGGCAGGAAGAAAGGATAACTGATCTTGTTACGGGTTATGATCAGATGTGCATAGGCATAGGGTGGTTTATGCTCGTTACTCGGGAATGGCTATTGGCGTTGGGTTTTTTGATCAGTGGAGGGAGAGAAGGAACAGCAGCTGCAGGCTTTTCCTGTTGTTTTTTCATAATGATGCTGTATGAAGATCTAGTTTACACAACAAATGAATAGAATAGTGCGTAAACCTTTACTGAGGCCCTTCTGCTTGTGACCTATTCATTTTATCTTTGTGTTAGCACTTTCCTATCAGAGAATTTCATTAACTTAAGAGGGGAGTAAAGCAGCTTTACAAGTGGTGATCCTTACACTGACAGGTGCAGCGAAAGGACGCTTTTCCTCCAAGCAGTAACTGGTAGGAGACATCGACTATACCATGAGTATCCCTACTACYTTGCAAACTGCAGCAGGGAGGGATACTGTAACTCGCTGAAGGTCACCACAAAAATAGCAGGAAAGTTGTAATAAACCCAAGGTTTCCGGCGTCCTCATCTTGTGCCTTTTGCGGGATGCCACAGTCTGTGGTTTAATGTGTGTTACCCCATGGAGGAGTGGTAACCAGTAACGCTGTATTGATCTGGATATTATTCTAGATAACTATGTTTCTCTAACCAAATGAAACGAGTCTTGTTCACCATCTAGTTCTACAAASACTTTTTCAGTACATGACATCTTCAGCTGTTTCTGGTTCTCTTTAAGATTTGTCAGCACTGCTGTGGCTTTCAGTCCTAGGCTGTTAAGTGAAGCCGCAGTACTTTAAAACCAAGAACAAAACATTAATTTTGCTTGCAGTGTACATTAGACCAGATCCCCAAAGGTACTTAGGCAGCCTCTATAGGAAGATACAAGAGATTTAGGGACCTAAGTCCCTTGATGTACATACACATATATTAGGCACTTTAGGCCTGAGTTTGAACAATATTAATTTTTGAATTAGAATCGAATCTAGAGGAGAGCACGTGGGAGGCACCGCATCAGGCYGCTATTTGTTGCTCAGCCTTGCAAACCCCACAGCCAACGTGCCGAGGCCACGGCGGGGCTTCAGAAGGGGCGAGGGGCTGAGCTGCCCGTGCYGCCCCATCGGCTCCTAAGGCACCACGGAAAGCAGTCTGTGGTTTGCAAAGCATGATACAAAGCGTGCTTTCCCTGAGGATTATCCACTCCRCTTTTTCATTTTAGGCAGCCCTTCATTGATAAAATGAAGGCTGAGCTATTTCAAAGCAGTTAGGTTTTCTACCCTTCTTGCTTCTATTTAAAAGAGAGGTTTGAGCCTCAGCATCAGAAAACATTTTGCTGGTCTCTCATTTTCATGGGCATTTGTTTTTAAGTTAAAGGAAGCTCTTTCTCTTTGTAAGATGCAGTCTGAGCTCCTCTTCATTCCCCTGGCTGATTTTTATCCCTGTTCAGCTTTGAATGCAGGTGCCCAGCACTGATACCCAGTGGTATCAGCCCCTTACACGATGCAATTTGCAACTGCTAGGGGCCAAGACTCGAGACTGGTGCAGCTGGAAGGCTGATAACCTCCGTCCTGCCCCCGGGGCACAGCAGCTGCTTCGCGTGGTCCCAAGGGCCGGGTGCAGTGCTGAGGRTGGACCTGCACTCCCGGCTCTGCCACCCGGCGCGTGGACCTCACTTCGTGCAGCTCAGGCACATAACCGTGACCTCGCATCATTCTGCTGCAGAGAGGATCACGCTGAGATTAACAGATTTGTCTTGTGAAAAAGTGTTCTGTAAAAATAGAAGTGTAGAAAATAGTAAGTACGTTCACAGCATGTATTCGAGTGACTTGCCTCCAGGAAACCGATTAAGAAAACAACCGGTTATATGATACAAGCTGCACATGAAATAAAGATGCATAGCAAAAATGAGAGTAAATCTTGGAAGATTGCTCTTACATATTCCTTTAGCCAGAAAACTGTTACTTTGCCACACGAGGAGTTTGAGGAAAGTATTGTCAGAGTTTGTTCCAACAAAATCACATATCGCTAATGGATCTTCTTGATAGCAAGAACTGGGTTGAAGATTCCCTGAAGCACTAGACGCTTCATTTACTTACAGAGTTCAAATCGAAGACAGCGTATACAGTGGGAAGGGGTTTAAGAGGAGGCTCTAGCTCTAGCTGGCTCTGCAGATGCTCCAGGTTTTGTGTTTTCGTCCTCGAATCATGCAGAAGCCCTCTCAGCTGCTCTGCCCTAGCCACCTGGTGCTCCTCACTGCGAGCTCGAGGGCTCTGCTGGTATCGTCTTCTCTTACCGGATTTCCAAGGCACCTCATGGACATGGTTAAAACGCAGCCCCTCAGAGCTCTTTAGGAACATACCGATTCTTGAGTTATTTATTTAAGTTCTGAGAATGAGGCTTTGTGTTTGTAATCACCCCAGTAAACTCCTTGGCAGCTGTGCTGACAAACTCCTGGTCCTTGTCAAGGAAACCCACCCTGGTCTGCCCTACAAAGACCGACTCCACTCAGATCCCTGGGGAGGGAAAGCTGGATGTTTTCTTCTTGAAACCTACACTCCTCTCTGAAAACGGGTGGGTTTGTTAAAATCTCAGGAGGAAGGTCTGCTATGTGCAGTTTCAGTCCTTCTTTTGGTGTCTTCTTCCATTAGCTGATTGGATTAGTGTTTTCTGGATGCAGCTGAGGTCAAAATACCTAAATAGCTGGAAACGCTCCAAATAAAACTCCTCCCTCCTGAACTAAGTGGAAGTCCTGCTATTGCTGGTGGTGGCCTCCAAGGCCTCACCTTGGCTGTCCTACACTCCTTGGCACTCAGCTGATCTCTGCAAGTAGGTGSTTTGGGGTGAGATGTTACCACTTTTGCCTTCTGCAGGGGGGTGGGAGTTTCCGAGCTCTCTAAAGGCTTTGCTGACACCGATCCCCTGTGCCCAGGGAAGGAGGACCTGGAGGGACTCATGCGCTTTGAGATGAGAAAATTCTCATGTTTCAGGAAAAGTTCTAAGTGCTTTCCAGAAGGATGCTCTCCAGAGGGAAAACCTCTTCCATAGAAACAAGTTTCTTTAGGTTTTCATAGAAGCATAGAAAGATGGAATGACATCTCCACTTTAGGGGAGAATTAGAAATATTTCAGGTTTGTCCCAACGAAGGCACAACAGAAACAGTTTCCTGATCCTTTTTGTAGCTGAGTTYGCTCAGCGCCCTTCCAAAACCAGCTCGCGTTTGAAAGAGAGGAGAACCCTAAACAAGAAGARGACTTCCGATAAACCGTGAGTTCCGATAAAACGGAGGCAAGCTAATCGCAGCCTAATCTGTAAGGCTTACACCTTCGTAGCGCTTTCGATCCCGGCCCGCCGGCGGGACTGATCTGCGGCCCGTCCCGGCGGAGCCCCGCGCCTTGCGCCACCTCTCCGCGGCCGCTTCAAACGAGCCGGCGAGTCGCGCTGCGGCCGCTTCGCCGGGATCCCGCTCACGGGCACGTCGGGGCGAGGCGCGGGCCAGAGCTGCGGAAACGGAAAACGCCCGCGCGGGGCGGCGAGGGGGGAGCGGCGAGCGCCGGCG
>NW_020447752.1:177570-198652 GCF_003343035.1 Apteryx rowi
TCTCGGTCCCGCCGGGCGCCTCCACCGCCTCCCCCGGGCAGCGCCAGCCGCCGGTGGTCGCTTGCCGTGACGCAGCGCGATTCGGGGGTCACTTGATGCGGGTTCGGGCAAGAAGCGCCCCGGGGTCCCGTCGGGGCTCGCGCGAAGCAGCTGAGCCGCCGCCGTGGCCGGGATGCGCCATCACCTCCGAGTGCCGTTTCGTCCCGGTTTGGGCAGCGGGGCGCAGACGTCGCTCCCGGCCGGCGTCATCCTGCAGCCGGTGGCGACAGTGTGGGGAGAGCGGGGCTGGGGGCACCCGCACCCCAGTTTAGGCTTTGGCTGTGTGCGGCCGCCACCGCCCAGGGTCTGTCCTGGCCCTGCAGCTGCACCGAGCTGAGGGGCTGCGAGATGGGTGAGCGAGACGCTGCCTGCGTGGGGACCGGGGGCCCGAAGCGTGGGGCGAGCTTCCCGCTCCGCTGCGGGGCTCCTGCGGGACCCGGGATTCGCGCCCCTGCGCGTTGGCACAGCGCCCGGCGCCGGCAATGAGTCCGTCTCGCCTCCTGCGGATGGGCGACGACGCAGCTCGGAGCCCCCCGGCCTCCGATGGGAAATGCCCCCCGCTGCCGTGAGCAGCTCCTGCCATGACCGGGCCCCATTCCTGGGATGAGCCGGTCACCGGGACCAGAGGGGGAAGGAGAACAGCCTGTGGGGCAGACAGACAGACCGACGGCTGCCCCACAGCTCTGATGGGCTGATAGCAGCGCGGGCCGAGCCCCAGCACCCGAAAGAGGAAGCGGCTTGGGGGGGTTGCAAAAGGGGAACGCGGACGCGGGTGCACGTGGAGGCTTTTCTACAGGATGTTTTTCAGCGCTAAGCCACAGCGCGGCTCGGTGGGGAGCCGGCAGCCCCCGCGGGGCCCRTTTCGGCCGCAGCCCGGAGGGGCACGTTGGCCACCCTGGGGCACCAGGGCAGGCGCCGGAGCCGCTCGGCTGCTCGAGCAGAGGGTTCCCCCCACGTGCGCTGCCACCGGGCCRGCCCGCGTGGCTTGGGAATGAGGCGGCAAAGGGAAGGTGAGGAAAAGCGCCTGYCCTCAGGTTTTGACCAAAAAACCCCGTCCATCAATATCTAATGGAAACACGATGGCTCTTTCCAAGGGCGAATCAGCAGCTGCCTTCTCTCGCATCACGCGATAAGGGCTGGTGTTTTGCTCCGGCAATTAATGTTTTGTTTTGAGGTGTTTGGAAATACCTTGTAAGGAAGTTCCTCGCCGCGCAGTAACACGAGGACGGGCCGTGCGAGCGGCCGCCGGCTCAGCGGGYGCTGGGGAGCCGAGCGGCAGGTCGGGAGCCGCTCGCCGTCGCGGGGAGGGGGACAGGGGCTCGGCGAAACATCCTAGGGAAAGAGGGACGCGAGAGCCGGYGGCTGCTCCTCGCTCCCCCAGCCGGGGCCAGCAGCGGGATGCCGGCGTGGGRCGGTGGGGAAAGCGATGGCCGTTGGCAGCAGCGGAGCCGGTTCCCGGGRCGGGAAGCGCCCAGGCGGCCCTGGAGAGCCGCTCGGGGCGGCGGGAGCCGCGTGCTGCCCGGCGGCCGGCTGCGTGGGCCGGGCCGCCTCGAAGGGCGCTTTCGCAGCCCGGGGGAGGCGATGCAAAACCCGCGGCGGCAGCAGCGCCGTTGAGCAACTTCCCGTCAGCAGGGCCCGGCTGACGCTCCGGTCATGCCGCTGGCGGGGAAGCAGGTGCCGAGGACCCGGCTCCCCCCGGGGGATGTTGGCTCCCCGCCGGGCCCCGCGCCGCCGGCAGGGCTTTGGGTAACGCGCCGCTCTTGCGTTTCAGTCGCTGGCGCCGGCGGGGCTTTGCCTGCTTGACCCGGAGCCATGTCCAGGTACCTGAAGCACTTCACGGTGGTGGGGGACGACCCGGTGCAATGGAGCAACGACTACCGCAAATGGGAGGAGGAGGAGGAGGAGGAGGAGGAGGCYGGGCAGGAGAGCGGGGAGAAGCAGCCGGAGTCGGAGCTCAAGCTGGAGCCCTCCCGGAGCCGCGTCTCCATCCAGGACGTGCTGAAAAAGCTCTTCAGCTCCCACAGGTTCCAGGTAAGGCAGAATAAACCTAGGAAAAGCGGAAACGACGGCGAGGCTTTGCCCAAAGCCACGCCAGGGCTGGTGCCCGATAAACCATGAGGCTGGCAGCAGCCGTGCGGCGTCTCCGGCAGTGGCCCGTTACCTGCTGAGCCGGGACCGTTTGCATCGGAAACGGGTGACTGAGGCGGGCGCAGGTGTTTCCTGCGCGGCCGAGCGGTGACAAGCCTCGGTGACGCCGCCCCAGCCCACGCTGGCAGCGGAGGCACCTGCCGGCTCTGAGCCGAAACCGAGGGGTTTTACCCACGTGAGGCTTTGCAGCAATAACCCGCTAACGGGCCGCCGGAGCAGGSGCGACTGAAAACTCCCCCGGGTGCAACCAGCAGGTTCGGGGACGCAGGGAGGGTCCGGCCGGCCGTGCGGGGCCGGGGTGGCCGAGCATCTGTTCCCTGGGGACCGGCTTGCCGGATGGCGTCAGCTCATCCAGCCGATCCACCTGCCTTGCGAGGGGTCTCACAACCGTTCTTCTCCTCCGACAGATCCTGGTCGTCTGCTTGGTCATCGCGGATGCCTTGTTGGTGCTCGGGGAATTGCTTATGGACTTGAAAATCATCCATCCGGACAAACATAACATAGCCCCGAAGGTAAAATGCAAGGAGGTCTCCAAGGGAACCGTGACTTCCCACTTTTYGGTGGTTCAAAGCCTGCTAGACAGGACAACCAGGCCAGCAGGGCTTTGCACCTCCTGGTTTAGCTTGGCCGGGCCGCTGGCTGCCCAGCAGCCCTCGCTCTGTCCCTTGGAGCAGAAGAACCGTCTCCAGGCCTCCTCCTCGTGGTGTCTGACCCGGCATGCCCTGCTTGGTAGAGGTCGTCCAGCCCGCGCAATGCGAATCCTTGCAGGAGGGGGGGGGGTTTCTCGGCCCTAAACTTGCGCTGTCTTTTCCCAGGTCTTTCACTACCTCTCCCTTTCCATTTTGACCATCTTCCTGGTCGAGGTGGGTTTTAAAGTCTTCGTCTACCGCCGGGAGTTCTTCCACCACAAGTTTGAGGTGCTGGACGGAGCCGTCGTCATYGTGTCGTTCGTCCTCGACGTGGTCCTCCTCTTCCGGGAGCACGAGTTCGAAGCCGTGGGGCTCCTGATCCTCCTGCGGCTGTGGCGCRTCGCCAGGATAGTCAACGGTAGGCGGACGCGGCGGCCAGGCGGCTCCGCTGGCCCGGGGCCGGAGTTGCTCTTCCGTCCTGCCGGGAGCGTCTCCGGCAACGCTGGAGGCAACGTCCGGATGTTACTCGGGATCTTCCTCAGTAGGATTCGGAGGGTTCACCGTAAAAAGGGGAATATAACATGTCCCCAAATCAGGCTTTGCCCTCCCTTCCTGGCTTCAGTGTTGTAATTATAAATTGCTGCAAAGTTGTGAATTCAGACATTTCTGAACCAGCTGGAGCTGGAGCCGTTTCCTTCCTTCCCTGAAAAGTCACTTGAGGATTTAAGAAAAAATGTGGCAATGAGGTTATCCCTAATTCCAGCATAAAACCTCAGGCCAAGTCCCGTCCCGAGTCCTGTGCATCACGAGTGACCTTTAGGCGAGTGCTCGGTACTTGACACGGCTGTAAATAATGTTGTTAGCTGGGGTAAAGGGAGGAGATGGCCGGGACGGTGTCTGCAACCTGCCCGCCGTCGCTGTGGACGTGCTCCACCTGCGGCAACGGCCGGGAAGGGGCAGAGGCGAGAGCAGGTCGGGGACAAACCGGCCTTGAGCATTGAGGCGTGAGCCACCGACACCTCGGTGTCTCTTACCGCACCGTTTTGCAGGAGAAAACCAGTCCTGCATTTGCAAGTAAATCTTCTTTTTCCCCCCTCGTGCTTCTCATCGCGTCTACCCGCTCGGGACGGCAGCGATGGGAGGGGATGGACAAAATCCGCCCCGAGCTCGTGCCGCTCGGGTGCTGCGCGTCGAAGGCCCGGCACGGTTTGCTGCCCTTGGTTGCTCTTGGTTGATGGTGGTGGAGTTACAGGCAGGTGGGAGACATTTGGTGTTATCAACGCAAATAAGCGGCATCGCCGGGTTGGCTTAAGAGAAATGAGCCCCGAAGTGCCAGGCCTGCTGCCTGCAGCCCTGGAAACACGGGCAGGCGCTGCCGCCCGCTTTAGCGCGCGTCGTTCTGCAAGCAGCCGGGCAGCGCTCTGCCAGGTAGGAAGAACGTGCTGTTCTCAACGCTCTCGCCAAGCTATTTTTTTCCTTAGAAAAGGGTGGGAGGAAATTGCCTTCGCTGTGGGGGTTGAGTTCATGGGTAATAACCTAACAGTAATTCAGTAGAGAAACGACACCTCCGCCGCAAGGAGAAGCGGCGCCTCTGCTGCGGAGTCGCACCAAAAGTCAAACCTGGCAAACCGAACGCAACGCTGCTTGCAGCGGGACGCAGTGTCCCGTTACACGGGCAGCAGCACCCGGCGCCTGCCGGGGGGGGGGGGGGGGGGGGGGCAACCCCCCCCCCCCCCCCCCCCCCCCCGGGGGGGGGGGGGGGGGGGACGGGACACACAGCCCTGCTCCCTCGGCCGCGCTGTGCGCTGGTGTCGGAGCGAGGCCCCGACTCTGTGAAACCTGTTAAAACGCGGCTCCGCGTTGTTTCAAAGCCGTGAGTAACGTCCCCTCGGAGCTCTGCCAAGGGAATGAGTTCAAATTCAGGATCTGAGTGAGTTTGATTCATTCGGTTCTGAGGCCAGACTGCCTCTTCCCAGCAGAGTATCGGTACCTGAATCCCCAGGGTGGCTAATTTAAAAACCTCCTCATTAAGAAAGGCGCTTGGGAAGGGTGGTTTGAAGATGACAGAACCAGAGCCTGCGAGGAACAAGTTTAACCCCTTGAGTACAGACCCCGTGTACTGTTCACCTCTGCTAGTGGCTGTTTTACACTGCAAAATGACTCCGCTGTGTGTTCTTCCGCAGGAATAATTTTATCAGTAAAGACCCGCTCCGAACAGCAAGTCTCCAAGCTAAAACAAGCAAACCTGCAACTTGCAGCAAAGGTTGAACAACTTGAATACAGCTGCACAGAGAAGGTAAGAAACCACTTTAAATTTAAACAAGGAAGGCCTGCCCTCCAGCTGCTCCCTCGGACAGCCTGGCCCGGGATCCTCTCGCAAGCTTGCCACTGCCAGCTTGGCTTCTTCACCTGAAAGCTGTGGGACATGCTGGGTTGCAGAACCACAGCCTTGCCTGTCCTGCCTGCGCTTCCCTTAGCTGCTCCTACCGCAAAGCAGCGACTGCTACCTCTGTTCTACTCGCTTTAGCCAGGTTGTCCTGTTTCACTGCAGAGAGAGATGTATTTCAGGGAAGGGAAGATTTGTAGGAAGCTGGGAAACTATTTTAAGGTAAGAGCTGTATTAATGACTTGACTTCTGTCTCCAACAGGAGCAAGAAATCGAGAGGCTTAACAGGCTGTTAAAACAGCATGGACTCATCAGCGAGCAAAACTAGGAGCCCGGGTTTTTTGAAGGTGGGGAAGTCTGCCATGGAGAGAGTGCGGTGTTGAAATGTACCCGTTTGACCTGAAAGGTTTTCGTATCGCTTTGCTTTCTCTTGTATAGTGTTGTCTATAAACATTTGATTAGATCTTGGGATTGCAAAAATAGTTTTACTGGAAAATTAAACACACACATTCCCTGTAAACAGTGATTTCATAAGACCTTTCTTGTACAGTTGTACAGTCAAAGCTGCAAAATAATTTAATAAAGACATCTTATAAGCTATACATCCAGGAAGTACCACTTATTTGAAAGAATTACATTTTTCTGCCGTATGTTCTTTGTTAGCAACATCTTGTAGCAACTTGCAGCACAAATGATAAGAATCTGGGCCAAAAGGGTCATTTCTTCTCTACAAGCTGAACGTTCATCATTGCTACATCTTTTCTTTGCCAACCATTCTTTTCACATTGTTAGTAGTTTCCTCATTTCTGTTGCTGCTTGTGCTGCCTCATTATTTATATAACGCTTGTTTCCAAAAATACCAACATACCACTCCTTTAGTTGACAATCAAATGAGCACCAAAAGAGAGGCAAATGAGTGCTGTCTTGCGTCAAACAATGCCTCTGTCCTCAACAGCAAATTTGAATTCTGATACTATATTCTCTCCTCTCTTCTTCCATTTACGTGTTCATTTGCAGCCTGCTGTGCTACAAAGTTCTCTCTGCTTCCACAGCTCATAAATCAACACATCGGAAGAATTAGGATGTGTAAGAACAGATGTAGGTGAGTGGACTGCTGGGAATAGTTAAGACTCCAGAAAAAACATTAGAAAGCATATTTTAAAGGAGCAGGCTGGTGTTTGAACAAAATGTGAACTTTTTCAGGTACTAGCAGGTCCCTGTGGTGAGAGTATTTTTAGCTGAAGAGCAAGTTTCACTGAGTGGGAATCTTAAAACGTGTCGACTGTAGGAAACTTCTCCAATCGATTTCAGTCAGAGCCAGCTGGAAGGGTCATTGAGCTCTTCTGAAAGTATCACTTAACTGTTCAAATTTTCAAAAGAAAGGTAGTTAATTAGTGGTTTGGGAAAAATAGCTGGAAATGTGTGGCTTACTCATCTATGAAAACAGATAAAGCTGAGGCCTTATCTAATAGTACATGATTGCTTTAATTAACAACTTATTCTGTGAACAGCAGAACTAATGAAGCCTAGTTTCCTATGGAGCTGTATTCTGTGCCCCCGTGCTTTCMCCCCTTCCCCTCCTGCCTCCACGCTGCAAGGCAGGCAGCTCTTACCGGAGCTAGTTCAAAGAAACATATGCGCTGAAAGGCCAGTCGCTGTACCTGGGCTGACCGGCCAGCTGACAGCCCAGCAGTACAGACATCCGTCAAGTTCATACTGCAACCTCTTCTCCTTGCGGCAGGAAACTCTCCACCAATGTTCCCCACGCCAAGTTTGTGAGAACCTGAGCCCTTTCTCCCTTGGCCAATTTTGACTCACTATATCTACACCTTAGAAGAAACTGATTGCCCAGCAGAGTGACTGGGTAAACCTTGCTTCTTTAGGAAACAGGCTAAAAATCAGAAAAAGCAGAAATAACGATTTTTTTTTTTTTTTTTTGATGCACACTTACCTTAGACAAACGGAAAGAAAAAATCAAAGGGTAATTTGACATTAATGGTAGGCCGAGCTCTATAGCCTGGCTCTGCAGGTGAAGAAACATCAGTGAAAACAACAGAACTTGTTATAGGAATAGTCTTTTCTCTTCCTGAGGGAGGCTGCAATGAAAATACATGTGAGCATTAGCTTCAGTCTTCTCTTTGACTGCTTTTGGGATGAGGTTAAATATTCAGATGTTATCTGTAATTTTTTTTTTTAAGCAGCTTCACATTTATTTTCATGAATGATGTATAACTTTTATGAGAAGTGTGTTTTGGCAAGCAGCCCACAGTTATGTTTGAGTTGGAACAAAAACCGGATGCAATACATTCTAACACAAAGTCTTACCTTTATCTAAAGAGATTAACTGGGCTGCTATCATACAGTTGATCCCTAAGCAAAACAAGCCATTCTTTTTATCTTAAATCCTGTAATTTAATGACATACCTGGTTCAATGTGGCAGTAGTGACAGTTGCTGTAACATTCACTATTCTGGCTTGTGGATTGACTAGGGATCCATATTTAGTCCACTTCACTTCTATTTCAAGTGATACTGGTATTTGGCATGAGCTCTGAAAAATGTTATAAATTCTCTCATTGTCCGAGTTGTACAGAGGTAACCACATTAATTATTCATYGTATTAAACTGGCAGAATGGCCCTAGAAAGCTCGCGCCAGGAGGTTACCAGAGCAACTAAGCCGTGCCTGTGCTCCGGACTGCTGCCTGTGCAGGCAGCACGGGTGCTTGCAGCCTCATCTCAGTTGCATTCCTGGAATTTCCCCACAGTTTTGAAGAAATTCTGTCCACTTTCAAAGGTGACAAACTGACTCTGTAACTGCACTTCAGACAGGACCGTTCTACCTCAGCAGTGCAGGATACATTTGGATATTAACTCAACTGGACTTTGGCTTGTAGTGATATTGCTGAGATGGTTCTTTTCAGCAGGCGGGCAGGAAGGCTTCCCTAATGGAGTTGATTTGTTTCAGTAATGCTGCTGGGACAGTAGGAAACCCTTAACCCCRCCAGGACAGAATGTTGAGGCCTACAGTCTTAAGTATTTTTAGAGATTTACTTTTCAACTGTTGGGTTCTGTTTACAGAAATAATTCATAGTTTAGTTGCAAAAGCATGTAAGAAACCTACATATAAGCTATTAGTGAGGGTGTGCTGTCATTCAGCCCACTCCAAGCAGCACTGCCTACCACCAAAAGTGGGGACTGCTCTGCATCAGGAGGAAAAAGGCTAGTGCAGAAGATGTTAAGAATAAACATGTTGCTCAGCTCACTCAAGTATACTCTGTTTTAAAGGACTCTTGCTCTTACCTGATATTAGAGCACCAAGTAGAAACACTGATTTTGTGAGTTCACTCTTTCAACCTCAGCAGTTGTGCTTCATTCCACCTGCAGAGCAAGACTCTAAGCTGTGGGGGTTGCTTCGTACCTCATGTGTTGCCTTGCTCTGTAGCTGAGGTGTCTGGATACCACCCTGATAAAAGTAAACTCTCTCCTTACAGCAAGAGTGTGACTCCTTGTTTTGGATATTCCAGGAGGACTTTCCCCCAGTTTATTTCTGCAATTTTTTTTTTTTCCCATGGGTCTGAGGGGATTAGGCCTTGCCTAAGCTGATGCCGCAGGACATGTACAGATCTCAGGCGAGAGAGGACAGTGAGTGATAAGGGGGGCAGGAGAAGGGCTTTCACCTGTTCTGAAGTGCGGAGGTGAGTTATCGGCACCCAGTCAAGCACATCCTGGGCTTGAGAATTTCCAAATGAGGCCACGTATTCAGGAAAGTTTTGTCCCTTCAGTAAATCTAGGAGGGTTTGAGTCAAGAGTTGGCATTCCATAGCTGTAGTGATTCTTCCAGGAAAAAAAAAGAAATGAGTTAAAGCAAAATCCATTGGACTGGCACAATAATAATTTCTCCTTGCTCTCATGCGCTGCTTAAGCCTTCCGGCTACAATTGCTAATGTACACAATCTTTCCAAGAGAAAGACCATTGTTAATTAAATGACATTTCTTATAATTAAATACTCCACTCCCGATGTTCCTACAGCTGTATGAATGGCCCAGAATCTGAGCAGATTCTAAGGGAAAGGGTTGTCAGTGTGTTAAAAGCACTAATCAAGAAAGAAGAAGTGTCCTCTTACCGTAACTTACAGCCTGATACCATGTTATAACCAAATAATACTGGGGTTCTGGCTCCTTCTGCTGCCAGACAGTCCTGGTTGGAGGTACTTTGCAGAATGGTAAGTTGACCATATTTGTTACTATTCTGAATGATGCCAGATGTAATACACAGTTAAGGGCAAATTTAATACTTGATATATGTTATAAAGAAAGACTCCTTAGTCATATCGCTAAAATATATCTGAAAAATACTATAATAGCTCAAGACTCCTCTCTTACACAGTAAAGCAGCACTGGAGTATACAATGAAGGTCTAAACCTACCTCTTCTAAAAAGTCCCATGAAAGGACTGAGTCATTTGCTATTTCTGAAACACAGCCAGAAAGCACACTTTACTTTGCATAAAGAGCAGATATAGTCTATAGATGTCCATGCTAGAAAGTGTTTGTGAAGATGTACCAGAACAGTGCAAGAACCCTTTGTCTACCTTCTGCCATGATGATGGTCTCTTTTCAAAGGACTTGCTTTGTGCTTAAAGTTTTTCAACCTTGCTGCAAACCAAATTTCAAGAGGAAAAGGATATCCTTGTGGCCTGAAGCCTGCTCTTACAGGCAGTCCAACCACATAACCAGGATTACCACTGAGAGGAACTGGCTTTGTATTTACCTGTAATGCAAGTTTACAGTCTTAGTTCTTATCCTGAACTGAAATTATTAGAAAACACAAAATATTTCAGGTATTTTAGTATTATTAACAGCCTTGAACAATGATAATAGTAAGACTTCTCTGTAAGATTGTAACAGTTCTCTAACATTGGGATCAGGCTTTGCTTTCACTGGGTACATTGTACAGAGTCACAAGCTGACTCTTCTAAATGTGAAAAACAGACTTTGGAGGCCCTTAATGCGCAGTTCTGAAATGCTGCCTCATTTGTGTAGCCAGTGCAATTTACATTTTACCTTGCTGCTACAATTGTTCTGATACAAGTTTAATAAGTTCTGTAATTAAATGTCTTTCAACAAGTCATCCGTAACATCTCTAGCAGTTACCTGAGTAAAGCTGATTTCAAAGCTCTGCTGTATTGAAAGAGCTTCTTTGGTAATTGCCCCCAAGACAAAAGAAGCAGCTGCTTCTATTATTTCTCCTGCTTCTGTGTAGGTAATATGGTAACTCACCTGAAAATAAAACATTTTGTATATTAATTAGAACAAATACATATGAGTATGAAACTAGCATAAAGGAATTTAAAAGTATACAAGTTGTTTCCTTGCTTAAAAACCACTCTACGACACTGTAAAGATGTAGTATATCCTCAGTTGCAGTATGGCAAGGATGAGTCCAGAGAACAGGAGGAACTGAAGTACTGTTCAGTAGGTAGCTAGTCATTTTACAAGTCTTTTCATTAAAAACACAAGGCTTGCCTGTATATCCAAAGTAGCAAACGCTTTTATAAGTACTGATACACAGGGACTGATTAGACAGACTTTTCCCTCCAGATATTGATCTAGCTTTCTCCTAAAGATTAAGGAGCATGGTTTGGAGCTATTGTTTATTTATTCTAGTTTGCCACTCATCTCCTGCCTGCCAAGGGAGAGAGTTTCAAGAAGAGCATGAATGAAGTGGTGGTCTAACCTGACAGACAAAAACATGACATCTCCAAAGAGGTTAGTATCCATATTAGCAGATTTAGGAGATAAAGGACATGATTGTTACCAAATCAAACCACTGATTAGCAATGGTCAGAAATGGATCTAAGATTGGAGTCTCTTTAAAACTGACTTCTTGGAAACTTTTTCTAAGCCAATGCTAATGTTCAGCTACTCAAGATGAAAAGATGATGTGATCTGCATGGTGTATTCCTCTGCCTCTCCCACCCATGTGCCTGAGGACATCATCTCCCAAGCATAGTAACTTAGATTCTAAACTCATCTTATTGTCTGTGATGTCATATACTCATAGTAGTAACAGAAATTGATTTTATCTTGTCTCTATGTATACTATGTATATTTATTACTTCCTTGCAAAACACAGTGCTCTCTTTCACACCAAAGGCAGTGTTTCTCCTGTCGCATTTCCTTTAGCAATGTCACAATGTATGGAAACTGGGCAAAGCCTTTCCTGAGTCTTTGTAAGTTGTGAATCAGAACATGATTTCATGATTTGATGTATACATGCCTTCCATCCAACGTGAGGAGGAAAAGGAATGGGTATACTTACCCCAAGAACTATATTTATGCACAGTTCATCCAAAATTGTAGGGAGCCTGAGGACCTTACTGTCAAGTAAGGTCCGTATTCCATTCAGAGATCGGACAACTATGGACTGGACAGTAATATTAACCTGAAAAACAAATTCATGCCATTTCTGAATATTGTGTATAATCATTTTTGCCATTTTGTGTATTATTATGTTTGTGAACTTTAAATGATGGACAAGTACTTTTATATCTATGAAAGAAGCCCAACAGTCATATTTTATACAGTTTATACTGTATTTTATACAGTATTTTATAAGTTTAAAACTGTTTTTTGTTTATTTGTGGGTTTTTTTAGTAAACATGCTTGTTCCCTGGACACAGTTATACTAGCCAGGTGCTACCATCACCTCTTTTATTCCTAGGTATTCATATTAAAAGACACAAGAAAGAGCTAGTTCAGGGTTCTCTTCCACGGAGGCTGCAGGCAACAATCCTTTAACAACTGCATTATTACATGTGTTGCTGAAGTTCAATGAGAGGTTCTGTTTTTAAGTAGCAAATATTAGCTAAAAGAGAGTTATACATGGAGGTGATGCATCAGACTTAAGTTTCAGCAGGCAGCATATTATCTTGGAGTTGCTAAGTATCATTACCGATAGGAAATGTGGCAATTGTGTTCTAATGCACATGGGTTTTTTGTTTCTTGTTTTTTGTTTTCATTTAAAGAGCAAGGACAAAGTCCCTGTTCTGGTGGAGTCAGAGGAATACTCCCACTGACTATAAAAGAGCAAGAATTTTACCCCCAGATGTTCCAAGTAAGACAGAAGGATACTTACCATCTGACTTGATTTTGGTACCTAAAGCAGAAAAAAAAGAACAATTTCAAACAATAGCAAAGATTTGAACTATTACAAATAGTAGTTAAGGCTTAATTGCTTTGCCTGTTTAACTATCTATTATTACAATGACTTTTACTTTGTGGAAGTAGTTGAATATACACTATAGTATCCAGGTAGTGTGAAAATAACTGCTAGGTTTTGTGGCTAGTAGGCAAAAATCTTACAGTCCAATCCTCTTCTCCTTCCCCTGAAATATATGGAAAATTTCTTACTGACATCAGTTTTGCATCAGGCCTAACTCTGGCAACATTCCCAATAAATAAATAATACATTCAATAAATAGTAGATGAATCTAGTATTTCCCTTTGACACACTATTTGCAACTCAGAGCTAAGAAACACTGAAAAAGTTCACTTCCATCAGAAAGGCAACCTAAGAAAGACATCTCAGTTTTACACAATTGTTATCGTGTATCATATTGTTTGGCCTATTGAGGGCCTCAGAGAATACTGTTCCTATTACAGATCTGTGCAAAAACACTTGTAACTATTCATAGGCTGCCAGTTTAGGAAGTCTGCCAGGCTGTTCATACCCAAAGAGATAAAGAGCTATTGTTGACCCATTCTGATGGTAACAAGTCCATAGTTCGATGGTCTCTAAACAAAGAAATGAGAAGCAAGCATTCCCTCTGTTGTTATATAGTGCCTGGTTATGCACAGGTGCCCTGTTAGAAAATTTCCACCAAATTTTGATGGAAAGGAAGAAATGTCAGACCAAGGTCTTCAATCAGGGCTGCAAGATACTCACACACAGCACCATTTTGTCAACGGATTTATTTTTGTGAGTTCCCAACATGTCCTTGATTCACATCTTTGGGAAGGGACTAAAAGCATGGAGTCCAGCCACGAAACCAGTTCTGCAGAATTATGACATGATACTGAGACCAGGCTGCTTATCTAATGTCACGGCAGAGAATAAAYGCCTGTGAGCTGGATGTGAAGGTGATGCAGGTAAAGTCTGCCACACACTGTCACATATTTATATCAATATCTGGTCTAACATCCTCAGGTGCAGCTCAGCAATCAGACGCAGCTGTATGGCTAGAAGCACTTGTAAAGACTAGACCTTGCCTTCAGGAAAACATGCTGGTTTTGACTGGGGAAGAGGGAATGATCACAGCTCCAACCAATTCTATTATCTGTGGCTGGGATGATGGATTTTGTTTCTGTAGGTCACTGGGAAGCCAGGTCAATGGTAGACAGCACTCCGGCCTCATGGCTGCCTCCCAATGAACTGATCTTCCCATGAGCCAGGGAGCCAAGCAGGGGCAGGCACTAGTGCTTTGCTCTGTCAGCTGCACAGTACTCACTGACCACATCGTGAGAAGCATCACAGTGTTGTATCTTGGTGGAGGGTACCAAGCACCCTAAACACCTCTTGACTCTGCTGGACAGGCCAGGGTAGCTAGCAGAGATGAATTACAACAATTACCAATATCTCCATATCACCCAAGCTGCCGAACCTGGCAGTAAGTATGGGCTGATAATGACGGGATTTTCTGAACGGAATTGCTGCACCAGTCCTCTCATTGAGAAGGCTGATGTGTTTTGCCATTTCTTTTGCTGGCAGCTCCACCTGCTGGCACTGGAGGAGCTCCCTGCTCTCCCCTGTGACCATCCTGTCCCCAAGGCCAACAGCCCCAAATTCACTTTTCTATAGTCATGTTGTCTCTTCAGCTCCCTCTGGGAAGGGGAGCTGCCTACAGACCAGCTCTTGTGGGTATCTGTCATTCTCCAGTTCTTGCACCTGATCCCTCCTGAACATCTGTTGTACTTTGGACAGGAACCTTCCTTCTCCCAAGCTGGGACATAGTAACTGGCAAATGACCCATGCATAACTTGGTATGTGGAGTTCCAGTGAGGAAAGAGAATACACTTCTCAACTCAAAAACATCCAGCCACTTGGAGCCTATCCTGGGGCATGCTTTTTCTTTTCCTGTGGTTCTACAGCCTCCAAGAACTCTAACCTTGGGTGCATGTAGAAACACTCAAAGCATTTCTGAGTCAGCAGTTGTTCCATCTCTTCCACAGCAGAATAATCAAAAGCTAAAGTTTGTAAGCCTTAGCTGATTTCAATTACATCCTCAAAGATTAGGAGAATGATCCCACCTGTGAGAGTGTGAACTACTTAGTGGAATTTCTGCTGCCATTGAGGGCTTTGGAATTTGTTAGGTGAACCAGAAGACCAGAAGCAGTCTTTAAGCAGTCACTTGTTATGGAGTGCTAATTAACTGAATTCAAATAAATATATAAATTAAAAATATTTTAAGGGAGGAGAGGATGCTGCTTCTTGTTGATGTCCATCCTTCTGGAGGGAGCCATCAAGTTAAGGTATTAGGTACCTCAGCTGTAATTCTGCATGCTTGATTTATTTTATCTTCCTGAACATATGTAAAAGGGACTTATTTATACAGAAGACATCCTCCAGTTCAGAAAGGAATGTAAAGATCAGCCATAGACTGGATTTGGTAGTAGGCTGGATACTAACAAGTTTGTTCTCAATGGGGTAAAAGGTCTTATCCTTGGGGAGGAGCGTAAGGAAGGCCTAGGACCTGGGGTGAAATACCTCACTATTAAAAATCTAGGCTTGTAAATAAGGCATGTATGCAGAGGATTCAACCTGACAGGTTCTTAAGTACAAAGGTTTACCAACTCTTCAAAACCCAGACTTCCTAGAATTATGTACTCTGGTAATAGGCTCCTTAGAAGAGCTTAAACATGCACACTTGCATAAAACTGCTGCCATTGCACTAAGTCTATTAGCTCAGCAACACAAACTTGTATCTTCAGGACCATTATTTTTGTTGGCTAAGCAGAGAGTAATAAATTCTTCTGTTATCTAAGCTGGAAGTAAAAACATTTTCAAAGGCTTTGTTTATAAAAGTTTGTTGCACAGGAAGATTTGTTTACTAATCCACAACTTAGAATCCAAATGAAACACCACTTTTCTTAGGAAATAAAAGCTACTTCATTCTGTAGATGTAAAAAAAATAGACAATACCATCTGTCAGCTATATGATGGTTTCAAATCATACTTACTGCTAAAATGCTGGAGTTAATATAGAACAGCATACTAACTGCTTGAATGGTGCTACACTTTTCCACACTTACTAATCTACTGCATTTTGTAGCCTGGTTTACTAAAAACCCTGGAAAAAAAGTCACAAAGTATTACTGAAGGAAATGAAATAGTAATTAAGAAAATAGAAACAAAACCAACATAAGAACATTAATTAAATGCAAAACTGAAAGTAAATGTAACTTCTACTGCAGATAAGGTTTTGTGTGTGCTGTAAAGCATGACATTATCTTAGATTGTCCAGAAATGCAATGAGACTTAACATTACTTCCTAAAAATAGATGTTTAATAAAAGCTACAAGAAGATTTGTGATTGCATTTTTAGAAATCTCGTAAGATTTTCTTTTATAAGAGACTTCAATTTTCCTATGCTCATCATTATGATCATTATGCTACCATATTTAATAATAACAGAGGATTTGGGAAGCTGCAGTCTTCTCTTTTTCTCTGCAGATTTTTAGGGAACTGCATGAAAGGTTAAAATGTAGGGCCAAGCCTGCAGGTCTGACTTGAGTTGCATTCAGGCTGTGAAAGGAACCTCATTGCACTAAAGGGACATCTTACAAAGACTGCCCAATTAGGTTTTGCTTTGTATAATAATATATTCCCTCATGGTGTCACCCTTGTATTATTTTATTAAACCAGTTATGACAAATAGGTTCAGTTTTAGTGAAATAAGCAACCCATTAACAATACTCACTAAGATTTACATATTTAAAGCTGCATGTTTAATCTACATGCAACAACTTCCCATGTATATCTAAAAAAACCCACAGAAATAGAAGATATTTGAAAAACACTTGTTCAGAAAGCTTTATCTGAATTTAGCTGGTGTATATGCTATTTTACTGACTGATTAAACTCAAGTCAGGAATAACAGGAGAATACTCTAAACCAAATAAACTAGAATTCAAATGCTTTTTCCAACCTGCAGGATTAGCATCAGAGCACCAGGAGGAGACAACAGGACTAGGCAGTCTCAGAAATGCATCCACTGTCTGTACAGGAACACCATACTGCCAAATAAAAGGACATATTCAAGCACATAGGTACACTTCAGTTCATGGAAAGCTTTAGAGCGTTTGCATTAACAGCAAATCTGAACAACAGAAGCCTTTATTTACACTACAGCTCTCAATATTSCATACTTCTATGCACATCAATTCTTAAGCCATAGGCTAACAGCCTTCTTCATGTTTATAGTAATAAAACAGCTACTTATTTTTCACAGATCTAGTTCTAGTTCACTTCTGAAGTAGGCTAACACAAACTGTTGCATTTTACTCTGATATTTCCATATTTCARGACCAAAATAAAGTTTGTCTGTTTGAGGAAAAACTACAGTTTCTTAAAAGCAGATGCAAACAATGCTTGCTTGCTCTGATATGGAACAATATAATACCGATTGCATAAGACCATTATTTACCTCATATCTGTATGTTTCATTTTCAACAGAAGAATTTGGAGAATCTGGGTTTATACTCCAGCTATCAAACTCAGTACTGAAAGTAGCACTTCCAAACTGTTTAAGCAATTGATCAAAATTTTCAGAAGTAGGCATTTCAGGGGAAATGAAGGAGAGTGCTTGTTTATCTGTCAAAACATTTTAAAGAATGAGATAACATTTAGGATACAAGATACAGAAAAAATATTTAGAAATAATTTTGGGGGGGGGTTAAAAAAGAAATAATAATAATAAAAAAATCAATGACCAGAAAATACCAAAGAAGGAGGAACATTCAGGAGAAAAGCTAGGAGGTACCTTAATTTATGATTTCACCCTGATTCATGAAAGTACATACCTAAATCTAAGGAAAGAGGTAAGGCCCTTTCTTTTAAAAATCATGGTTTCTAATAGCATCATATGTTCCAAAACAAAGGCTTGCCAACTAGTACAATTTCCATGCTAAGCATTCAGATAAATACTGCACAGTCATAATTAAATTAAGAGAACAGAACACTAATCACTTCTCCACTTCTACAAAATTCTTAACCCACCCCCAATTTTTTCCCCTTTTTTGAGAAAAATGTCACTTTTTAACTCCATAGTTGCCAATGGAAAGGAAAATTTTTATTAAAATTTGTAATTAAGCCTAGTCAGAGCCAACAGCATTCTTTCCACAGAGAAGACTAAGAAGAGTATCTGAGATGTTTTGACTCCATAGTTTCACAAGTGAAAGGATTACAACATACAGCTTGTGAGCATATGGAATAATCAGTTTTCAGACAGGTTTAGTTACTTTTAATTTTGGTCTGTCTTTTTGATACATAAAGATTACAAAAATAATAGTGCAAYGCTTAGTATTGGCAAAAACTCTACTTACAGTTTGCAGCATGAATGCAGAAAACATTGGGATTGATTTGGTCAATTAATTTAAATATCCTTTCTGGTGGATTTGCTTCAACATCAAGTGAATATATAGCAGCTTTCTGACTGCAAAGATTGCTGTCACCTCTGTGAATAATAATAGTAAAATCAATGATCCACTAGAAGTTAGTATTAACCATATCATTTTAAAGTTATCTTCATGTGTTGCGGTAGCATCAGAAAAGCACTAATGGGGTTATTCTCTTTTTAACACAGTTTGTATAGCAATTCTGTATCCTTTGAAGGCTTGTATCATTTTATACTGTGTGCTTAGAAACAAAAAAACCATCTTGGAGAACTCTTTATTATATCTAGCAGAGGAAACAGTGTGAAGAGCATCATGAAATAAGATACAAGACAGCCAGTGGTGAAGGGAAGAACCTGATAATAATAATACTAGCGTTAAGATGACAAGTTGGATGGGATTCAGACGGTGTGAGACACCACAAATGCAGGATGCATCACAAACTGGACAGCTCAGAAGCACCTTCATTTATATAAGACAGGTGGGAACGATGACCTTGAAGGAAGCATGACGTTAAGTCGGCCAGAAAAAGGTAAGTTTCATGGACATGGAATAATATTTACCTCTGTAAAAAGGCACAGTGACCTATTTGAAACGCATATAGAAGAAATGACAAGGTGAGAAACAGGGAGATGAAATACCGATCCARTTGGGTTGTACCAGTGTCTCTGATGTGCTAGAAATACACGAAGGTGATTCCTGGGAAACTGGTACTTAGGGCAGAGTGARTTAAAACAGTCAAGGGCAGAAAGTGAAAAAGTGAAATGACTTTTAGAAACAGCTTCTTATGCATGGAGCTAAACTTTTTCATGAGGTGAACCATTTCTTAATAGGATCACATCCTAAATAAGACATCCCTGATTTCTGCATCTTACAGACCACATAACCTCTAACTTGTGATCAAAACCCTATTAGTAACTACCACAATTATTCAAATGTGTATAAATCTACAAGTAAATAATGAGATCCAGAACACTTGTAGTCATTGAAAATGCCATGGATTTCTATGCAAAATGAAAATCTTACACAAAAGAATTTAGGAAAAAAAACACAACTTGATTTTATGCATTTCTAGTTGACAAAGACAGAATAGTCACCTGAGACAATTAAACTGTCATTCAGGAAGGCGTTGATTAGACCTTTCTGATTTATATAAATACCTATAAATGGGTAGCAGTAGTCATTGTGTGCAAGAATAATAAGAAATGGCACTCGAGAATGACTGCTAATTCAAATTTCAAAGCACTGAGAATAAACCCTGGTTTTCAGATTGGCATAATTTATGCAGAAGGTAGGTTGGTGAGCTACACTTATTGTTCTGAGAAGTCACCAAGAGATTTTTACATTAAATTTTTACATTAAGATTCTGAAATTAGCTTTCTGAACTTCTATTTGAGAAGATTAAATCTGGGTAAAGGTATTTTCAGATAATTGTTTCTTTGCTATTTACGGTCTATCAGCATTTTTTTTTTGATTATTACATTACATTTTACTCTGAAGTTACAATGGCAGTGAGATAGCAAGTTGGACACTTGCTCATAAAACTAAGATCAGAGTTTATTCTCRCAGTACTTCACTACAGGCCTGAATTGATCATGGTTCTATCTGATATAATAAACATCAATGAAAGAGGTTACTGATAAATTGCTGATGACCCACGGAGGTGGTCAAATCGTCCCATGGTACCAGCTTTTTTAGCTTCTAGACACTGTTATATTGATTRAAGTCTAAAGATACATTATTCTTCCCCCTAAAGAAGGCAACACCAGCTAAGTGCCCACATACAGCAGAACAGTGGAAGAGGGGAAAAGCAAGGAGCACAGGTTTGGAAAAGAGGGAATGAGAAACTGGGGTGGAATGTCAATTTGCTGTTCTTCTACCCACTGGGGGCAAAGGACTACATGCCTAATGCAGGGGAGACTGATGAAAGCATAGTCAGCATGGTTGGGTTAGGAATTTGTAAAAGGAGAGGATAGAGTCCTTACAAATGCATGCGGCAAACAGGACAGGATTTTGTATTTCAGAAAACTATTTATTCACTTACGTGACAATAGGAACTGAACATGTAGTAAAGAGACTGAAATCCGCTGCACTGCAGTCAGGGTCACAGCAGCAATTTACATCACACTGCGCCACCAACAGATCACAAACACACAGCTTGGCAACTGGAGAAAAGATTTAAATTAGAATCGAATCTTAACACATTACAACACATACCCGAACACCTTCATTTTTCACCTTGCCTTATTTTGACAATGGTCAAAAGTCTATATCCAAATTCACATTTTTTTTAACAAGTTGTTTTTGAAAGTTATCTTTTCAAAGCCATACTATAAATCTGATCCTGTGTTCCCTGTGGAATCAAAAAAGCAATCAGAGTTGAYAGGAATGTTGAAGGTATTAAAATATTATTCACTACTGCTGAGAAAAAAAGATACAAATAATGTAGCAATACTACGTTTGTTTCAGCTGGGTTTTGTGGGGGAAGAGAGGGGTTTTGATACAGCAATGAGAAGTCTGGAAGTATCAAACATATCCCAGGATACGGTAATACATTTCCCTGATGTTCCAGCATAACCAGAGCTGATTTCTTTAAAGTTGCTTATGTAGAAAATGAAGATCAGCACTCCATAGGCTGGATATAAATGAGTATTTAATCTTGTAACTACTGCTTCTTTCCTTTCAGTTTGACTTTTACACATTTCCCTGTGGCCCTCTGGATGCTCTCTGCCCACCTGAACTGTATCCAGCCAGTTCCCAGAATTTCCAAAGTTCTGACTGTTCTGTCAGCCGAATTTAGGATTGGAGTCTTTTGCTCACCTTGTAAACAAGGGAAGTTTAAACACGGAGAATGTGATTGCGAGGCTGTGCCCCTGAGAGCAGGGGCTTAAGTCTTTCCTAAAGCGGCATGCACTAGGACACGTCTGATTTGGCAGGTAATCTAGCAAAATGGAAGCGAGGGGCGACAACGCTGGGRAATCAAAGTTAAAGCTATCCGCTAACGGGCAGAGAGCGGGAATGCTTGCTGAAAGCTCGCCTCTGCTAAGGTACGAGCTGTGCCGCCACAGCGCCGCTCTGCACTGGCAGAGCCGGGCTGAACGAGGGGTCTGGGGTTGGGCGGGCCCGTGCCCGGCCCCGTGGGCATGCAGGGTCTCCCCGCGGGCCTGGGTCTGGGCCCGGCGCGGCGCGGGCACCCACCGTCCGTCACC
>NW_020447752.1:198859-206070 GCF_003343035.1 Apteryx rowi
CCCCTCCCCGCCCCGCGCCGTTACTAAGGGAGCGCGGGGCATCACGGGAGGGGCGGGAAAGCCCGCCCCCTTCCCCGGGGCATCATGGGAGAGAGGCCAACCCAGAGCCCTGGGGCATCATGGGAAAGAGTTTGCCCCAGGGCATCATGGGAGAGAGGCCAACCCTGAGCCATGAGGCATCAGGGAGAGAGGCCAAGCCACAGCATCATGAGAGGGAGGCTAACCTGGAGCCCCAGGGCATCATGGGAGGGTGGTCAACCCCACAGCCCCAGGGCATCATGGGAGAGAGGCCAACCCAGAGCCATGAAGTATCAGGGAGAGAGGCCAAGCCCCAGGGCATCATGGGAAGGAGGCCAACCCAGAGCCCCGGGACATCATGGGAGAGAGGCCAACCCAGAGCCATGAAGTATCAGGGAGAGAGGCCAAGCCCCAGGGCATCATGGGAGAGAGGCCAACCCAGAGCCCCAGGGCACCATGGGAGGGAGACTGCCGCAGGCCCCACGGGACAGGCCGCCATGGCGGGCCCTGGCCCCGGCATGACAGGGCTGCAGCCGTCCCCCCACGCCTCGCTCAGCATGGGGAGGCCGGGGGCGAGGCTGGGCACTACTGGAAAACCGTATGCAAAAACAACAACAACAAAAAAAAAGGCAGAAGAGGGTCCCCCTTGTGAGCTATAAAATCCTATGATTTATGTATTTATGCAACTTTGTTTTTAATAATCTGCATTTCTTAAACTGTAATTTTTAAAGTATCCTTTTTTATTTTCTTTTGACAATGCTGCGGGTCCTTTTGGTCCTTAATGCTCAGTGCACGCAGTCATTAATCTTGACAGTACCTCTGCAGTATATCTGAGCATTTTTATACCAATTTGATAGTTGGGAAAACTGAGCTACACAGTGACTAAATGACCAAGGTTCCTTAGAGTTATCTCACGAATTTTAACATCCAGGCTTTGGGTCTAACCGGGAGACAACACATGCTTTTTAAAGTTAAACTTTCTGAGGTTTGTCTTTTGCATTATCTGATCAGAAGTGGCTTTGCAACGTTTGCTCCTGCATCGAAGCACACAGTGCATCATTACACAGGGTTTCTTATTTTTCGAGTCATTCCTATCATCTTGAAGAGAAGCCACCGAAAGCTTCATGACCACAAGGGGGCATGTTCTGTTTTGCATTTAACATATCTGGCTGTTCTCAGTGCCAGTCACAACATCTGAACAGGATAACTTCATGTTTGCATGCAAATTTAGCATGTTGGAGAGGTTCCAGGTTCTTTTACTGAAAACTGAAATAATTCCACAGTGCGTACAGCATCTTTGCCACTTCTTCTGTCTTCTGCCCGAGTGTGTCGTGCCCAGCCTGGGCAGACCACATCTCAAAAGAAGACAAGGTGAGTTAATTAATCTGTTTAGCCTACTCGGGTTTCTACTGCTCCACTGGTGCTGTACAAGAGCCAATTATTGACAAAAGTGCTGCGGAGTTATGGGAGACAGGCTATTGTCTGGCGCACATGGTACAGGGCTACCAAGGTCATTTTGATTGTATCTCATAGCACAGCTGGTAACAACTGCCAGTTACTTAAGATGGCTTTGAAAYAGCTCCATATCGCTTGGCAAAACCCTGGAGTCATCCCTCCCCTTGGAAAGTCATCAGTGCACTAAGGACATGGTGACATGAAGGTGAGAATCTGGTGTACTCCACTGGACCTCAGACCTCAGGGTGCCTTAAATGCAATAACTGTCTGACCTGGGTCTCCATTCTACAGTCCTTCTGGTAAAACAAGTATAACCCCAAGTGACTGTATTTGCCTCCTTCCTAGAAGGAGAACTGATGTACTTTTTGTTCTTTTGTTTCTTTGCTGATTCTGAGATTACCTTAGTCTGATTCAGCTGGAAACATTCATGCATTTCCTTTCAACAAGGTCTCCAAAATCATGTTGCTAGGTTTTTTATTTTGTTTTTTTTTTTTTTCAGGCTTGAAGAATAGCAGTGACTTCACGTACAGTTCTGTTTTAGAAAGTGAGTATAAAAATGTCATTGTGGGAGTACTTTCTGCTTCTCATTAAGACTGTGCCAGGACTGGCTGCAGCCACAGTGGAGACTATGTGCGTGTGTAGGGGAGAGGTTACATGGTCTCCTAAAAAAACAACAGGTATTTGGCACTGCTTTGTACAGGAGATAGGCCCAGGTAATAGACGTCAACCAAGGACTTATTCCCAGCTAGCAGAGTTAGAAGTCTTGCAGCTTCAAGGAGAAGAAGGAGGCCTTAGGCAGGGAAGAGCGCCTTCTGTAAAGAGGGCTTGGTTTCCTGCCTGCTGAAAGGAGAGTGAAGTTCTTTTCTTTTGTCACTGTAAGGTGAGTGAAGCTTCCACACCCATTTGCTTGAGGGAAAATAAAATAGATTTTGAAGTTTTTCTAATTGCTGTGGTGCTTGTTGTCCCAGCTGAGAGGCATTCCTGTAGGAAGGTGGCTGCTCTCTCCTCCACTGTCATGTGTTTGAGACCAAACATCTCCCTGGACGATGCTGACTTGGGGATTTACAGTTCCTTGAGCTTCCTTGACTAAACAGTTCCATATACTGCATGTGGTCAGTTAACAAGAATTAAGATGTTTTTCCTATCTGTAAGTCTTGTAAAATTTGAGACTTAGAATTTAGTCTGTGGGCTTGGAGGGAAAGTGGTGCTTAATTTATAGTTTTCTCCTCTGAGTATCATCACTGGTCATATCCTGTCTTCTGTTTCACTTGTGCGACTGCACTSTTGTCAGATGAGATAATTAATATCGAAGCACCCCTACTTGTTAACTTACACATTTCTAAYGGATTTGAAATCAGTGAAGAGTTCTACTCCGCTGATAATGTGCAAGGGAAAATAGAATTTAATACATTTTTTCATCCAGAATGACTTTGCAAAGCTGATGGTGCACAGTGGAACAGGCTCCTAGATGAAACCCAGGCTATGCTGAAGTCTGTGAGTTAGTGCCAAACACAGATTGGACTCTGAACACACATGCACAGGAGTTGGATAAGTAAGAAGATATCATTTCTTACTGCATCTACCATTGAAATAGAATAGAACAAATGGGAAAGTGTTCAATAGCAAAGTATGATGCAATGAATCAGGTTTTCTCGTGACAGCTTGTGCAGAAGTAAGGGCTTTACTCAGTCAGACCAACAGTTCACCTAACCCCATCTCCAATACTGGCCATAAAAGAAAAATAGGGCAAGCATAGGTGTTGTGTCACTTCACTTTCCTCTTTATTATCGCTTTATTAAGCGAGTAATTCTGAATTTCTAAATTATGGGATATGATAGTGTAATAAAGTCATGAAGCCTTTCCAGATATATATACACATTAACAGAATGCAGTAAGTAAAAGTCTATGCAGAAACAAACACAAAGAAAATGGAAATAGGAAAAAAACCCACAAAACTTTGTCATACAGAAAAGAAAGGCATGCCAAAAATACATATAAGAGAAAACATTTGAAAAATCCTACCACCACAAAAAAAAAAACTGTGTTAGACTTGAGAAGCAGGTTCCAAAGAGCATGCTCCACAGTGTGTAGGACAAGGTCAGGACATTAATAAATAAGACATGTTTTCCATCACAGAGATTTTAATTTATCCTATCAACATGAGTTAATAATTAAAAGGGCACTGTGATCCTCATATAGGAGGTCCTATAAAATGAAAATTCAAGCCATTTAAGACTCAGTAGATTGTTGTCTATTAAAACCATTTTAAAGGATTTATTCTATTACTACCTTAGTTATATTTTAAGCAACAAAATTTTGATGTGCATTTAAACATAATAGTGTGGCATTTGCAACATGTGGCATTTGTCTTTTATAAAACACTAAGATTAAGCAAAAAGCACTACTTACATTTCAGTTTCTCTCATCCAAGCTTATTTTAGTAATTCAGTAAGATTTTTTTTTTGCTATATAACTTTCACCATAGCCATTGCCTTTTAAAATTATTTCATATTTAAATATTTTAATTACTTTTACATATATKAAATTATTGCTGTTCCTCAGAACAAAAGATACTACAGTTTTCAGAATAGTGCACCAATATCTATCCTGAATGTAGTTACTAATATGCAAATCTTAGTGAGTAAACTGGCAAAGTCAATATGCTTCTCTGCAGCAGGGCAATGAAAGAAATTCTGCTCATGGACAGACTTCCTTTTGATTGAACAGTTTAAATTTATGTTTGGACATTTAAACTAACTCAGAGCAGGACTGGCTTAATAAAACTGGTCTTCATAAATTATGATGGACCAGATATTCAAGCTGTTTGTTGGCTGAATGTGTGCTGTTCCCACTATTGTATGATCTGCAGCATTTTGATAAAGTGTTTCTTCTGAACACACCACATAAAAGGCTTTTAATTGACCTCAGACAGGTTTTGGTGCTAGGAAATTTTTAGTAATAAAATGCTCAACAGTTAGAGCTACTATTGTGAAAGAGCTTCCCTAGGAAATCGTATCATTCCTGTTACTTTAAATTTTTAAAATTAGACAGAAGAGAATCCTAAGAGGAACAGTTTTGTATGTGCATTATTTGATCTAAATATGTTTTTTCAGTTTGATACCATTCAAAACAACTTTAACACTGACCAAAAGTCATAGTCACCATTAAACAACGATAGTTTGCATTTTATAGAGAAGCTGGATGACTTGGGTGAGGTTCTAAAAGAGCTGATGGAGAAACTGATACACCAAATAAATCAGCTCTCCCCAGATTTCACAGAAAGCTGGGATTTGGGAGGTCCAAGTTCCCCAGGGTGGGGATCTTCTGGCTCTGACTCTTCTCAAGATTCTTCCAAGTGGAGAGGCCTGATAATGTTGTCCTTTTCACACTAGTTTCTTGAACTAATATTACTACTCTGCTTGTGCCTTCAACAGTTGATTACATTGGACACCACTTCTGCTTAGCACTCCCCACTGCATTTATTAGTTTGTCTAAGCAAGCCTAGTGGGAAGAGTTCATTTTGTTTTGCAGCTTAAATGATGTAAATGGATCTTGGACTTTGAGTTGGGAAGATTCAACACAGCGGCAGTAACCAGGGGGATGCCCTTTGCCCCAGTTTTTGTGCCAAATTTGAGAATTTTAAACAAATATCACTTGGCAGGATATAGCCCATCTGGGTACGAGAATAATACTGGGTGAGACAGCAGGGCACATTTCTCACATACTGGGAGGGATTTACAAGGAGATTTATCAGTAGTGATATTGTACAGTGAGAAACAAACTCTGTCCTAATTCATTTAAAAATACTCTTTCTGTTTTTCTCACAGGAGCTCAGAATCTTCTGAATGAAAAACACTAGTATTTTTTCATCTGAGTAAAAGGTGTCATCGTGCAGGAGTGAAAGAGTTCAGCAAAGGTTAATTGTCACATAAATGATGTCTTCCTCAGCTGTCTGGGTAAACCTGAGTGGGTGAATTGGCATGGAGGGATTCTGAACTGCTAATGATGAACTGATGTTATATCCTGGCCTGGAAACCCTTCTGAAACAGTCATGCTCTGCCAAGTAGGTTTGACAGCCTTGCTCTTGCACTGAATTTCTCAATCTGTGAGCCGCGGCTGACTGGCAAAGTGCTACAAAGAGCGTCCCATCCTCCTCTAAGACACATGTGAGGAGACAAGAAAAATTCGCATTTAGTTGAAGTGAGGTAGGGGATTATAGACTGAGAAGCAACTCATATCAAACCAGTGTAGGACAAAACACCTTGTGCTGCTAACCAGAGCTGCCTCAGGGTACTCCAGCACTACAGGCAATGTTGAATTTTGCTGCATCAAGGGAAAAGGGTTTGAGTCAGGTTGGGCTTAACCTAGAAAGGACCTGGACAAGAAGGAGGAAGAAGGAAAGGGAAAGATAATGAGTGAACTGCATGTCTGTGTTTCCTTTTCCTGCTAGAAATATTGGAAGGGGTGCGGCAGCGAGGTCTGCTGTTAAGAGGAGCCACCTTGCAAGCGCTGTCTGTCATCCCACACGCCCTGGCTGGCTGCGGCACAGCACACCCTTATCTCCAGCCTGCTGGCAAGAGTAGTGGCAGCTTCTGACTTCACCAAAGCGGGCCTGGGCCTTCTCCAAGGTCTCTGCGTTGTCTTTCCCTACATCCTGAATAGCAAACGAGCAGATTAATTTTTGAAGTTTGGAGACAATTTTGGTTTTAGGCTGAAAGTTTTTGTGCATCATTTAAGCCTCTACGAATTTAAAGGCAATGAATATTTCCTCCATCGAGATAGACAGCAACTGAAATGCGTACTTATCCTATTATAATGACATCTCTTCGATATGAATGTTCCCAGTGGGTTGGGTCCAGGAAGTATGCCACGCAGCTTTTGCTTTCACTGAAGTCAGGTTTCAGGCCAACCTCTGCTTTATTCCTGTCTATTGTTTTGTTATTTACATACCTTTTTGATTATATAATGYGGTGGCAGCCGCTTTATGCGTGAGTATGCATAGGCTCTACATGAATTAACGTGCATTGTTTAGAGCTACTGTAGGAACTTGCAAAGCGCCGAGCCATTTTGCGCAGCCACAAGTTGCGCAGAAAACCAATCTGCAGAGTATAAGGAATTAACCTTTTTGAAAAGGGTGACTCATTAAGGGGTTGGTGTGTTCAAGTTGTCCAAGTTGACACTTGAAAACCAACACACTCTGCTTCTCTTTGTTTATATATCACATTCTGATGTGGAATTGTGATACTATCCAGTGCTTTCTTTTAACGTGGTGACTGCATACRGTGACCCTATCCGAAGGGCCCTCTCTTATTTGGCACCTAATCTCMCATCTCTAAAATGGACCAATAGCCTGTACCCTTGCACACATTTCAACTAGAATCACATAATTAAAAAAAAAAAAGCGTCTTTTGGAGAGCTGGTTGTACATCTCACGAAAACACAAGGAGTTCTCCTTTTAAAAATAATTTTCGCCTGCTGTGATTCAGGCAGCCGTGCTCAATGGCCCAAAAGCGCAGAAGGCCACCAAGTTCCTTCAAGTTATTCAGAGCACGCGAGATGCGCAACCCGATACGGGTGTGGAGGACAAGTATCTAGGCCGCGCGCAGCGCTGCTAACCCGTGGGCCGAAAAAAATAACTGCGCAATCGCGGGGGGGGGGGGAGCCAGGCGGCGGCGAGGGGCAGAGGAGCGGCCTGCCGGGCCCGGCCGGGCCTCGCGACGCCGCTTATCGGGGCGTCA
>NW_020447752.1:206530-241373 GCF_003343035.1 Apteryx rowi
GGGGGGAGGCTGGCCGCCTGCCGCGGGCTCGGGCCGGTGGGGAGGCGGCTGCGCCGGTGGCTCCCCTTGCTCGGCGCTCTGGGCTGCTGGGCGCCCCGCGCCATGTTCTCGGTGCTCTCCTACGGCAGGCTGGTGGCGCGGGCAGTCCTGGGCGGCCTCTCTCAGACGGACTCCCGCGACTACAGCCTGGTGACGGCCAGCTGCGGCTTCGGCAAAGACTTCCGCAAGGGCATCCTCAAGAAAGGCATGTGCTACGGGGATGACGCCTGCTTCGTGGCCCGGCACCGCTCGGCAGACGTGCTGGGTAAGTGCTGAAGCGGCTGCGAGCAGCCCCGGCCCCGAGCCGCAGATGCTGAAGCGCTTGGGCTGCGGCGTGACCCCGCGCCGGTCACGGCAGAGCCGGGGCTGCGGTGCCTCTAAACGGCAAAACAGGGTCCCTTCTTACTTGCCTTCTGCTCTTAGCTGCAGCGTGACACCCCCCGGGCTCAGCCTGCCCTGAGAAGGGGCAGCGCATGCCGCCAGTCCAGGCCCAACCTTGGTGTGTGTCACCTGTAGGTGCCTCCAAGGCCTAGTGGCTCTGAAAGCCAGAGAAACAACCTGGAGCACGCTTCACTTTGTTTCCATGTTTAAAGTCTAGCCAAGTGCAATATGTATTCCTTTTCAACACAGAAGACCATTGAAGCAGACACTTCCTTATTTTAGTCCATGCTTTGTCCTTGTCAAGTGAAAGACAAAGTGACATTGAGACTGGTTTCAAATGTCAAACCTCAGTTTTGGTATTTCTCATATCCTGATTACACAGTCCGGTCTGCACTTATGTGCAAGGTGGATCTTAAGACTTTAGCTTTCAATATAGTGAATAATTATAGCAAATCAATGGAATATTCAACTTATGAGTGGCATTGTTTCTGACAGTGCTTGACCTTTCTCCTGTGTAGTCAAGGTTGAACATGGCTGGCAACTTGCAAAAGTTAGTTTTTGAGCTTCTCAGTGACAGAAATAACTTTACACTGCAACTTTTGATGTTTAGGAAAAAAAAGATTCCCCCCCCCGCCTTTTCAACTGAAAAATGGTGGGATTTTGTTGCAGTGTGTCACAATGTTACAGTGCTTGGTTGATGCTTAAGAATTTTGTGCTGTCATTGTAACTTAATTACATTTTAATATAACAGACATTATTTCAGGAAACTGTAACTTGGTGCTAGGTAACAGTTTTGCTGGTTATTCTTAAGGGAGCTGTAGGTGATGCTATATCTTCAAAGAGATAGAGAAGCTCTATCAATGTATTAGGTAATCTGTGTCTCTTTTGTGCCTGTTCCAGAGTAACTTTTTTGCCATTAGAATTAGCTGTTGGACAACCATACTTTAACATGTGACTAACACTGGCTGCCTTTAAAGTTCATATGAGGCCAACACTGATAAATAGCTGAGCAATTGGTATTCATCCCTAAGAGAAATGCAGAATCTCTGTTTACTTACAGGTGGACTCTTTGCATGGGGAAGGGAGTGTATTTAGAGCCATCTGCTAATGTTTAGGGTTTTTTGGCCATATTTGGTAATTACCATATGTGAACTTGCAGCCTGTCTTGTCTTCCTGCTGGAATCAACAGAGAATCGCATTACTAAGTTTGTCTTTGCATTAATTTTCATGGCAACTTGATGACAAATGGAATTGTAACTCCACTCAAGGATCAAACAGCAAAGAAGGCTTCAGACCAGCATATTTTAAGTATCAAAATGAAAACAGAATTTAAATAGAACTTCTTTTTTCTTTTTCTGTAAAGCCATTTTCATTTTTGTTCTTTATTGCTTTTCTAATATTCATATGTAGGAATAAATTAAAATCGCTGCATATTCTGCAAACATTAACACTCAGGATGGTTTTTGATGCAATCTAAGTTGTTGCTTTTTCTTCATCTGGAATTTAAGCTTGTGATTGTAGTTGCTGCCTTGTTTCACTAGTGCAATCACCTCTTTGTTCTCCCTTTTTCACCAGCTCCTCTATGCTGCTGCAAAAGAAGTTTCAGCACCAGGGTTTCCCTGTCCTCAAGTTCCCCTTATTCTCATCACAAATCTGAAGTTCCTTATCCATCTTTTAGTGAGCCACGTAACTTTTGTACTAACTCGGTACACCTCAGCAAAACTGTCTGAACTGTTGCCATTTCAAGTTTCAAAATTTTTAGCGTTAGTTTAATGAAGAGGCTCATATGCTTTTGGCAGAAGTGAATATTGTATACACTAAGGATGTTTTTAGAGAAGAGTGAATTTCAAGGGGATCACTTAGATTTAGTCTGCCATAGTAGTCATCAGTGACAAAGCTATGCCAGATAATTAATTTAAAATTATTCTGCGCGGTCTCTTCTGGAATCAATATATGGAAAGTAAGCCTGTGTGGGGTGGATATGGGTGTGGTGTAACAGTGAAAGAGCTACTCCCAGCTACTTGGCATGAGTGCTTGGGGATTCATTTTCTTTGGTCAAACAAAAGTTGACTAGGGCTAGAGAGGTTGTATGTTAATAGCAGAGATCTATTTATATACAAAAATGCTAAACGTGTTTGGTTTGTTTCATGTATACTGCAAAGATTGAAAATTTAACAATGTTTAACTTTATCCTTTCATAGTAAGATCAACAGAAACCTTTTGAAGATTCATGTTATTTCCAGCCCTCCCATAGACGTTAAAGGCTTTGTAGGGACTGTTACTGGTGTGCTTGAATCCTTGGGTCTTTGTCTCTTATTTTGTATTCTGGCTGTTACATACCTGTTAGATTTGTATGTTTTCTTCTCAACCTGAGCACAGGAAGGAACAAGAAACTCAAAGCCATAGTGTTTCCTTTGGGATGCCTCTGAGAAAAGGAAATAGCTCTACTGCTAATATTAATCTCTGTTCTTGGAGCCTCATGATTTATGCAAGTGTTTGCTTACTGCTGCTGTTTGTACCATGTTGTACCTTTTTGTATGTTCACTGTCAGGTTCTTGGTTGTCCAGATCCTCACATGGTTACAGAATGAAATGGTCAAAATATTTGAACATCTTCTTGACTCTGTAGATATTTACATAGCAGTTCGTATTTGAAAACATGCCTTTTTAACTGTAAAGGATAGATAGGTAATTTTTCAAAGCTAAAAAACAAAACTTCAGAAACTGACACCTTCATTTTTTTCTAATTATCATATGAGTGGATTTTTTTAGAGTGTAGGGAACAAAACGCAATTTTTTTTGTAATGAATTTAAATGTTTTATATAAGCATTTCACTTTACAAAACTAAATTTTGAAACTTGTTTATAAATGTTGAGATGTCTTATGCTGGTGATCTTTTTCTCTGTTGTTGGGATCTGCCTTTTCTTGCTTATTCCTGCCTTATCAGGCTCCTGATGTCTTTGTTAGTTTTTATGCATTTTCCAAACTGTTGTGTGACTCATTGTTGAAACATTACAGCAACCAGTCTGCATCCTGTGACAGCATCACTTATACAAAGTCTGTGCTGGGTAAAAGTTTGGGTGTAGCCAGTATGACTTGATTAGTCTTCCAAACTATTTCTGTACCCTCAGCAGTAGTAGGGAACCGTTTGTCCACTACAAAGTTAAAATTTAGCAGTTGTTCTATCAGCTGCAAATCTTGATTCAAATCTGAACTGAAAGGAATAGCATTTTATTTGAAAAATTAAATTTGTCAGCAGCCTACATAGGAGGTATAAACCCCATGACAGATGAAGCCCCTTGCTAGTTGTTAGTCTTGCTATTTGTCAAGAAAAATATGCACAAGAAAAGTAAACTAAAAAACGTAAAAGGATTTGTAGATGAAATGTCAAGGTTGCTCTGGCAACTATAGAGGACAAAGCGTTTCTCTTTCTGATGCCTGAAGGTCACATAAGACCATGTTAAGTGGCTTATTTGGTATCGTATCTATTAAAGAGATTGCTGCTAAAACTTACAAACTAAAGCAGGCAAGTGATCTGCAAGTTTCACCTACTGTACGGGGAAAACTCAGGACATCTTAGATCAAGTATTCAGTGGTCTGAAAAAAAAGTCTACATGCAATAGTCCAGGAATGTAAAACAAAATTTTCTTTTTAACATGGGAACATAAGTACTGCCACTTGTAAAGGAACTACAGATTACTGAGAAACATGCCCTTTAGCAGTTAAATTCACTGACACGCTTGCCAGGACAGCTAATCCAAATGTCAGCAGAGCTATTCCTAAGTAGTATAGAATGTAACTTCTGAGAAATGTAGCTCTCTTTCTGAGGATGAAACTAAAATCTGATTCTTCTTCTTTACTACAGTTTCTGTAAGAGCACTGAACATGTTCTGATCAGAATTTGCAATTGAATGCTTTTTTTTATTATTGTGTGTGCTATTGATGCTTGTTGATAGTGGACAATTTTCCTTTCACAAGCAGGTTTTAAGGGTTGCTGCTTGAAAGAAAAGCAGGTTTTGTCAGAAATCACAGAAGGAAATAAGCAAAGCTGAACACAAGTACAGTAGGTGAGGCATTAATCATACTTATGTTGCAGGAAACACTGCAAAAATTTCCCGCTGTTTACGTTGGTTCTTCTGAACTATTAATATGTGAGCCTGAGATTATTCAGGCTATAAGTACTTTCAGTACAGCATGACTGATGTGTTCTACATTACCTACCCCTTTTCAGCATTTAATTGTCAACTGCCACTAGCAGTTCAGCTGCAAAAAAGTTTCCAGATTGTTCAACATTTTGAGAGATTATGTAGTTCTAGCTATATGGGGAAATTTTTACGGAACTTCTAGAGATAAATACTAGTTTAGTGCCTTCCTGTAACTCTCAAAATCCACTGAGCGATTTCTCAGACTTAGACTTAAATAAAATGGATAAGAGATCCACCTGTAAAAACCTGTTTCAGAAATAATGGTGGACTGTAGCAGGAGAAAACTGATGTAAGGGGCTTCTGCTTTCCCCTGAAAGTAGATGCATAATTTAATTTTTTCAGTTTCCTGTTATTCCTTTCATATGTTCTTCAGTATTGTCTCTCACTTTGTCTCCTGCTTCTTTTTCTATCATTTTCACTTAGCCAGTTATTCTTCCAGTATCTTTAATGCAAGTGTAGTTAAGGACTAGCATAACTTTTAAAATGCATAATGTGAGTAAGTAACCTTTCATTTTGTAACTAGTTATTAGTCACACATAATCTACCTTTAGGGATTTGTATTTAACTATGTTATTTCTGTGTTAAAACTTGGGGAGGGGGGAGACTATTTGACTATAATATCATGATCCCATACATGCTGCTGTTGAAATTGCTAGAAAAGTTAATGCTGATTTTAAGCTTGTAACTTGCTTTGGATGGAGAGCTTATCTAGGTGTGTAATTTATCTTGTCACTGATGAAATAAATCATAGATCAGTTTATCTCGACTCTGATATGCTGACAAATATTAGGTGCTATATTTCGAACTTCTGTGTAGTACAATAGACTGTGCCTTGTTAACGTTTTAGTCTTTCTTCTATATTTGATGCAAAATAAATCTGGTCGCATAAATATATCCTTTTGGTGCTCTTTTATCAGTTATTCGTGGCTAATTCAGGTAGGGATCTCAAGAAGTTTAAAGCTCATTAAGATGAGTGGAATGTCTTGCAATGTTAATTGTGGTTGCAGGCAAAAGCGATTCCTACTGGCATGCTTGTGCCTGCCTGGTGCTTCTGTGTATACTTGTTCTTCTTAGCTGATATGAGTTTTGAAAGTGACTGTCTTTCAAGAGATTTTTGGGACAGGGTGATACTTTTGGATTCTGACCATGGACAGCTGAGCTTGCCAGCTGGCCAGAACTTCCAGTCCTGAAGCTATTGATTTGAAGCAGGTTTGATAATGTCATGATTTTGTTCTGAACTTCAAGACTGTTTTTATTTAGTCTGAACTAGACGGAACATTTAGATCTGACTTAAAAGTGTACAGTGAAAAGCAAATAGTAGTAGTCTCAGCATTGGCTGTCTGTTCTCTGGGCCTCTGCAGTTAACTTTATGCAGTGCTCTGGTAGTCAAAACAACTTTAAGCTTGTATTTCAGCTGGTGTTTTAGCCCGGGTGCTTTTAGCACTATGAATTAAGTTTTAAAAGATTTGAATGCCGCTATCTTCACTTGCTCAGTTCTGGTACTGCAGCATCAATCACTTGTGCTTTGTTTTGAAACTTTGTTATGATTGTATCTCTATGAGAGATCTTGATTTACTCAGTCTTTAAGAAGTTAGAAAGAGCCAATTTTTGAACTGACACATGCAGCGAGTATTTAATCTGGCAGTAGTGTTTGTGTATTTTCCAGCAGAAGGCAATGTAGTGGAGAATTAACTCTGTCACTAATTCTGAAGGGTCCGCATAATGCAGTGAAATATTTGAGAAGCATTTGCTCATTTAAAGTAAGTAACTTATTTTGATATTTTCAGTTGCTTTATTTATGGTGGTTGTTCATCTAGCCACAGGCATTTCATTATTGTACATGGACACTTGTGTAACCTCTGAATAGGCTTGAACAGGGAAAATCCAATGAAATATTCTTTTAATAGAATGTTCTGATTCACTGAATAGCTTTAAAAAAATCAAAGATTTTATACAGTTCAACTTCAGCAATTCTTCTGTCAGCCACGCAGCTTGTTTTAAATGTGCTATGATTCATATGTTGTAAGCTGAATATTTGAGGTTAAACGGTGGATTCTAGAATACCATATTTAATGTTTTTTGATGAAATGTAAGAAAACCAAAACTTGAGTAATCTTGTTTACTTGTTAAAATAATAATTATTTTGAATTTTTGATTTTTTTTGTCTTAGGTGAAAATAAGGATAATATGGATCAATATAGCTTATCATTATTCCCTGGCAGTGATACCGCAAATAGCAGTACTTATACATTTTCCTTTGGTAAGAGAGGAGAAAACATGCTGTTGCATAGAAGGTGACCTATTTATGAGAGTATAGTTCTCTGTTCTTACTTCTTCTGGAGTTTGGAATGTCTCACAAATACTTTTTAGCTCCATTTTTTCTATATGTCAAATGTCACAAAGTTTTCTTGTACTTTAGTCTCATTTACATTTCATCTTTTTTCAGTAGCAGTGAGTTCAACCTGTTTAAAATCTCACTCCTTTTCCATAAAACTGTCTAGTTTATGTTGAGAATTTAAAATGCTGCTTTTATTTAAAAACCATCCTGGTTTGTAGGACAGGCTGGCTGAAGATCTTGGGGAACTGAAATCTCTTACTTTAAGGCAAAAACAGTGAAGGTAGATACTTTCCAGGTGGTACTGTGTAATTTAGAGCTTCCTGAATGTATTTTGCCTGTGTACTGTCATTGATCTGGGTGGCAGCAGTAATTCCTGGCTCTGTGCCTGAGCAGGAGGAAGCATTTGCCTATTCTGGCAGTGTTCACGTACCATGCTTTAGGAGCCTGTAAGGTCATTTAACTTAAATTAAATTAATTGACCTGACTTCTTTTAAAGCATGCAATAAAAAAAAAAAATCCTTGCAGAAACCCCACGCTGTCTATCTTGGGAGAGGACAAGAGCTATGCGATCGTGATGGTGCATGAGTTATGGGGAGCAGATTAGGGGAGACAGATGTTGCAGTTAAAGCATACTTATGGGCTTGCTCGGGAATGTGATGGTCCTGCTGCTCCCGTGCCAGGGATGGAGAAGGAATGCATGACTCTCTTGTTGATTCTGAAGCAGATGCTCTGTTCTTTCCAGTGCGGTGCAGAGCTAAGTTAGAGGGACCTACTCATAGACTAACTAGAGGATACTTGTGTTGGAAGATACTGGCAGAATGTACTGATAGCTGTTTATAGCTTGCAAAAAGACAGGAAGGAAGACAGAAAAAGCCATTTCATGACTCAAGACAGAGTTTGAAGTACCCTGCCATGATTACAGATTCAAATTTCCTGCTTGGAGTAAGAAGTGAGCCAAAGAAATCGGCTGGCATACTCTCATGTGTGTTTTAAAAATTGAGATAGGTTTGGATAATTAACCTGATCAGCTGCTTTTCATGAAAACTGTCGTTCTTGTACTGTATAGTGGTGCTGTAATATTTCTATTTAAATATTTCCCAAGAAAACTAATGAAAAGGTCTGTTGAGCATTTGAGGAAACTATGTAACTTTTGATGAGCTTGTTTGTAACAACCTTAGGACTCAAAAGCTTTGGTCAGCAATTTTCAAACATCATCTTTTTATTGCATTAATACTTTCGTCACTGAAGCAATGCTAGTAACATGGCAGATGCAAGAGGTCCATTTATATATGGCCTTCAACTTCGTACTGCTATATTCAGCTAGAAAAAATTATAGCCGGATTGTGCTCATCAAAGGGGAAAAAAAAGATGCTCATTTGGTAACTTAATACGAAGCAGGCATCATCATCATCCAAACTGACATTTCTCAGTTTCTATTTCAGTTCATATTCTAGATCAGAATGGAAACTTTTTCCTGTTGATCTTTTATTTTAGACTTGTTTGACTGGTGGTAGGAAGCAAAGGGTTAATCCAGTATTAACCAGAACCTGTGGGATTTGTAAAGAGAGGATTAGTTTGTTCCTGAAGGAACCAGAAAAGGCATGTCGCAGATTGCCAAGGCTGCTTTTGCATGAGCTTTGTTCCAGGTTCTGCTCTAGAGAGATGAACACAGGGATCTGTCTTCCTATACTGTTCTTCAAAGAAAGAAAACACGGACAAAGCAGGTGTCTGAAAGGTTGTGCACTATTTTTGGGAGAAATCTGATTAATGTTGATAGGCTGTTCAGAATCTGGCTATAACCTCCTGTCAGATTATAGTTCGTGCCAAGGTCAGCTCTAAACCTTCCGTCTCAGTTTCAGACAGTGTCCGATGTGAAGGGCATTTGTAGATGAGGCAAACTTAGTTTTACCGTCTCAGTCAAATCTTCATGCGTTTGCTAGAAGTGGTGTTCTTTCTAAAGAGACAGTTCTTTAGCACAGTCTGATCTCTGAAATTGGGTCTTTGTGCTTTTATCATGAACAAATTATGTGAGTTTTATTTTGTTATAAAACCCTATGCTCCAGGTGATTAGTTCCTTATAGTCTGAGGATCAAACAGACTCTTAAATTCTGAAAAAATTTCCAGATAGAATTATTTTTTTCCTTGGGTAGATTGCTCTCATGGATAATACCTATCTTCAGACAGTATTTTAATTTTAACATTAAAACGGATTGGGTAAGTTCAAAATATTTTGGCCAAATAGGCAGCAGAATACCATTTACTGTTAGTAGTTTTTTTTTTCCTCAGTTTTGGTTAAAAATCCGTTTCCCTGACTCTTCTCTTGGGATTAATGTCTCTTCATTCATTCTGCATATCCCTTTATTTACTGTTAATATGTCTGGTTTGGGGGTGGTGGTTTTTTTTCTTATCTCATGAAAAGATCTCTTATTTCAGCCTGTTAGGCATCTTCCTTGTTGCCACTGTACCTGCATCCCCTCATAACCACAAGGGTCGAAATTTCACCGGAAACTTCATAGTTTAAGAACTAAAGATACTAAATTGTGGTTCAGAAAGCTGAAATGGGGCACTGCTGCTGTTTGGATAAGGAAAGCATAGACATGCAGCTGTTGGAAGTGCTCAAGATACTGATGGGTTTCTGTACGATATCTACCCCTTACTCCTGACTCAGCTGAGGAGTTTAGTCTTTTGTAGCAGCTGGCTTTTCTTATCTCCACCTGGCAGTGGCATCAAACCACTATGAACATAGTGATTGGTTCTGCTGCTCATCCACCTCTGACCACCTCCTTTCCATGTGCATCTTCGGTATTTGCCTCTGCTGTTGTGCAGAAGCTTCCCAAGCTTTGGCAGAATTTGTCTAATCCTCTGCTATCTAGGCTGTTTTGTATAACTAAGTGAAAAATGATTGGACCGTAGTCAGTTTTCATTCTCTTACTTGGCAGGAGCTGTAAGCAGCAAACTGCTTTTGCAAGATGTAGGTCCCAGCATTGTGTTGGTTTATGTGGTTTTTGAACGCTTTTGAAAAATAGTTTTGTTTCTACAGAAAATGACGTTACCAAGTGGAAAGCATCATCCTTCCAATGAGCAAGTTGCTTGAGGAAAGACTTCGGGGCATTCAGTAGTGGGGAAGAGTTTCTTTATCATTTTTATCCTGTTTAAAATCATAGGACTCTAAAACTGAAAGTCAATAAAAAACTCTTCTTCCTTTTTAATGGGCTAATGGAAGGTTAATGTGTTTGGATCCCCAAGAAGCTCCCCAACAGTTGTTCTCTAGTGCAGTCAGTCTCCTCATGGAGTTCTGAGCAATAGACTTTTACCTTCTTTTTAGCAACTCAGATGGTATTTGGAGTTTTATGTAGGAGCTGATGTTAGAAGTTATCTTAAAAATGCTTAGAAATATTTTTCTTAAAGTTTTTCAGCCAGGTGCTGTGTGGTGCTTTTTAGTTATTGAATGTAATAACTGTGTGCGAATTCAGTTAAAAACCTTGTTTTGGTAGCCATTTCGGTTCGTATAACCCTTTTTGTTTTGTTTTCTTCTAGGGGTAGCAGATGGTGTAGGTGGCTGGAGAGACTATGGGGTTGACCCTTCTCAGTTCTCAGGGACTCTAATGCGAACATGTGAACGTTTAGTAAAAGAAGGACGGTTTGTACCAAGTAATCCTGTTGGGATTCTCACCGCAGGTTATTGTGAGCTGCTGCAGAACAAAGTACCCTTGCTTGGTAAGACAGCAAAGATGTGCAAATTGGATCTGTGTAGTATGTTATCTAGACATGTGCTTATTCGGTGTTGCTTAACTCTGTTATTATGCTTCTACAACAAATTTACAGACAGTTGTCTTTAACAGAGATGAAGATGTCTGTTTTGATAGCATCTTATTTTTGCTTGTATGTTTAAAAATTATCTTGACTCATTCAGTAATGCAGGGAATTCTTGTTTATTTAAAAAAGAAAACAAACTGCCTTTGTATTTGAAAGGTGGTAATTCACCCATGCTTGCAGAAAGTTTGCAAAATAAGCTTTGCTATAGAATATGTTATTGTGTGTGTGCTTGTGCAGGCGTGCTATTTCTCTCTCTCTCTCTCTCTCTCTCTCTCTCTCTCTCTCTCTCTCTCTCTTTCTCTCTCTTTCTGTGTAAATGTGCATATAAATAATCATTCTCTATTTCAAAACTGTTAAGAGTTCCTTGTGGCTGTTTAAGTTGTCCGAACAAAAATATTTTCTGATGATAATAGTAATAGGATGCAGTTCTACTCACTCACTGCTCTTGTTGCCTTTCCTGTCCAACAAACTTAAAACCTAATTTGCTGACTTAAGTAGTTAGTTTATATCATACAGTCATTGGTATCTTATATTATTTTTATAATTCATGGGGAGGGAGATCATTATAGGGTTGTCTTTTTTTGGGGGGGGGGTGCTTTTGGCAAACTAAAGTATATGCCTAGCATATTCTGTGCCAAGCATGACTTTAGGCAGCATATGCCTTGAAAATTGTGAGCAGATAGAAATTAAGGCAAAATTTGAGCTCAGCTGACAGCCTTGCAAACAGAACAGGTTTCTGAAGGGCATGTGACCTCTTATGCACCGAGAAAGAGTTACCCTGCATGATATGCATACTTCTCACCTGACCTTAAAATACTGTGCCGGGAGAGTGCTGGGTAAACTATATTTAGCTTGTCTGCTGAGCTCAGGAACAGATGTTCTCGCATTATATGCCTAAAGAATAGGTTCAAACCTCAGAAGTGACCTCAAGTGTCACTAAAATAGTGATGGTCAGTAATGGCATTAGGATTTTGTGTGTTTAGTAGTGCTTATTTGTGCAAAGCATATGTAGCTGTAAGCGATCTACAAAGTGGGCCGCTGGTGAGAGCTCTCACAACTCCTTTGTAGACGGAGGCAGCCCTGTTTGGCTTGACCTTTCAAGTTCTGAAAAGCAGCATATGCTGAGTCACAAGATCTGCATTCCACACATGGCCTCCTGGTTACACTGTGTTAATACAGTTAGAATTTGAAGCTAATGGTCTTTAGTCTTTTTCCTTTGTCCAAGAACAGTATTTTTTAGAAGTAGGAGAAAACCCTTGAATTAACCCAGCAGCGAACACTTAGGATTTATTTGAAATAAAGTGAAGGGAGAGGACTTCATTAGGAAGGATTCATTAAACGTTAACTTCTCCTTGCTGTTGTGCTTTAAGCCTTGATACTTAGTTTATCAGAATTGAATCTACCAAATATTTTAACATAAAACTGAAGTGGGAGAAAGTTGAGGCATTTATTTAAGCACTGTTCTTGTATTACAGAACAGTCTTGGACTCTGTCATATATAAAATCTTAATCTTTTTTTCAAGATGCTACTTTGGCTTATTCTCTAAGAGTGGAGAACAGAGGTTCACTATATGCCCTAAAGAACAAATCAAGTGCAAGTGAATTGCAGGGAATTCCTATATTAGAAAGTGAAGCCTCTGGAATAAGTGATGCCTAGAGTCAGCTGAGCTTTGGTAGCAAGCCTGACTGTGAGTTTAGCTCATTGTAAGTCCGTGGTCCTTCCAAGGTGTAGCTGTGCTTGGAAACTTCTGCTGGTAGAACGTTAGGGCAGAAGTTTAGTTATACTCTAGCCCATGATACGGGGTCTTCTGTTGGAGGTAGTTTGAAGTCAGGAAGAAGTGCTTCAGCTGTATTTCACACTTTTCAGGAATGAAAATTCTTTTGGATGCATTGCTATCCTGTTGGCAGAAATTAAGTGATTTATGTTTTCTGTGAAGCACTTAGTCTGCGTATGAGTGTCTTTGTGATACAGTAATTGTTGTGGTTTGCCACCAAGCACAGTTGGTAGCTAGATCCCCAGGAATGAATCAAGAATTCCTTAGTGTCCTCAAGCATGACTGGAATAATTCTGAGCACTGTAGACTTGTAGAAACGTTTCCATTCTGTCTTGCTTTAAATTTTTAATCTGGAGCAGTATTTGTCTCTGAAGTATGTTTTCTTTCAACTTGTGGAAGTAATATCTTGAACACAAGACAGGAATTTTTCTTAGCTTAGTAAGGTGGGTAGTGACGATATTTACCAAAAAAGTTTCCTCCTGTTTAAATAGAACTGTGTTAAACTTGATTTGTATTGTCACAAATTTTTTTTAAAAAGCTAGCAGAACACCAAATTATGTATAGCATAGCCTGTTTGTTGTCACTTAACTGGATAATGGTGCTAATTTCTTCAGCTTTAGAGAAGTATATTACTTCTGAATGGATGACATGAATAAACTGTGCTCCTTTAAAATGTTTAGGCCTTTCTTGTTGACAGTTTTACAGAGTCATGCCGTAAAGAAAAGCATATTTATATTTGACAAGAATAATGGAACAATATCTAAGAACCGCTTGCAATTATCTATTTACTTGTCATGGATTGTATTCAGTTGATGAATGAAAAGGTGTGGAAGACACCTAGCATAGTATGGATGCTATGGGAATTCAATTATTCTCATGCTTTCAGAATTTCTGCATTTTGTGTTTTTTGTAAACGTGCTGACATATCTTGCTGTAAATAAACTGGAATAAAACAGGTATTTGTCAGCATAATGTGTTTACCTAGACCAAAGCAAGAAAAGTTCTACATAAAGTCATAGTATGTGTTGTAAAGATTTCTGGTATCTTGCTATTTTTAAGTGTATATTAATTTTCTGTCATTATTGAGTATTTCCATATAGAATGAGCAATTTTTGTAAGGCTAATTCCAGTTACCATTTTCCGTTTGCTTCCAGGAAGCAGTACAGCTTGTATAGTAGTTCTAGACAGAACAAGTCATCGTTTACATACAGCCAACTTGGGAGATTCTGGATTTTTGGTAGTCAGAGGAGGAGAAGTAGTACATCGATCTGATGAACAGCAACATTACTTCAACACTCCGTTCCAGTTGTCAATAGCTCCACCAGAAGCAGAAGGAGTTGTCTTAAGTGACAGGTAAGATGGGACAGGATCTTAAATCTTTAATCTGTAATTGTGATTAACTTCCAGAAGGTTGCAGTTTTGCCGCTACCATACTTTTTTTGGATAGTGCAGTGTAGCATGTGGGCTTTAAGTAAAGTATCCAATCAGAGTCTTGCATCCATCCTCATCTGTATTTAAGGTAATGTGAATATTTCTCATCTCGTACTTACCAAATTTTGTAGGCTGTTGTGCAGTCCAACTTTGGGTTAATGGTTATCATAATGACATATTCCCATAGAGTCTATGGTGTGCGCTCGGCATGTTCTGGTCCAGGGAGGGACTTTGCTCAATAAAGCGGTTGCAATGAAGGCTACAGCTGTTGGGTGCAGGCCATCCTGCACGAGTGTCTTGTCTTATCGACAGCTTTTGTTGCAGTCCCTGTCTGTACTCTCTTGCGACTGGTTGGGAGTATACTAATTTAGATATCTTGGCAGCAGGGTAATAAGTACTTGAAGAATAGAGCAGGGGAACATGTGACTGTAGCTTGTGTTTCTGAGTAGCTGTGTTTCCAGCAGCATATTGTATTTGACCAAAATGAGCAAAACTCTGTTTGGCAGAACACCAGGCTGGGAAATTAGAGTATTCGGAAAGGACAATCTGTTCACAGAAATGAGTTGTTCCAAAGGCAGATTTGTACTTGTGTCCTCCCCTAAGAAATCTAGAATGTCAGGCAAATCACTCCTCTGAATTTGTGAAATCTCACTAATAAAATGCAAAATAAAATGCAAAAAAAAAAAAAGTATTCATATTTTAAATGTGTCAAAATTTAGCTCTCAGATCAATGGTTATGCTCTCATTAGTGTGTTGTCCCTCTTATGAATACAAAAAGATTTTAAAAAGGTGTCTTCAAGGAGTTACTACATAGTATATAGGGAACAGAATAGGGATCTTAATTTTTTCATTTAAGGTTTTAAATCTCAAGCCTGATGCAGTAAGGTTTGTAATGTTTACTGCAAAAACAGCTCTTTTTGAAAGTTATTGGAACTCGTCACCGTTCTTGCATGTGGTTTTATGACTTCATTTGTACTTTTTTACTTCATAAAGCTGCAGAGAAGAAGCCAGTGTAGGATTCTGAAATTAGAACCCTTAAATAATCTACAAACCTCTGTATTAGACTAGCCTTAAGTTACTTTTTGGAATTCTGGAACTATTAAAATGTTTTAATTTTTCTGATGTACTGTGTCTTATGTGGAAAGAAAAAAAAATTACCACAAGCGATAACTGATAACGTCCAGTGGAAATCAGGAAAACGAAGTAATTGGAGTCATTGCATAACAAGGAAAGCGCAAGATAAATCAGCTCCCACACTTCCATTCTGAATCATGATTATAGCTTGCTGGCTAGTTTCTGTGCTGCTGTTGACGTTAATTAGTACTCATGCTTGTTGTCTAAATGCTCCTCTGGTATTTCTTATTGTTGCCCCAATTAAATGTTAAATTTGGCTATATGTGGAGATGGGCAGACAATCTAAAGCCTATTAACCTTCCTGAAGCTACAAATCAGTTGAGCAAAAGCAGCTCTTCTGCTTTTTGGGATAGCCAAATGGCGTGATATGCTGTGCGTTTTCTTTCTCTTAAAGATCCCAAAGGATCTTTTAAAATTAAGTTTTTGTCATTATGCTGCTTCTGAGAATCAGGTTTTGCAGCTGTATTCATGGCCAAAATACATATTTCCTCTTCTTTGTATTGTGTAATGTGTGAGACGTAAGTAGACCTAGTTGTTGTGGTCTCTTGGTAGTGAATTCCGGACGTACTTCATTATCCATTGCGATAGAAAGTGATTTGGCCATTCCTGTTATGAATTGTCCTTTCAAGTATAGCTCTATTACATGTTTAAGATGGGTAAGAAGGAAGCCCTGAACTGCCATTCTGCTTACTGGTTTCCATGGAGATACACTTGCAAAGTGGATTAGTCTGCAGGATTGTTCATCTGGGAATTTTAAATGCAAATCCTTTGTGTAATAGCTGGAACATTACCTGTTTGCAATCACAGTTCTTGTGTTGTAGCTTTCTTGACAAGCTACCCTGGTGCAAAAGCTCCACAGCTGGTGATTCTTCTTCTGTTGCAGCAAAACACATAGCGGTAGTGAATTGCAAAAGCTGTTGGTGTGCTAGTTTGCCATCGCTTGGTGCCTTAGTGTGAGCTGGAGTCCATTTCTTTGACATACCTCTTACCTTCACAGCCCTGATGCTGCTGATAGTACTTCTTTTGACGTCCAACTTGGAGACATTATTTTGACTGCAACAGATGGACTCTTTGACAACATGCCTGACTACATGATTCTTCAGGAGTTAAAAAAGCTAAAGGTGAGAAGTGTGTGTGTTCTAAATCTCTCGCATAGCTTTTGCCCGGCAATCCCTCAGAGCTATTACCATTATTTTCTATGCCCATAACCTGTGTTATGCATAAAACACAAGACCCATCACAGAGCGCTCTCATTTGGCAGCTTTTCAGTTGATGCCACATGTGAGCAATAGAAAGGGACATTCACCCCAAAACGCCCTCTCTTGGATCTCGCCCACTCTGAATCTAGAAGAAGGAGCTTCTGCATAAACTTCCTGAGTAAAAGCCAGTACCGTTTCACTGGCCAGTAATGGGAGGGAGGCAAGGAAGGAAATGGGGAGAGGTGTTCAACAGCAGGCTCTGCCCCGGCCAACCGCTCATACACTGTATTTTATCTGTACTTGCAGGTTGTAGATTGTATACGTGAAGATACAGCATTCTCTTATGGGTATTTGAGGGAGTGGGCTCTATACTTAAAAATAATTTGAAGGTTATCTGAAAACTTAAAAAACAGTAGTTCTAAAGAAGTATGAGCTATCTGAATTGAGTTGCCTGGGCGTGAAAATCTTTACCTTTCTGTTAAAAATTTCTTTTTTTTCCACAAATGTTTAACTTTTCCAGGTTAGTAACTGTGAATGTTCATTTAAATGGTAAAAATGTATTAAACAATTTTAATTTGGATGAGAATGTTGTGCTGAAGGCTATTTACTTACACACAGGAAAGCATACTTGTGAGGTATCAATATGTATAACTTTCCTGAGGAAACTATTCTGATGTTATGAAGTGCAAATAAGGCTAATGTGTAGAATTATAGTGCGGTTTCAAAAAATTTTGCCTGCTCTTATCCTGCAGCTGCACAACTGAAAGGTGATGTTAGACAGAAATATGTGTCCTTACAGACAAAATGTCTGAGAGGTCTCTGTCTGAGCATGAGGTAGACTGTTTCCCCCTCTCTACAGTCACCACTGTCATTTCCCCCCTCTTTTTGGTGTAGTATTCAGACCTGAAAGTGAAAAGCGGGCAGATACGCTGTAAAAGGAAAACTGTGATTGTAGTACAAGTCAAACTATTGCAGAGGCTTTGACCAAGCTAGCAGCGGTAATGACAGCGTTGAAGGTGCATTAGCACGCTTTAATGACCAGATTTGGAAGCGACTTGTACGCTGGTTGCTAGCCTGTGTGGCTGTTGCTTACGCTTTAGCTAAATAATACTTGGGTTTGCTACGTTCCTGCTCTCCTTTTTCTGCATAGACAAAACCTTAGCCTAAGTGGACACTAGGGGTTTAATTCTCTAATGGAAGAAAGTTGAGCTCCACCTATTGGGTTATTTCAGTAAGGCCCTGGAGTGCTCCTTGGGGTAGGAAGTTCAGCCAAAGTGCCTGCTAATTCCCCAAACTGCTGGGAAAACTTCTGAGATGACAGGACACGTAAAAAATAGTTAAAAACAAAACCAGTGGTGTTTGTCGTGTCATGTTTGCTTGAGTATGAAAAAAATAAGTCTTGGAGTAAAGCAGCAGCGGTACTGAAACCAAAAAGATTGGAACTTGAAGAAAAGGAAGTCCGTAGAAAGTTTGCCTCATTAAAATTTTCTCATCTAATTTTTTAAGTACCCTCTCTCTCTCTCTCCCAAGTAAGCGCTTGTTGATTTGGGCAAAAGGCTCAGAGAATTAAGACTTTCTGTTCAAATTAAAACATAATTACTTCAACTGAGCCTGGTTTGTGAGGAAAGAATGGCTCTTTCCTTGTGAACTGCTAGTATTAGGTATCAAATCTGTTTCCCTCAGGTGAGACTGTTTAATCTATTTCAAGTATTAGTCTTCTAAGTATTTAAAACCTATGTTTCCTCTATAAAACAAGTCTTATAGCTGCTGGTAGGGAACAGGTTTAGATTTCAGTTCTGAAGATTTGCAGTTCTAGCCCGAATTTATAAGGCCTAAAACACAGTGAAGGTTCCATTTGGAACAGAAGGTGATAACTGGTACATGAACTTGTGAGAGAGAAGTCTGCAGCCAGGTGTCTATAAAGCTGACATGCATCAGTAAAATGACTACTGATAGAATTTCTTACAAGAATAACTTTTTTTCCCCTCATTAATTTAGAACTCCAACTATGAGAGTATACAGCAGACTGCAAGAAGCATTGCTGAGCAAGCTCACGAGCTGGCATATGATCCCACTTACATGTCACCGTTTGCACAGTTTGCATGTGACAATGGATTGAATGTGAGAGGTAAGATTTTTCTTCCTCCTCCCACTCCTGCCATCCTTGAGAAATCTTAAGTTAGAAAGTGAATTTCTGGTATTCTAAAATCTGGTAATGAAAACACAGCGTTAAGAAATGGTCTTGGCAACAGATCCGCCCCAGCCTAGTGCTTTGTGTTTGCCAAGGGCCCCAGATCCTGACGAGGTTGTACCAGGCCCTAGCTAATCAGAAGCCGGCTGTAATGCAGAGAACTCGGCTCAGCACGCTCTCCAATGTAGTATGTGCTCTCCTGCACCAGGAATCCAGCCCGGAACAAATTCTCCAGGCTCCCAGGAGAACTGTTCTTGACTTGTTCCTTGAATTCAGGCTCTTTGTGGGTTTTTGTGTTTGTTTTGTCCTTTTAACATTACTATCCCAGTACTGATCTCAGTGTTGGCTGTATTTTCTATGCTCTAGAAAGGTCACTAACCCCTGGCAGAGTTCATAGTCCTATTAAATATATATTTAAAAAAAAATTCTGCTAGTAAAGATGTCCTCATTATCTCTGTATCAGGAGGGCAGGATTTCCTGCAAGGCCCTTTAGCACCTTTCCTAAAGGTTGGGACAACAGTTGTAACAACATGGAGCAGGAGCTTTACAAAGAGCCTGATCTGTGGTGGAAACTCTAAATGGAATCTATTGCTAGCGCTGTCCAGCACAATTATTCACTAATGAAACTGCAGCTCTCTTGAGTCCAGAGGACTGATTTGAACTTCTGCATAGTAAAATACCTTTTCTCTGAGCTATGTCTCTAGAATTTTGGAGTGTATCGTTCTAGTTACTCTGGTTTGAAAAGTGCTTATTAAAAATACTAAGTAGCTTTTAAAAGGATTTGCAATAATATAGTGCTGGAGAAGATGCTAAAGAGATACTTCAGTGTTTGATTTACAGTAAATTCCTGAGAAGAAACTTTTTTACTTATGGGAGCTTGCCTGTAACAAATCAATTTCAGGTAATTAAAAAAAAGAAAAAGAAAAAAATCTCTGTATATTAGAAAACAGGCTTTCTGCTCTGCTGGCTAACAATGGTGTTCAGGGTTCTATACTCCTTTTAACAGTTTGTGATCTCAATATTGCTTAAAAAGGAGAACTCTTCTGCCCTGGTAAATGTTGTTGCTACTCTCAATTGCGTTCGGAAAGGAAGTGGAGGAAGCGGAGTTCTCTTGTCTACGCAAAACTACTTTTGAGTATTTAAACTACTTTAAAAAGAGCTTGCAGTAGGGAAATATCACAGCCTAAGAAGTTATCTAAGATGACCCACTGTGGTTTGATGAAATAGTTTTATTTTTCTTATGTTACAGGGGGAAAACCAGATGACATCACCGTCCTTCTTTCTATTGTAGCTGAATATACAGACTGATCTGCCCAGAGTGTCGGCTTCTGATGTTTCATTATCCCTGAGCTCCTAGCTTCACATGTACAGTTTCCTGCTGGCAGGATTGCTTTCTTTCTTTGCAGCTGATCTCAGCAGCCAGTTTTCAAGCTCGTTGCCTGTCTTGAGACACAACTGAAGTCCTTGTTAAGAACCACTCTTGTAGTACACTGGTCTTTGTCTGCCAGCAAGAAATGAAGAAACTCAAGGCTTGAAGCATGTCTTTCAGAGCTTAGTAATTGTCCGTAAAAGGGGGAGGATCAATCGCACATTGTTACTTCATTTGAAATGTGACTTACTTTCAAATGGGTAGAATTGGTTTATCAGCATTCAAACTAGATTTAATAGAAAAAAAACTCTAAAAGAGGGTGTGTTACTATATCTCCTAGAAACGTTCACTATTCATTAAAGGGTATGTTACAGAACACAGTTTCAGAAGCATAGTCTTGTTACAGTGATAGCTGAGGTTTTGTGTTTCTAAGCTCCGGTTTTCAGGAGACTTTATAACTGCTGTAAACATTTTGCTTTTGCCATACATGGTGTCAGCCTAGGAGCCTTTTCTAGTACAAAATTTCAAAAACATACTTAGTTCGAGTTATATGGATGCAAATGTGTTTTGTGATTTCAGGTGCTTAACTGTGATCTTAAAAGTTCTGCGGATCATTCGTCCATAATGGGCCAGGTATCTGGATGTTTTGGCTGTGGGTAAACTTTTTTTTTTTAAACATAAGTAATAACTCAGTCTCAAAAAGCCAAGACGCTCAAAGCTGAGGTCCCTGCAGCATTTTAACCCATCTCACCAGCATGTGATGATATGGCATAAGTGCTACAGTGAGAGGTTGCACGAAGTACGGATCATCCTCAACTCTGAACTTCTTTGCTTTTGGTAGATAATTCTGTTAACTGAACATAATTTGTGTTGATATTGCCATTCCCACTTATATAGAACAGAGTACGTTGCACCAATTTAAGTCAAGTTGATCCTTGTCTTTCTGACTCTCAAACGTGCATCTCTGCTTATGCTGTGGCAGCAGCAGTAGGTATGAAAATGCAAACTTAAATGAATAATTAGCAAAACTTACATTTCAATAACTAAAGTTTAGGATTTTCAGAACGAACCTTGATGATGTTTACAGTTATCTAATAGCCACTTTGCAATATTACATTTCCTTTCGAATTACAGTAGCTCACAATTGTTCCCCTCCGTTCCATCAAGCTCTCCTTTGTTTCCTGAGGTTCATACAAAAAGCTGATAGCTGTAAAGATTATATATATTTTTGGTCAGTTTTTCATTAACTTTTTTGCTGGTAGAAAAGTATGTAGAAATAAATTAAAGCCATGTTTTTATATATAAAAAGTCGGGTAATGTTGATGTTTAGGTGAGTGCAGTTAAACTTGGTCAGTAAGTAATCTTACCTGATCTCAAAAGGAGATTTTTACTACCTGGTTTATTGTATTAAAACTGTTTAAGTTTGAGGTTACCTCAACTTGTTTAAAGAATTTTTTGTGGACTTGTACTGTATATTTGCGTAACTATGTCAAGCTTTTATTTAAGATCATTTAACATGTACCATGTACATGTCATTTTACTATATTTCAATGCATCATGCTTGTAACAGGCATTTCATTTATAATAAGAATAAGTGATTAATTTGGAAGCTCTTCAGTAATTTATCTGCTATTCCTAAATTGGCATAATGTTAGCTATCTATTTTAAATCACCTTATAATTACTTGTCAAAATGCCTTAACTACCCTAACTTGACCAAAATATTATTTTGGTGAGGGTACGGGGAGGATTATATTAATGAAGAAAAAAATTAATTAGTTTTGCGATACATGGAACAGTGAGTGGTGGATAACTTTGCACAAATTGTCAGTCCTTGTTATTTTTTTAAAATTGAACAAGCTGTATCTAGCTGTCTTGTTAGAAGGAATGTATTCATGCTGCAGTATAGGGTTTTGTTTCTAGTATTTGGGAGGACTGTTTCTCTCTCAGATCTGGGTATCTTTACATTTTATTCTTCAGTATTTACTATCATGCTTCTTTATTAGAGCAGATTTGATCAATTATTCTCTCCCTTGAACTTACCTTAAAATAATGCCCCGGTAGACCTGGACTGTTTTGCACTCTTACCCCTTACTCTCAGTACACTCATGTCCAGTCCTCATTATTTTTTTCGACTTGCTAGAACTTTAAATTAGGAGATGTATGTGGATCGGATAAATGAGTATGGCAAAGGTGCTTGCCCCCATGTGAGATGTTGCATGCGCTGTACTCTGCCTCTTTTGATCCCGGGTCTGGAACCCGAGATCGTAGAGATTCAGCCACCTTCTCAGAAGCTAAACTGTGCTGCCTGGTGGGTTTGAGTCTAAGCCTTGCTATTTGTGTTAAAGCAGTTTTTAGTTGAGCAGTATATATAAAGCCATTTGCCTCATATCACATCATCTTTTTTTTTTAAATAAAGAACAAATTTGGATTTTAATTTACAAATCATGAGTTTATCCCTCACTGGACACACCAAAGACCAGTAAAGCTTATAGCTTTTCCATCTGTTTATAAAGCAATACTGTATTATAAAGAATTAATATTTTTATCACATGCTTGATTGTTTTTGTTTTTTTAAGATGTGCACTCTAAACATATCAAACCTGATTTCTTCCTATGAACTTAAGCTGTCTGCGCACAACAAATTTTTGGAAAAGGAAATGACAGGGCCCACAATATCAAAATAACTTTAAAAGATGCATGAAGCAGTAACACTTCCTAGGATTAGATTATTGTGACTGTTCGTGAGGAACGTACAAGAAAGGTGTGCCATGAAATGGGAACATGCAGGAATGGAGGACAAGCTGGCTTCCAGCTGCTGCTGAGAGTTTTATGTTTCTTATCAGGAGCTGGCTGTTAGGGAGCAGTAATCTGAAGGAGAAGGAAGAGTTTCATATACCAGTAACCTATGGTACACAGAATATAATAGCATTTGCAGGAGTTGGGATTTCTGCAACGGTGTTACTAGGTATATGGGTAAAAAAGGGCTAAGATGTGGTGAATTTAAAAACTGTGGTTCCTTGCTACTTTTATGGCTATCTTTGGGAGACCTGCAACATACAGTTTCCCTCTAAATTTACTTTCTTTGGGTTTATAAAGAAGGTATGGCCAAAAAAAAAAAAACCAAAACAAAACAGATTTTGGGACCAGATAGTTATGCCTGAGTAAGGGAGAAGGGAGAGGTGAAGGTCTAGTGAAGATGCAAAGTATTTTGTGATGGAACCTCCATCTCTTGGTAATGGACATCCTTTCTCCGGGGGAAAACCAGACTGTGTATGTGTAGTAACTGACTGTATGAAGTAGTTTCTTACAAAGATAGCTGAAATAATAAAGCAAATCTGAGTCTGTATCTAATGAGGATGCTTTTTTTGTTGTTTTGTTTTGTTAAAATGAGACTATCATCTATGCTTACCTAAGAGGCAATTATGTGAATTTCATGTCTGAGGTATAACTTATGCAGGAATAGTTCTGTAAATACATTTAAATGAATTGTAAAGATATTTAATAAATATAGTATTTATACTAAAATGTGGGTTTTTTAAGTTGACTGCAAAAATTCTGTTTGTTAATGCAATGATATGGTGGCCCAGCCACTAGCTCTTAAGGGTGTTTGGCTTTTGTTTAGACCATTGTACAGCGTTCTCTCAAATCCAGGTGTGAATGGCACCATACCCTACTCGATAAAACGTCTCTCTAACCATTAGGCAAACAGAATTGCCATCTTTTAAATTAACCAAAGACTGGAAATTTCAGTATTTTAATCCAGTGTGACTTTGGAAATATTGCACAATAGCAGTATTCCCTGCAAGCTTGTTTGACAGTGAGCAAAGCTGGGCACTACTGTTGTGCAAATCTCCTCCTCTGTTCCGTACAAGTAAACTGCTTTTTCAGTGCAGCAGTATAACAGATCAGTTGTGGATAAGTTCTCCCCAAGAAAACAACAGCAAATGCAGTTTTGTGGCTTTTTGTTGAGATGCAGTTGCTAGGGGTAAAGAGCCAATGTCACTGATTTGTGTTGGAGGTGGTGGGGGGGGAGAAGAACAATGCAACTCTAGAACATAAGAACATCTTGAACTCATGCTTTCAGACACTAATATTTTTATTTTTAATGCATTTCCATCACAGTGTATAGTATTATTAATTACTCAGCTCAATATTAGTTCTACAAAGTTTCTGTAAAAATACCAGCTATTATATAGCAATAATGTATTTGGCTTTGCCAGAGTGGATGGCTTTGTTATTCCATCGCTTGTAACTTTACAATAGTAGTTTAATTTGCCTGAAGTGGTAACGCAGTGTGAATTCTCTAGTGTGCTACTGGGGAGCTGAACATGAAGCAGTGCATCTACAGCATACTTAGTTTACAAATCTCAGTCTATTCAAGCATGACTTAAATTTATATTACACTATGAATACATCTACAGTTCTGGTGGCTAACGTATAGTATTACAAATAGTAGGAAACCCGACCAAAGCTAACAACAACAACAAACTTGTGTGTTTAATTCTTAAAGCTGGATTTCAAAAATCAGACTCCTGTGAAACATAAGTAGTGAATAAATATTTAACTTGTGCTGACATAGCGGAAAATTATAGCATTGTATCTTGAGTAGAGTTCTGTCCTTTTTGTATGTTTGTCTTGCAAAAAAAAAAGGGGGGGGTACAAATTAGGTAGAATTTCTACTTTTCAGACTTTCTCAATAGATGTTAGTGAAATTCAGTCTACCATCCTGTTACAAGCTCAGAATACAGATAAAAGGAGTTTCTGATAAGATCTAACTTGTCTAAGAACAGTAGGACAGTTTCATAATAGAATTAAACTTCTTTCTAAAACTAGAAACAGCTCTACAATTACCATGTCAAATATACTTCCATCTTTGAAGGCAATCGTAATCACTAAGTAAAGACTATTGCAGACACTTCATATTATTAGAGAACTTGAGATCTCTGCATATTGACAGAATCCTCTTCAGTGTCGCTAGCTGTTGCTAAACTATGGAGGATGTGGTTGATGGCATCTTTCTCCTTAAAAGACACTGCTCCAAAAAACAAGGAATGAAACTGGAAAATGCAATATTTATACAAGTAAGATACTACGCATGTGATACACCTCAGGGGTTAATTATTTCTCAAGCCTTTGTTACTTTAAAAAGCACATTTTTTAATCTTTGTCAATCTACAGTGTTTCTAAGTAAAATACATTTGCCATCTGCAAATATTTACAGCATTACAGTCAAACATGGTGAATTTTTGTCAACTATGCTGCTGTGAAAGCTGCTTCCTGTTCAGTGAAATACCATGTGCAGAACCCACTACCAGTGTGTAGCAACTTAGACTGCATGGAGCATGCAGCTAAATAGCAGCTTAAGAACACTATTCCGCTGTTTCGTAAAACAACGTAGATACGATTAGAGTCTCCTTACCTTGTGATAATCAAAATGTGTTGGCCTTGCTTCCAGCATTGTATAGTCATCTGTCTCAGTTATGGTAGTTCCTTCTGTGCCTGTAGTATCTTTATTTGAGATTTTGGGAATAATTTTTATCTCTTGTTTTGCCAAAGGACTTCTAGGTGCTACCAGCTCCGTGTTTTGTGAATTTCCATTCCACTGTGGCTTCCTGGAAGCTATTGCTTCTGAATTACTATCTCTATCCACGGAGGTTTTTTCAGATTTACTCATACATGTCTTCAAGCTGGATGTGAGAGAGTAGGTCGGGTTAGTAACTAGCCTTTACATGTCTTTAGTGGCAGCCTGTACTTCCTGCTAATGAAAAGCCTTATGGCTTTAGAACAGGTTCTCAGCTAGTGTCTTCCCTTCCTTCCTTACTGGAACAGAACTCCATGGAGACTAAGCAAAGCAGAGGCGGGCGTGGAGTGTTGCACCTGGAATTTTATTGCTATGCATATTAAGAAATGATCCCAAGACTCCTGTGCTGTCTCTCCTTTTGCTGCCAAAATGGTACCTTAGCGTTACCAGTAATGAAAGTTAAGACTGTGTTCAAGAAGGGAACATCTGTCTAAAACCATTCCCTGGCACGCCAGTGATAGGTAAAGGTATGAGAATCCTATGGGAGAGGGGACTCAGGCTGCTCAAGCAAATGTTGGCTGCCTGCTACTATGGCAGGGCCTATACAAATAGCAGATCAGTAGCTGTTTGCTTTGATGAAAAGAATCCACCAGTGGAGGAAGAGACTGTCTCATGGTAGTGCTCTGTCTGGGTCTCAAATTATGTCAGCTTTTTCCTGAACCTTTATAGTTGAGAATTTTCCTGTGAACAAAGGCTCCGGTTTTGGGTACAATGTTTATAAATGTCCAATAATAATTAAGATCATTTCCTTTAAATTTGACTTTGCTGTTTGATTTTCAGTCTAAGGCAATCTGCCTCCTTCACCCACCCCTGAAGCCCGCTGTTACCTGTCCTGCCCTTGTGAAAAGCGTGGAGGCTGTTCGGAGGCTGTCTCGTTTTCAATGTCAGATAAGGTAGCCAAAATAAAGCTGGCTTCCAGCACCATATCTTCAATGCTGAAAGCAATTGGTCTAAACAGAAACGTTCAGAGACTAAATAGCATGTATAATTACATGGATTTTGGGGAGGAAGCATAGCTCATGCAATTATATACACACTGATTAAAAAAATAACCCTTCTAGAAAGATTAAAAGCTAATACAAGTATTTGCTACTTAGGAATATAAGATGGCTTCCTACTGCAGATGTAAATGCATCAATGAGCAAATGTTACACAGTTATTATACTTAGTTCAGTTGTGCTTTTCAACATGTAACTGTTAAAATTGCACTTTAAACAGAAAATGTATTGTTTCTTTAGACTACCAAATAAAATAAAGTTGTTGCATGCATTAGACTGAAAACCTGAAATGCCCACGTAACTTGTGGGTGCTCAGCAGTCAGCATGGCCAGCTTCGTAATACTGATGCCTGTATTAAATGCCTCACGTGTAATAACAAGCTGCTTAACTCTGTATTGCAGGTTAATTAGAAATATAGCTTTTGGTAAGAAATTAAAATCAATTTTATTGTTACAGTTAAATATTCATAGAGTAACCTGCAGACAGAAATTGATTGTAGAGTTGTAACTGCAATTGTTCTAGACAGGCGTGTTCCAAAACATACTTTCCAGATCTGTCAAAATGGATTGAGACAGGAGTACTGGTAGCTTCTGAAAATGCTAGTAGTCCCTGAAAAGAAGGGGTGGGAGGTTAAGTGCTATTTTAAAAACAGAAGAAGAGTAATAATAGAATATGAATTTATCCCAACTGTTGTTTACTCGTGAAAAGAGAAGGTAAAAGTCTACTGCTTCTAGAATGCATTTCTTGCCTTCCCTGACTGGAGTTTTGCCCAAGAAGCTTCTGCGTGTAGACTGTGGCCACTATACTTTCTCCAGTACAGTTATAAGGTACTTGCCCAGCACTGAAACTATGTTTTTGTTGTTTTAAAAACATTTCCCTTGCCCTTCAAAGGCTATAGCGAGGGACTCTGCAGTGTCCTGCAGATCCTTGTTTTTAAAGCTATTCCTTCAGCAGCTGATAAACACTGATGATGATCAGGAGGCCTGGTAGAACACCTTCACCAGGGACCATTCTGTATTTTCCAGGTTAAATTATGCAAATTCATGGAAAATGTTTTCTTTTCAAAACAAATTCTTATTTTACCCTCAGTTCCTTAAGGCAAAATGTTACTTCAGAATCCACTCCAACTTGAAAGTAGTCAAATTCATCTGGATTTAGCTGTATTTCAGTATGCATTGCCTTTGAAAAGTCTGTTCAAAATAATAAGAAAGTCAAGGACTCAAAATGGAAATTTGAACTCAACAACACTATGATTATAACCATGAGTTTTTTAGGTCAGCATTGTTTGAACAAATAACTATTTTTATAGTGACTAATAGTAATAAATGTCTAGCTGGCTTTGGCTAAATTTCTTTTGCAATTAAGTAAAATACCTTGGAAATCCCCAAAATATTAAGAGTATATATTGCAGGCTTAAAATGATTTTAACAAAACGTATTTTATATTTCACTGTGTGATCTAACCCTGATATCTGCTTTCGTACTTGCAAGCCTGCATTGTCTACAGGCGTTCTTCATAAATACTCTTACTAGCTTTTTAGGGTTGCATAGATGATAAGACCAAAATGCAGCATGACTTTAGCAGATAAATCATAGTTGCTGACAACCATCAGAGGTATAAGAACGCAGACTTAGGTTATTTGTTTTAAAATGTAATCTTTTCCTGACTTTACATAAGTGGCAGACTGGAAAATAGGTTCTTCATTTTCAGGTATTAAATTGCTGCTCATTAGCGTTAGAATACCCCTCTAGTTATTATAAGGGGTGTGAAAAGAAAATAAGAGGTTACTTCCATGATGCAATACAATCTCACAGGCATTCAGAAGAATATTACAGCAGCTTAAATAGTGCACTCCTATCCAGTTTGCTTTCAAAGCCAGGCTGCTAACAAAGTATTACAAACTACTCCCAGTCTTCTGTTTCTTTGCTTAAGAATTTTCTTGTCTCAGCTTTCAATAAGGTCCAACCGCATGTACAAATATCATCTTGTAGAGTTCCTTAGAACTGTAGAAATACACTCTTCTACTACACCTGCCAAGTTCCACAAGACAGAGCCTACTGCATGCAAATGGAAACAAGTCTAGGCAGAAAGTATAATTTCTTTCTTTGAAAATTAAATCTGACTCTGGAAAAACCCAAGCCATCACCAGATGATGCGTTCAAAGAATATGTTTTGTTTCAGTATATACAGAACATTTGCTGCAGGCAATACATTACATTACATTCTACACAACAAGAATGCTGCTTTGAATTCTTCCATTTTCCCCTTGTTTGACTGTTCTTTTTTTTGGTTTACAGAATTACATTTTTACCTACCATTTTTTCACTCTCCTTCTTACAATAACCCGTTTAAGTGTATGTTTCTAAAATAACAAAACTGATCATTCAGAACACAATTTTTTAAGTGTCTTTCTATTTTCAGTAATTTCTTTCCTGTTTCATTCCAGCCAGTTTCCACCACTTTACCCTTCTCCCTCTCCATTGCTAGAGCTTGTTCTCAGCCTGGTCCCCACCCCTGCGCTCTAGACAGGCATCTTTTTCTAGGTCATTATGCTCAGCTTTGCTCAGAAGCAAGTATGAAAAACATCCCTTTATTATATGATATACAAGAGCCCCTGCTTCAGAAACACAATTACTAAAATTAGTTTGAGTCACCCACCAAGAAGCTAGATGGTTCTCCATCTCCAATCTGTAAATGGCACCGCACAACGTAAAAGTTTTAGGCCAGCTAACACACTGTATCGCCCTTATGTTAAGATATACTCAGTATTGATATCAATTCTATAATTATGGTATTCAGATTTAAATAGTTCTTTTTAAAAATATAAAATGATCTCCTTTTGCATGCCTGTTACCATGTGTCTGCTCTTGCAGCACGATAATTATCTTTCTTCAAGCCTCAGCAAATGGCATAATTTATTTCAACTGGCTGCTCAATCTGGTATCTGCCACTGATACCAGAAAAAATATTATTAAAAACATATCGTCTTAACATAAATATATCAAATCCTATGGGTGGCAATATGACTTAAAATCTGTCTCTGTATGTTCCCTTTCCTAAAAAATCTCATTCAGCCATGAAATGCATTTTCCATTTATGCTGCAATGCTTCTTATTATTTCTTCAGTTCACTTGTTTTAAAGTCCCAATATTCTTTCATATTTTGAATTTCCTTACCAGTGTCTTCCTCGGTGTAACTCTTGAAACAAACTTTCATTGGAGTAACTGCTAGGGTTACTTCTTCTTGACTCATTGGAAAGTGAATCATTATATCAGTCAGCAGCCTATAAAATTTATTTTAGCTTTAAAATAATTTTATATGTTACAAATTATTAGCTAGCAATTGTTATTCACATTAGAAATTAAAATTGTAACATGGCAATACTGATTAGAAAAACTGCCTTTGAAATGTGCCCCTCTTAAAGTGTATCTTTTTTAAATTGATTTATACTGCAATAGTTACATATGTAAATTAAAATTACAACTAATAACTATGAAAATCAAATTTAATATTTCATACTGCTGTGCATACTGCCAAATCAGTCTTTTTTTATTTTATATATGTACATATATATAGCAATTTTTAGCAAATATATGTATATTTAGCACATGTCACATTCTTTATTCAAAAGCTTGGAGTTTTAAAAATAGTGTTATGGTTTTATAAACACAATACATAATAGATACACAATATATATTTAGATATATATCTATATAGAGATATCTATCTCCAGTGTGTTAATGGTTGATTACTGTGATAAAAGCATCTATGCACAAGATGCACTTTAACAGAAATGCTGTCAGGAAAAGCACAGTCTAACTGTTCGTTTCTTTTCAACAGCATGCCAAATCTTGGATTCCTCATTGGCTTTTTTTTTTTTTTTTTTGCGGGTTACTTTTCAAAGTTTTGCTTTATTTTGTAAAAGAACTTGTACTTTTACCACTGGATTCTTTTCCTATACAATTTAAGCACAACTTTATTTATGATAGGTGGAAGTTGCTCAAAAGCGTTAATTCAAATTATACATTAAACACTTCTCAAGGTTAGACGGCATAGGATTAATGGCAGAATACTCCAAGTTTCTGAAGCTGTAATGTGAAATATCAAGTACTAGTATGTGGGATTTAGGACTTCACCATTTTCAGCTGTGGGGCCCTAATCAGGTTTTGATTATGTTAATTGCTATGAGAGCAGGATTGCATCATGTATGATTTTTAAAGAAAAATATGTTTATTCATTACCTGGATTGGAGTTTAAGTACATTTGGACACATGTGCTTTGCAAAAACAGCCTGTAGTGGATCACATTCTTGAAAAGTCAGATTATGTGTTTTCACAATACCTAAGTAAAAGTGTATGAACAAAGATTAATGCTGGCCTGTAATTTTTAATGCTTATTAGTATTAATTGTTCTTTTTCATAAATCTCATTAAAAAAGGAACCAAGGAATTCAGTCTACCTACCTGGAAATAACTCACTCACAAATAGAAAACTGAATTAAAATGCTGTCTAAGACTTCTTTCATCCTATTAGTTATTCCTCTCTAAAATCTGTGGTTCTTAAGAATTCACAAAGAACAAGTGAACAGCAATGAGTGCAACAAGCACAGGGAAAAGAAGCCTTCAACATTTAACTGGTAAATAATATAAATGGTGGGAGAAAGCAAAACTAAATCCATACAGGTCTCTATTTATTTCTAGATAAGCATGAGCTGACGAATGAGCTAAGTTAGCTTACTTGACCTAAGTAATATAATATCTCATTATTATTAATGCAGGCTACATTTTTAATGCTCTAAAACACTGCCCATTGCATAGCACAGCTCTGCAGGCTGTGTTCATAGATAATGGTTCTTTGTGAGTTCTGCGGAGACTAATGTCTACGAATACAGTCTTCTGCAGGACTGAGGATGTCAGACCTGTTACAAAGCCAAAGAACCGTAAGTACTGGAAGGGTAAAGACCCAGTAAATTCTCTAGTTCAAATAGCTGCCAAAACAGGATTTCCCTTCCTCCCCTTTTAAATTCCAGAATGTGTGGTTTTTTTCAGAATTTAATGCAGCCTAATTTTAAATGTTGCAAGCAGTGGGCTAACAATTAGTGTATAACATACATAACTACTGAACTGAAGCACAGAAGAAAGCTGACTGATAAATCCTGTTACAACTTCTTTTTAACAAGGTGATGTGCGTTAAAAATACTAATTAGGATGTGAAGAGGCTGAAAGTGTTTGGCATAATTTTCCATCAGTAACACACAATTAATAATTACACTAAATATTGTCTTCCTGTTTTAAACTGCTTCTGTTTCTGGAAAGTCACTTTATGTAACCTACCGTGTTTACAGATGAGCTGAAAAGTTATGTGACGATCATTAATATTTGTATAAATGTTGCATTTCTCTACATTCCTTTCCAGCATATTTACACATCTAAATACAGGAAGAACTGACTGTAAAAAAAAAAAAAAAAAAAAAAAGGTGCAAAGGTTACCAAGCAATTTTGCAGTATTATTTCCCTAGTCTCATGCAGTTTATGTCAAGCTCCTGTTTTTATGGCTTCCCAAAACTGCTTTGTAAGCAGACACCAAGGTAGCGATAATGATCCTTGCCATCCTCACCCGCTACGCAACGGGTGGCCAACAGGCCTGTTTGCTAAAGAACTGGTCAAAGCTCTCTGGCTCGTACTATTTTTGAAGGTTACAGGAGAAACACTCAAGCGACACAAACATGGTATTTCTTCACCCCAAGATGAAACCGGTTCAGCGTTTGGAAACAGCAGGGTACAGCTCGGAAGCTACATCTCCTAAACATCATTAAACACAAATGTTCTCGTTTGCAGAATTGCTCAGGAGCACTAGAGCTTAGAGCTCCAAAAGCCACAGTAGTCTTCGGGTTTTAGTCCAAGAATGCTAATATGTCACCTATATGCCTAAACAATCCTCCCCCTATAATTTAATTTAAAAATTGGGCTGATTTGCAGCTTACAAAGCTGTGCATACCAATCCACTAAAATGTACCTTAATTATCAATTTACACGGAAGGGGTAACTGTTTCTCCCTCTGACATGATTTGGACCCGGCTGTCCAGCAGTAATGTTGAAAAAACATAGATGAAAAGAAGATATATGCACAGGCTGACCTAGAAGAATTCACTGATCTTAAGGCAAGCTGAAAATAAAAAATATTTCATTAACTTGAAACTTTTATATTGAACCTTCAACAAAAAGGCTATCTCTATGCTTCAGTACCATACCCAAGCACAAAACCTTTCAACAGGCATGTCCCAAAATAAACATAGATGCATCGTGCCTATAATCGTCTTCAAACTAATCACCTTCCTTACTGCAGGTCAGAAGTCACTGGTATAATATAGACATAGGATTCCAATCTAGGGGCATTTAAGTGTGTGAGTTAAGCCTTTAAGTGTGAATTACCTAAACATTTAAAGCTAAGCTTGAGTTTGAGGCTTTTGAGAGATTGGAGCTTGTTTTAATGCAATTTTAATTCTTGCCCATCCACATGATGCAAACAAATGAGCAAAGACATTGTGTATCACAGTACTAGCACCTCAAAAATATTTTAGATATAAAAAGAAAATAGCTCCGCTTCTAATTTGCAAGCTTTCCTGCAAGGTAAGAAGAGTTGAGCCTAATCAGCCTTGACTAAGAAGCCTCTAAAGAAAACCCAAATTCTGCTGGAAGTGATGGTTGATTAACGAGGGACATTCTTCCTGTTGAGTCACAGCAAAGCAGCACAAAAACGTTGTTTAGAGGCAGTTTCCGATGTAGTACAAAACATAAGCCTTTTGACCCATGACACTAAAAATGAAACCCACAGTAGCGCTCTGGATGTTCTGGACAAGCTTCAGCTAAGGCAATACAAAAATCCATGAATGTTAGGGGCAGAGTGGAGATGAATCTTCCATGATACAGTCTGCATAATTACAATGACAGAAAATACAGCATTTGTCCATATTTAAAGTGGAGGAAGCTGAGGGAGAATGTAACTCAGACTGAAGGGAATTTGTAGGAAAACAATTAAATACAAAATCCAGTGATGTTTGTTTCCAAAAAAGAATTTTTTAAATTACAATAAATGAAATTCACTTACACCTTTTTCTACTGGGTCAAACCAAAATTCATCACTAATACGTGCTATGGCATGTATTGCTCTTCCAAACACTAGTAGAAAAGGAGAAAGGTGCAATATGCATTCTCAGTTAAATGAAAAACAAGCTAGACTACATTTTCTCCACAATAACTTAAGAGGAAACATAAATCAACATTGACATTTTCAAAAGCTGCCTCAAATGTTGGATGTCCCTTTGCAGCAACTGGTATGACCTGATGCCTCCGCAAATTAATTTAATCTTATTGGACCAAAAAAGCCCTGCTGAAGTTAGGGACCATGCCTCGTAGGCAGCAGCTGGTTTCAGCGAGAGGAAAGCAGCAGGGCAGCTGTAAAGACCTAGCCCTAGGGAACACACAAGGAACCAGCAGCGGGTCTCAAAATTCGCCTTGGCCACCCTGGCACCGGCAGAGCAGCATTTTGCATGAAAAGCAAGGGGAGGTTTAGTTGGGCCTTTGGAAGGAGAACGAGGTGCATAAGGAGGCGTGCAGATAAAGTAACAGCTTATCCACCTGAAAGCACCCCAAACCCGGCTCTTTGTACTCAAATCTGAACAACCTTCAGGGGCAGCATGTCGCCTCTTGGAAACAGCTTTGGCCGCCTGAGGGGGGAGGCTGCTCCTCACCCCCTGCGAGCGCAGCCGGGGTTGGCAGCGAGTGCTGGTGCTTCATGCCCCACTTTGCACTGGGGGGGGAAAGCCCCCTCAGGGGAAGCTCGCTGCGGGCAGCGTGTGTGGGCCCCAGCGCAGCTGCCCATCCCAGGGCCGCGGGCCTTGCCGGGGCGCGCGGGCCTTGCTGGGGCATGCTGCCCTGAGGCGGTGCGTCGCTCCAGCGCTGTGGTGCTTGTTCCCCCCCACGCAGACCCCTCTGCCCCAGACGTGCCGCCTCTCCCGGGGGCTACCGGTACCTCTGAGGTGCCCCCCCCCAATCACACACTTCATGGCCGGGGAGAGGCGGAGGAGCTGCCGCCTTCCCGCCCTTCCCCTCACACGACGGTTCCAAAAAGGGCGGGAAAACCCGCAGAGTCTGGGGGCGGGGTCAGCGCTCCACAGAGACCCGGATGTAGCGGCAGGGCGGCCGCGGCGAAGCTCGTTTCTGCCTGCGTTGGCCCTTCGGAGGTGCCGTAGCGGGCGGTTGGAGCCAGCCGCTCGCTTCCGGGAGGAGCCGCCGCCAGCCTGTGCGAGGGGGGCGCCGCGCGGAGCGCAGCAGGATGGTGAGCGGCGCCGGGGGGGCGACCGGGGCCGCCCCGGGCCGCCCCCGC
>NW_020447752.1:241514-330366 GCF_003343035.1 Apteryx rowi
GCGCGGAGGCGGCGGCGCTTGTTCCCTCAGCGGCCGCCGCCCCGCGGCGCCTGCGAGGGGGGTCGGGGAGCGGCGGGGGGAGCCCGGCGGCGGGTAGGTGCCCCCGGCGGCGGTCAGGAGGCCGTCGCGGCCCAGGGCGGGTTGTGGCACAATAACCGATTATTTTTTTATTTTTATTTTATTATATTTTATTTTGTTTTTTAACGCTTCCCTCATAACATTAAAAATTCATTAATTATTATTTGCCTATTCGTTTGGCTATGTTTTCTTTTCTGTTGCTTTTCTTTGGTTTAACATTGATCATGTTTCACCCTGTTTTTCATTCCCCCTGTCTGCAATCAACTTCTTCATTCCAATAAGGCTGGGCACAGAGTAAGTTTACTCCTCTTGGCCGTTGCTAACACTGGTGGTAAGGGCTTGTTAATGTTACTGCGTGCTGTGAATGAGGTGATACGTACATGGAGTTATAAAGCGGCTGCTGTTCAAGCCATGTTCAAGACTGCACCTAAATTCCTGGCTGAAGCCAGGTGTTGTATCATACTTGGTCATTATTTTATGCTACCAATACATGTGATTATTAAACACGCTTGAATAATTTTTTTGTTGTTATTGTAGTCTTCTAAGCTTTTCTCTAATTAAAGGGAGCTGAAACTTGATTTGGGGGGAAGTATGGGGCCTCCCTGTTCATCAGCGAAGGAAATGCTCTTTGAATGCATAAGCTCTGCTCACTTCAGTGGGGTTATCTGTTTTAAGTGGCAGCATAATTTGATTAAGTATTAAATACATAACTTGTATTGCATGCACAAGTCCCTTAAGCATCAATTGGAGAATTCATCTATTGCCACTTTGTTATAATCAAAATCGCTTGTTATGAATATGTTTTTTATATGCTTTCAAGTATACCATCTCTAGACTGATAGTAGTAAGAGTATTTTTCACTTGGAATTCTTACAAGGCCATCAAAAATGTTTATTTTCCTGTCCTGGACTTGTTTTAAATTGGTAACTTGCAAGTTAAAAAACTTGTGTTGTTTTACCAATACTTTCAACTATCTGTTCTCCAGAGATGCATGGCTTTGATACTAGCACTGGCACTTTCTTAGTTAAAAAAGAAAAAAAAAAATCCCAAGCCCTCTCTGCCTTTTTTTATGACCTTTAGCATGAATATATTGGCATAGCCTAAGGATAAAAAAGATAGCAAATATTTAAAAGGGTAACTTCATAGCGTAGTTACCACTGTTTATGGATTATATCCTTTACAAACACGTTTGATGGCTGTCCTTTTAGGAACTGGCTTACTAACAAAACATTCTGGTTGGGAGATAAACTGTTGCTGTCAATATGGAGGTATTTATCAGGATAACAGGGATGACTGTCTTTAGATCCAGTGTTTCTACAGTGTAGTAGTACAATACCCATGCTTTATAGAGCTTTTCATGCCCTTTTTGCATAATTAATTTATTGCTACTTTGCTTGCATTAATTATTTCTTTATTAGCACATTTAAGCCCTGTGAGGTTAAACTATTGTCTTACTGCATCTGAATCCTTAACTTTGAAGCCCCCATTACTATGATGTTAGAGAATCTTCAGGCATTAAATTTGTATTCTTCTAACATCTATTTTACCGAAACTATGAATATATCTGGTAATGGAAACACTGTATGCAGCAGTCTGGTTTATCTTCCGTGCAGTGTCCTGTTTAACAAAAAAATTGTTGTCTTACTCTGCTGTTGTTCAGTGGTTCCTACAATAATGGCTCTGATTAAGCTTCCTATTCTGGTTAACCCTTAACACATATTGCAAATTTGCTTTTTTATTACTTTTTATGAGGAAGAATAAATAATTAAAGTAAAAAAAAATCAGTTTATTGTAGTTCCCAAATTTGTGTAAATTACATCGAGTAGTAATACATTTCTTTTGTTATACCTCTATAAAAAACAGAAGGGTCTGTAGAAGTTTTTTGTTTTTATGAGAGCCTCTACAGACCCTTGTGTGTTTAAGGCCCTTGTCTCAGCACCATTCTGTATTAATAGGGGCCATTGTTTTCCCTCAAATATACATAAATTCCATCATTGTTTCATTTTTTATTTCAATAGCTTTTATATCAAAGGCAAAATTATGAAATTGAGGAAAATATTGCCATGTTTTTTGCTTCCTAATGGTTCTTGCTGGTCTTAATAAGGCTCTGTAATGATCTTTCTTTCCTGCCATGACACCTGATAAGTTGGTGTTAGTATTAGGAGATCTTCACATTCCACACCGATGCAACAGCCTTCCAGCTAAATTCAAAAAGCTGCTGGTTCCAGGAAAGATCCAACACATCCTCTGCACAGGAAACCTCTGCACCAAGGACACTTATGACTACCTCAAGACTCTGGCTGGGGATGTTCATGTTGTGAGAGGGGACTTTGATGAGGTATGTGCCTCTCTTACATAAAGGCAATATTTAGGTTATTTGTAATTTAAGTAAAAGTGGGTAAATGGAGCATAGTATTAAGAGCAATATGAAAATCAAATTGAGCAAAAGAGCTGGGGTTATGATCAATCATGTGACTTGCCCAGGAAGTAATTTGTGTACTTAGCCAAGTCTAGGACTCTGGCAAAGAGGATGTGCTGTTGTCAAATCACTGAAGTTCATTGCATCTTATTAAGTTCTCAACAGTTTTCATGAAGGAGCTTTGTAGCTCTCGTTGTGTAGTAGTAGGACTAGTTACACAGAGTATTTCCATGAGCTCCCCACTTTCCTTGGTGTTGCATCTTTTAATATAAGCTTGTATAGCTAATTCAACTTTTTTTTTTTTTTAATTTTAGAACCTGAATTACCCTGAGCAGAAAGTTGTAACTGTTGGACAATTCAAAATTGGGCTGATCCATGGCCATCAGGTTATTCCTTGGGGTGATATGGCCAGCCTGGCACTGCTACAAAGGCAGTTTGATGTGGACATCTTAATTTCAGGACATACACACAAATTTGAGGCATTTGAACATGAAAACAAATTCTATATCAATCCAGGATCAGCTACAGGAGCTTATCATGCCTTAGAGAAGTAAGTGAAGTATGGGAAATACCTATGGCGATTTTCTGTTACACTTCTCATTGATAACAAAATTGAAGGACAGTAATCATTATGAAGGTTGGTGTTTGTAAATTTAAATGCCAGGGATGGGGGTGGGGGTTGACAGCACTTGTTAAATCTCCCTGACTGAAACAAATGATAGTAAAATACTTAAAGCTTGGATTTGGTGTACTGTGCTTACAAAATTCAAATCCATGTTTCTTGGAGTGACTTCTGTTAAGAAGTTTAATAGTCAAACACTAAAGCTATTAACTATACTATTAATACTATTTTCCTCCCCCCTTTCTAGCAACATCATTCCTTCATTTGTGCTGATGGATATCCAAGCTTCTACAGTAGTTACATATGTTTATCAACTAATTGGAGATGATGTGAAAGTAGAAAGAATTGAGTACAAAAAATCCTGAAGTGTCTTTGCTTGTCTGGTATTTTTACCATCTCATTCTGGAACTGCAAGTTTCTGCAATACTTGATTGCTAGTTTACAGTACTACACTTACTTGCTAACAGCTTAACAATGTAGCTCATTGGTATCAACTTCAAACCAACAATGTGTTTGCTTATTTTCTCTTGTATGATTTGATTTGTAAAAATATCCCATTAAAATAACTGGTTTAAATACTGTTCCTTAATGTTGTATTAAACTTTTCACTTCATAGAAAAACTAAGCTTTATGAACCATTGTTGAAAAATGCAAGTTATACCTGCTTTTAAAGTGTCTAGCAGTACTTTTTCTTGATAATGCTTAACAAACAGCCTGATGTAGATTTGGTGATTTATGTCTAAAGGATAAATTTAGCATAAGCCTCTTGTAACAGGCTTAAACGCATTAAAGACTGAGATTCTGGGAGGCATGTTAGATTTGCTTCAGAATCCATTTGATATTAAATTTTTTCATTCCAAATTAAGTTGAAAGAGTAAAGGGATTGATAGATTCTGAAAAGATTACAATCAACTCACAACTGTAGTAATTTCACTGTAGAAAGTTTAACTTTAGTCTTTTTATAGTCAAAGTGGTTTAAAACAACTTGTATGCTTTACTGAATGATGGTCTAATTAAATCTGTAATCAGTGGAGAGGGGCTTTCCTTTACTTAGCTTATATATCTATGTATCTGACACTGTATATATACACAACTTCCTCCATGTACAAAAGTTTTAAATAATATAATTCTGTATGGCACTTGTACTACTACTGAGGACTAAAAAATTGGTTGTTCAAGAGGACTGGAACTTTTGGTTCTCCTACTCTCAGCTGGTTGTAGGGAACTGAATGTATTTAACAGCTCCCACTTTTCATGATTGCTAGTTTTCCAATAAAAACAATTATCTTTTGTCTTCTACAGAAGATTTAGAATTCTAAAAGTGGCCTGTTTTCTTTGTGTATTTATATGACTCCTACCAGTGCAGTATTTGTGAAAAGCTGTACAGTATTACCATTGTCATGAAAGTGAGTTAGACTAATGGGTTATCCACAAAACTTAAAGGATCAACTAGGATCCTTACTTCTGTGTCATAAGCTTTGACTCAATACCTTACTTCTATTCACAATAAACTTGCTTTATCTTAGAAAAAGCTCAAGCATTTCATTCTGGCATCTTAGGGGAAAAAAATTAGGTTTGGTTACCCTGCATGTATTGCAGTGAAATTTACTGCTTTTATCTTACTAGGGAGCTACAGAAAGAACAGTTTAAGAGAAAGCTTCTGCAAATGTTGGTTTCCATTAAGAAAGGTCAGTGAGTGAGTACAATGTGAACTTATTGACAACTTCATCATTTAAAAAAAGAAGCTTATAGAATACTTTAAAGCCAAAATCAATTTGTCAGTTTATTTATGCTCACTGTAATTAAAATTAGGATTTGTCTACAAAGTGTATTTACATGAAACACATCAGCACTTAGTTTAAAAGAATTTAGCACAAACATAGAAGGTGATGTTTATGTGAATGAGACATTTTAGAGAGATTCTGACAACAGAGGAAATAATATAAGGTTAGTGGAAAGAAAGTTAATTAATCTGAATATCAAAGTGCTGAATAAGAACCTTGCTGTTTAAAAGAAACAGGAAATCCTGCTGTAAATCTAAACTGTTTCAACTGGGATAGAATATTTTTGCTGGTATGGAGAGAAAAAAACAGCCTAGATCAGTTAAAAATCTGAAAAGCTTGTGGTAGCTTTTGGTAAAAGAGCATTAAGGTTTAGTTCCGTGGTAGCTGACAAGAACATGTATTCCCAATGCATGTCACTAATCATGCCAGTAGAGGGAGAAGAGACAAAGGGTAGATGAAGACTTTATCAATTACAGGTCTCCTCTGGTCCATTTTGAAACACCTGGCGGGTAAGAGGACAATATTAGAGTTTAGGAAAACCAGATATAATTTGAGTCCTGTAGAAGTACTTAACATTCGAAAGCTTAGCACTACGCAGATTTTATTAAAATACATTTTATTTGAATCAATGAATATTTTACTATATACAAAATATTTTACTAAAATATTGGCTACCTAGCTTTTAGCAAAAAGAGTTAAGTGAAAGCCGTAGTTTAGAAACAGGGAAACAAATACTCATCAGGTATGATGGTGGTTTGTTTTACCTTCAGAATATCAGAAGTTGATGCATCCACCAGAGTGGGATTTCCACATTTCTTTTGATACTCTTGTATTAGGGCTGTCGCATCATCAATGCTGTAGGAGGCAAAATTTTTTCAACTTCATCAACTGAAGTTCTCTAAAAAGCCAAGAATTTAGACTATGTGCACTGAAGTATAACACAAGGTATGAACCCCCATTTTTGAAGCCAGGTACGTCCTATCATTTCCCAGTAGAGGACAACAAGCCATGACAAGTCTAGCATTTTTACCTGTGGCTGTTAGTAAAACCCACATATACTAGAATTTAAATAGTTATTTGTTGGTTCCTATCATGTTCTGACTGTAGGATAACTGGTAACAAACTAACTTGGAATACTGAAGACTAAGTATTTGGGGTGTAAAATCAAAGTTAGCAGCAGTGCACAATGAGCACAGGTGCTATGAGTCACTGAGATTGCTGATTTAGCACTGCCCTGCAGTAGGTTCAGTGGCAATATTTAAGTGGAACCTGATAGGCATTTCTAACTCTTGAAAAACTTACTGGCCAAGCCACTCCTAAATCTTGAGTACAGGCAATTTGTTTATTGTTTTCAAAGTGCTCTTGCTGCTGAAGCTGTGACTCTGGGATACTACTGAGCTGAACTCGTCTGAAGGTAAGGTAAACTGATTCAAAGCAAAAGCATTTACTGTTTCAGTCAGGTTACTTCTATTTTAACTGAGTTTAATCTGCTTGCCAGTTTAGGGGTAATAAGTTGTTATTTTGGCTCACATTGTGAAACTGTCCTCTATGTATGCGAAGTAGTAAGGTGAGATTTTTCTTAAGTTTTTTTTTTTTTTAACTTAGCAATACTTTCAAAACTCTTAAGTACTTAAGATTCTTAAATATTGAAAAATCTCCAGGACTTAGGTAACTAAAACCAAAATAAAGGAAAGATTCAGTTTCTATGATTAGCATCAGCAATGCATCATGTTTTACTTTCTATTAACCTACCAGTTCTTGCTGGCAAAATAATCCACCAGTTCTTTAATTCGGTGAGTGTTCATCAGTTGTTGCTTCAACAGTGAAAAATACTTAGTTTTCAAAAATTTTTCATACAGCTTCTCATTTATAATGCTGTCCAAAATCAAAGCTCTAATCTGAAAAGTAGTAGATAAAAGTTTTAGTAGTGAAAAAGTATTAATATTTTAAACATAAGAAGCTTGATCCTTAAATAATCAGAGCTCAGATTTTTCTTGACAGATTAAAAAAACAACATAAATTCTGCTCATTACAGTAGTGCTGCAAAATGGCAGAATCCGTGAAGACTAACCTCAGATTCAGATAGCAGAATGAGGTAAGAAACTTGCCCTTAGAAAGTCAAGGGAGGGTAAAAGAGAGTGCCGATTTGTGAGCCCTTTGGCTTTTTTGCATAAAAGATTTATTTAGAAAAACAAAGTACTCCTGCTGCAAACAATGCTGCCCTACAAATAGGGGCAGTCTGTAACATGGCACTATGGAAAAAAAAAATTATATATATGCCAGTTGCACAAAATTAATAAAAATGCAAAAATGCCTGAAAATGTTGCTATATTTTAGAAGTGTGCATTTTGCCAACTGATGCTTGGCAAAATCAGGGTAGAGAGAAAAGAGGTTTTATGTACACTGACCCATCAAGAAAATCTGTAAGTCAAAGGTAAGAGAAATAGATGTTATTTATTTACCTGAGAAGCAAACCCCACTACTTCTCCAGTGTTCATATGTTCATCTATTTGTTGCAGTACAGTTTCTGTGTTACATGTTGATAAGAAACCCTTGCAAAAAAAGATATAAAACATTAATATTCTGTGAATGATTACAATATAAACTCTTTCCCTTCAGAACAAGTATTTGATTTATTCAGGAACAGTTTGTATTTTGAGATACTAGGTACAAATATGAAATTCTCAAACCAGTATCTGTGCAGTTTGACTGAAAGAGTAGTATTTTTATTACATTTAACTCCAAAATGGTATTTTGCTGTAGCTGTTATCAGAGACTTTCTAACTGTCATTGCCAGACTAAATTTCTTACACTAGTGCTATAATTTGGGAAAACTTTCCTAGCTTGAACTTTAAACAAGGGAAATTTAAGAATTTAAGATGCCTTTACTTGTGCCAGTGTTGACATGACAGATAGGGAGCAGCCTACAGTGCTTCATCAGGGAGAATGACATGGAGCATAAAGTCATGGAAATGAATGAGAAGAGAAAGGAAACAGTGAAGATACATGAATATTGAGGACATAGCTTTGAGGCAAAAAGTTTATGTCGGAACATGTGATGCATATCAAGCATCTTTCTAAAGAGATGGGAGCTCACAACCTTAAACATTTGTCTGAAGTAGGATTCTGTACTTCTCTTACAAGCTGCTGGAGACGAGCCCACTAATAGCTCCTCAGCGATTATACATGTTGGCATCAACTTCACACTGCTTTGGCATATAGGCTTGTTTTTTCTTTTCATGCACACTGACTATTCACTGTAAATAAACACTGGATATCGGGGAAGGTAATACTTTGGTAAATATTTGGAGGAAGTGGACGGATGAATCAGCTGCTCAAGGCCTCTGCTGGGCATTACAGACCTTATAACTGTGGTGGAGGGTGGGATCCCATAAAATGGTTTCTAAGCCACAAAAGACAAAGTCATGTGACAAAGCTGCTGAGGATGACTTGAAGCTAGCTGATTTTTTTTTTTTTTTAAAGGGAAAAAGGAGGAAGTGTTCACATGATCCCTTTCAGAAGCAGAAATTTAGGGCAATAACTAACTGCTGTGGGTGGGGGTTGCTGAGCAGCTGGCTCAGCAGCAATGTATTCAAATAACCTAGAGTTAGAAGATACCATCTTTCAGTCTCTGTTGAAAATAATACTTTTAAATGAATTCCCTTTGGACAGCAGAAATGCATACTTCTTGTTTACCTGAATTTGCTGCTCTCGTTTCTCAGACTGAGGAATCAGCAACAGACATCCCAAAGCAAAAGCTGGAAGGTCCAGCTGTGCATATTGTTTAGCTATTCCGATGACGTCCAAGTCAGCCAGAACAGGACACCTACAGAAGATTAGGAGGGAAGTTCTCGGCTATAAGATGTATAGCTAGATGTCTAAATATTTTCAACAAAATTGCTTTGAGATTTTAGGATGGACAAATATTTTTTAACTTTATCTTATTTTCAGAATGGGACAACCTACGTTAGCTGAAGTTTCACAGAATACAAATACATGGTGACATTCTAGCTTAAAAACATGACACCCTTCCCAAATTTATAACTCTTTCTGAACACTCTAGGCCTTATTTTGAGCTGAAGTGTTGGCAACTGCCCAGAGTATTGCTGTGATACATGTGCATCTGCACAGAAGTGTGAGCATGCTCTTTAGCTGGATCCCTTTCCAGTATTTATTTCCTAACTGGCTTTTGTTTCAGATCAGGGTCTCTGAGCTCTGGCTCTTCTGTCAAGCAAGTCAGAGCATTGATGTGAATTAGCTAATGGTTTATGGTGCTTTTTTTACATTGTAAGGCAATGCAAAACAGGTTTATGTATAGAATGTTTTGGAGAGTTAATACTGTAGGTTAACCATGTTTATATATGTGCAGTTATTGGCTTTTTTTCCATGTAAGGTTTACTCTTCATAGGAAAATGAATGCGTTCTCTCTTATACTCTGTTTAACGTTTGGGGAATCATACAATATTTTGCTAAGAAAAAGAATTAACTGGACTTCTAGGGTGACCATCAGTCTCCAAAAATGTCAGGACAGAACTGACATCCCTCATGGAGGCAGTGACGGGGCAGATAGATAAACTGATTTTCAGCACTCTGTGCAAAGTCCCAGTTCTGAGAGCAGTTTCCGGTACAGTTTAGACAGCCAAGGTACTGAGTTATAGCACATGTTGCCAACAGCCTGTGGGCAAGCACTGAATTTTGTTTGAGTATATACCCTGATTCTGCCCCTCCCACGAGAGGCACAAGGCTATTCCCCATGCCTCGGGTCAGAATCCCCAGTTCTCAGAGCTCCTTTGCATGTTCCAGGGGGTTAGAAGAGTGATTGCAAAGGGGAGATTCCCACTCAAACCATCCAAATGCAGGATGTAGTATCTACTTACTTCAGCAGAATCACAAAACATTCACAGCATTCCTCTAACTGCTTAGGACTTGGTGGACATGAAGCTAAAAAATAAAGATATGAGTGACTGAAACCATGATAAAGTAACTATATAACAAAGTTACTACACAAGCATGACAGACAGCTGGTAATGATGTACCTGCAAGAAACGGTGACAGAACTACACTTCGCCAAGCTCGACTGAAGTTGGGAATCTGTTGAAAATAAATTTTTAAAGTAATAGCCATACACAGTTGTAACTAAATGTACTTGCAAACACAGGCATCTTGACCCATTACAGGTGGCAGAAGTCTGTTGTGTTCTTAAATATTGGAGGAATTATTCCCTAACATTGCTTCTCCCTCTCTTAGACTAAGATTCTTGCCATATTTTGACATTACTCTGTCCGACTTCATAAAACATGTAAAATAAGGGTATGCTGAAGGAACCATAAGTGCAAAATGAATCACTTAAGCAATGAATAATTGCTCAATTGCATGGTGCAATGTCATAAGAATAATCATTAAAGAGAATTTTTTTCCATGTGTAGCACTCCTTTGTATAGATGACTGCCACTCACGCACAGGATACTCTATGCCTGTTAGGTGAAGAAGAGCAAGAGACACTGGTGGAATATTTGCTTACCTCCCACAATGAATGAATCCCAGTAATTGCTATCAAAACTTTTCTTAGATATTGCATCTGAAACATAAACATTACATTATAAAATGCTACAGTGTTTTTTGCAGATTTGGTGATAATCTACAGGACTGCATTGTGCTTGTCCTGTGTGTAGAACGTGAACTTAGTTCCTCAAGGTACCTCTGTTTCCTTTAGGAGGAGCAACTGATGCATGAGGAAATGCAATTTATAGTTTAGTAAATTAAATTTTCACTAGCAGTAGCAGCATATGTTGTCTCAGGAAGTACCCAGAATTTCCAGTAGTAATGCAACTGGTGCTGAAAACTTGGTGATCCTGTCGTCTTTGCTATTAAGACCTGACTCTCATTAGATTAAAGCCAGCTTGAATACCTGCTCATGATACAATCACAATGCCAATCACATCTCTTACCTCCTTAGGTTATAGTAACATTGTTTGACAACCAGAGCTAATTAAGATTATGAATTACAAAATTAGGATTACTATCATAATAGTAATTATGATAGTAATCCTAGAACACTTGAGGGGGTAATGTGTGTGTATACACACAGATGTGTAGATACACTCCGTTTGTGTGTATGTGTATATATGTAGTTATTATGCATATTTTTGTCTATATATGTTGTAAAATTATAATACTATGAAGAAATAATTTATCATAGGATTTAATCTTCTTGAAATCTGAAAGGTTTTCCCCCTTCAAAAAGTTTGTACAGCTAGAACAATTTAAGATCAAAGTTCTCAAACAGTACCGTTAAAACACATTCCTCAAAGCTTCATAAACGTTCAGGGACACAGAGCACAAAGTAACCATGTAGACCACAGATAAGGTAATAGCTTGCAATAAGTTTAGAATTTATATATTTATCACATTCTTCAGAAATTAGTGGTTAAAAAAAAGCCTTTCTCTCACCTCACTGTAGAACTTCATGCTTAAAAGTTCCTTACCATATTGAAACCAAGAAGCTTCTGTAGCAGACCATTCCAGAGCTGGGAGTCATATACTTTGTATTCCAGACTAAGTTCAGACACAAGTCTAACAGCCTGAAGGAGAACAAGGACACAGTGTATTTTAATAAATATACCTTTATGATCTTCAAGCTTTTTCTGTTTGCCAGAGTAATTTCAGATTTTTATAGTTTTACCTGGACCTTGATCACCTGAAAGGTCACAACCATGAATGTAGAATAATTTTGTATGCGTCCTGAAGAGGATTAAAAAAACCCCTACACTTTATCATTTTATTTTCTAATTTTAGGAAGACTAAAACTTTTAATCTGTCATTTTCATATTTTAAACTAGCATGTGTATATTTCAGCTAAAGAACAGATCGCTTCTCTTTTGTGGCTATAAATTAAAAGTACTACAGTTGAAGCCTTCCTTAGTAGAATAGCATCCTTTCTTGCCATGAACTAATTTCTCTCTGGAAATCTCATTTACCTGCCCTTATCTTCAGTGTTAATTTAGCTGTTTAAAAATCATACTCAGTAACATAAAGCAATTGTCAGATTTATGTTCCTAAGCAGAGCATAAACTCAGTGTATTGCTGGCATATTAGATAAGTAACCGACAGCTATTCTAAAAGTATACACCTGTTAGTATTTAATTCATATTGAAGTACAAGGTATTAGTCTAAGCAATTTCAAGTACCCAATGGGTTATTAAAAAAGGGGGACGGGAGGAGGGGAGGAAAAAGAAAAGGTGGGAGAGGGCTTCTGCAGCAAAAATCTTCCCTCCAAGGCAAGAGACAAGGTAGGGATACACGAAGGTGGGCAAGTACTAGGAAATAATCATGTGACGGGCAGTACTCAGCACATCAACAGCTTGTAATAGCAATTTATTAAGCATTATGGCAAAAAACAACAACCTAGTGAGATGTTTTTCATTCTCTGATATTGGCACTCTGAAACAGAAGAGTCTTTAGGGTAACTGCATACTTCCTGGGATTTTTAAGTGATCATGAGTAGTGTATGTACCATGGAGCAACTTATGTTTAGAAATACATGCACTACATGGAAAGGTGCACATTTCACACAATGTGTAGCAAAAAAAGTCACAAAGGATTTAAGATCATACCGTGGGTTCATGGCTGTGATTCTTCCATAGCCCTTTAATCATCCCTTCCTTGGGGCTTTTATGAAATGATTCATAAGTATATGGAATATTCAAAGTTTCAAACTCTGCCAGATAAATGCAGCATTTTAGAAAATACCTGTTTAAAAAAGGAAAAAAAAAAAGGCAAAAACCAGGAGCTAATAATATTTACAGTGATCATTATAACTTGCATAATGAATCTCAGGAGAATATTGAAAAGGTGTTTTCTGTTGCTTTAATAAAAGGGACAATAACGTAGATAGTGTTTGTATTAATGAAAGAGATCAAAGACCCTGGTAATACCTACGGAAACCTCATTCTGAATGATGGACAGCTTGAATCATCTCTAAAGATAAACCAGTTCCTGTAACTCTTACACTAGAATTTAAGTCACATACAGAGACTGCATATTTACAGAAACCCACATGTAGGTATTTGGCATCGCACACTCTAGACATCACTTTCCATAAAAAGGCTGTAACTCCAGGTTACCAGCACAGATTTATATTGTGGATCTACTTTGAGCAAGCTGGTTCTACAGTTACTTTCAGAGAACCAACGTTATTCTGCTGGGGTTTTGTTTTTTATTTTTGCAGAGGATGTCTTTGCAAGATGCTCAAATTTGAAGATAAAAAGGACAACTTATACTCAAGATGTTCTATCTAAAATAAAATCTGAACATTGTCCTATATTACAGATAGCAGAAAATACTTCAGTTAGTAGAGAAGTAACCGCAATCTATGCAAAATGGATCAAAGTATTTTCTACATAATGCTATGTTACTTCCAGGCTTACCAAAAAGGACTATGATATACTGGACTGCATTACAGTGAAGTTAAAAGATCTAATTATCAGAAATATATATATATATATTTTAAAAAACCTTCTCCAAATATTATAGATTTGCTTCCAATGACTGTTAAAGACTAGCAATATGTTATTGTTAAGTAATACCTTAAGGAAAATTCATCTTACTTTATTTTCTCAATGGGTTTCTTGAAGAGCGATTCCACAGTATTGGTATCCGCCAAGTAGAGCAGACACTTAAGTGCTCTACTCCTGTGAGCAAATGTCAACTGATTAACACCAATTGGCTGAGAGGGGAGAGAGGAGAAAAAAAAAAGAAGTGAAAATCTACAACTATTGGTTGAACAGCGGAAAAGAGGGTTATGTGCGTTTTATATGATCTTTCTAAGATTTTGCATTAATTTAGCATAAATTTATGCTAAGTAACAGACTGGATTACCTTCGACTTTTATACTGCCCAGTTGAAATATTTGTCAACCTCAAAGAGTACTGCTAAATCAGCTGTTTTATAGATTTAGAGTATTAATATAAAAGAGAAAAAATACCCCCCCCAACAAGTGTGAAAGACTGAAGGTTAAGGGTGTGCTAAAATAATTTTCCTGCTTTAACTTTACCCAATCAAACTGAACCAATATATTACTATACTAGCTTAAAGCATTTTCTAGAAAATGTTGAATGAAGCTATTTTCAGGTAATATCAGCAGTAAATTTAGAAAACCTAGAGTTCAATAGCCCCTCTTTACAGTCAACAGCAAAATTAAATGAACATTAATTTTACTCCAAAAGAAGGGGGGCAGGGGGGAGAAGCATAGAACTTGCACAGGCCTATAAACTATCCAGAGACAGATACAAAACCTGTATTTGAAATCAATACAGTTAAACAAATGATAATATTTGATTTTAATAGGAGGTAAAAGTTTAAGTAGCAAGTTAAAACTAGTATTTAGAAACTTACAGATGTGGCAGATGTTGTAATTGCAAAAAGCATTCTTGAACTGTAATCCATTGGGCGTGACTGAAGTAGATATATAACTCTGCAAAAATGCATTTGTTTTAAATACAAGTACAGCATTGCCACTGAAGTAAAATATATCATTTTTCATATAAATGTAAATATATTTCACTGTCAAAAAGAGTTTGAGGATAAGGGATTCTGAGGCTATAGAAAATGATGGGAAAAACCCAAATGACTAGTCTTACAAACACTTACATATGTAAGTTATTGCAAATGGAATTTCATTTTATAACTAAATATTTGAAGATTCAAAACTGACATTACCAGCAAATAAAAAAAGACAAAATATAGACAGATATTTTTATATTATCTAGTGCCATTAACTTTTAGAAAGCAAAAGAAATGCTCTGATTACAATATGTAGAAGTTAAATAAATCAGCCTTCATTAAAATGTAGCTCCTGCGCTTGCAACAAAGCAGTAGAAATGGGAGTGCTATAGGGCAGCTATCTCCTATGCAGTTCTATTTCTGCATATTAGCAGTAATTATTAGTTACAAACTTTACTATTTGATAGGGCAAGAAGATAAAGTCTAAGATCGTCAGCACTAACATGACATTTCTTGCCTATACTTGTTTATCATTAGTCTTGATATGAATTTTTTCTTATTAGAGACTGCAGCAGCGAGTTCTGAATCTCCTACAGTAATAGGTTTCTTGCCTATGGAAAAGCCAGATATAGTTAAACTTGTGAGATAAGAATAATTGGCTATAATATGTGTAAGACAATACATATACCTTCGGAGTTCTTCATCTTCCTGTACATCTCCAAAGATTCCTTGAGTTTTCTTTAAAAATACATGGGGGGAAAAAGGTTGTAAGAGTTATTTGAATTGTTTGCAAAAATTGCTGGGTTGTGGATCTTTGCTTAAATCCAATCTGAAGGCTGGGCTCCCCTGTTAAAGCAGGCAAGGAAAGGAATTTTGATCTTTAATCAGTCCTCTCTTTATTTAACTGTATGTGTGGCAGTCAACAACACTCCTTCATCCCTCACCCCGCTAACTGGTATTTTGAAGCAGAGCCAGTTTCTGCTCCCTGCCCTTTTCCACGCAGGTGTACGGGGTACAACACAGGCAGCAGTCAACCCTCAGTTTGCTTTGAGCTGCAACAGGAGAGCATTCAGCCACTTGCTGCCTCTGGAATCACTGTTGGGTGAGGCTAATATGTTTACACCACTTCTTCACTCCTTTTGACTGGCTACACATCTTCAGTGCAATACTGAGGATAAGATTTTAATTTCTATACGGAGATAAGGAAAGGCATTTCAAATTATTCCTGCTAGAGATAGTGGCTTGCAAGAATGTAAGATGGTATTGAAATCATTTGTAGTCTGAATTCAGATGCATCTTAAATATATTTGTGAGTACTAAAGGTGAATTGTGCAAAAATAACGCTTTTTTTTTTTTTAAACAAGGGAGAAAAATATAGTTTATGTAATTGACCAGTTTTATCTAAAATCAAATATCCAGAGATGACTTACTTCTGATGGCAGTATACTTGGACACAGCCATTTATCTAGCAGTTTATCCCAAATTTTGTTCATATCCAAATTGTTGATTTCAGCTATCTCCTTAGCTGCCGCATGGATATCTACATAAATAGATCGAGACAATATATTTATGAACAAGTATTTTCTTGCCTAGGATTTTTTCAAAAAAAAAAAAACTTTTTTTGTCCTTTTGAAACTAGATAAAGCATACTTGCCTGGATAATCTCTGCCAGTTGGATTTTGGATTCTTTGGTCTATACTGCAATGCTCATATAGTAAAACGATAAGATTTGCTGGTTTTCCAATAGACTTTAAGTGTTCTGCAGTGTTCAACTTATGGGTTATTAGAACATTTTCTGTAGCTGACCTCTTATACTGCATATATAGTTTCTTCTGTAGGACTTCTGCTTTTTCATGTGCATCATCCTTTAGCAAAACACCACAATTCTTATATAAAACAACCTCCTTTTACTCAAAAGCTCTAGAAAAATCACATTAATCTTTTTATAGTCTAAAACAGTTAACAGAGGGTACAAGACTTGTTCTTCTGATGTGTTTCTGTATCTGTACCTACAGACATTTTTCTGTAAAGAGATGGTATTACCCAGGTTGCTCTTTGCTTTAAAGAAAGTATTCTCCATAGGTACAATGTATACTTCACTATCCAAAACACCAAAAGACAAAACACTATAATAAATACCTGACTAGATAACAACAGTTTTGCAAGTGGTTTGTCATTACCTTAGCTGTAGTATTCTTTAGCCATTTCTCAGCTAGATAGAGACAGAATTTCAATGCCTGAATCTGGTCAGGACCTTAGAAAAAAACAAAAATAGAATACACAAAGTTAGTTTTCATAAGTGTCCCCTACAGTATATAGAATATCCCTTTTAAAGAGAATTTTTTTTTTTTAAAAAAGTTCTCAAATATTAAGATATATGTTATTGCTCCTAAAGAGCAAAAATTATTATCTATTTAGACTCAGAGAAGTGAGAAGCTGGGATTTAGCTGAGATATTTCCTTTTGCCAGAAAACTTGTCTGGCAGAAGAGGACGATATGTTGGGACAAAGCTAGACATGAAGTAGCTTAAAGAGAGACAACATGGCTTAAATGAGAAAGGAAGAGCATAGAATGCAACAGTGATAGGTTGTACAACAGTGGTCCTTCTAGCCTACTGTTCAAAAGTGGATATAGGAGACAAAACACATCTTATTTTCATCAAACCTCCCCAGCTTTATTCAAGAATACTAAACTGATGTTTGCTTACAGTCTAGCTTTTCTTTTCTCAAACCTATTCTCTTCCTCACAGCTACTTTGCCCTTCAAGTCATCAGATATGTTCCTTACCTGTTGGAAATTCTTGTGCAATCTTGTGAGCAATAGCAACAGCCCACTCTGGATTAATTATAGACAACAGATAAGACTGAATTGTCTGTACAGTTTTAGTTGTTTCCTTGTTAATAACTGATGTATATCCAGTGTTTCTCATTTCAAATATTTTTGGTTTCAGGTTTTTTTCAAAGACATGTCGAGCTGCAGACATGTGTAAGGTATCCAGTGAAACCTAGAAAAGCATTAAAGTAGGTTAAAAGTTGTCAGATGCTTATAAGTGAGTCCAAAAAAAACATGTAAAAGGAAAGAAGAAAGCTTGTACTCTTTTCTCTGTGAGGGGGGAAAAAAAAAAAAAGATAACTGAAATAAATCCTTTAAAGATGTAACTTTACCTTCATTAATTTGGAAATCAACAGAAGTGTTGGGAAGGATTCCTCACTGAGCTCTGCAGCTGTAAGGAAATAGAGTGCTGCTTATGATAGTATCACAGTCTGCCTGTATAAAATTAAGCACTTTCAGTTTATTATTAGGCCTTCACTGGGAGAAAAAAATATAATCTTAAATAGGTAGGCTGGCCTGGGATGTGGGATACTTGGGTTACTTTGCTCTTCGAGAGGCTCTGTCCATTTGAGGACAGAACTCTGCACTGTATTAAACTCTATTGTATTGTCTTAGCTCGACTGAAAGCCAGTTACCTCACCAGCAGCAATTTGGGAGCACAAGCGCTTTAAGAAGCATTAGTAAAACAGCTACATTAGTATAGAAATACAGTTAAAGCAAAACATAGACCTAGATCTTTTAAGTTCCCAGATAGCAGAATGAAAGGGAATAACATATGTATCTAGCCAGAAAGAATACTGAACATACATATTATGTTCCAGAAACATTGTGTCGTTCTAAAGAATATCAGATGAAAGGGCAGTCTGGTTTGAGCAGCTGGAGATAAGGGAATCACATGCTCTAAAACATATTGGTGTTCCAGGTCCACAGGTGGGGAAATTCTTTTATAAGACTCCAGATGTTTGAGAAGGCTCAAAGCCTAGGGACAAAAAAGAGAGAGAGGGAAAAAAAACAAAAAAAGCTTGTGACTACTATATTTTTCCCCTCAGTAAAACCTAAGGTTCGGACACATATCATTTGGCAGAGTTACTATAGATCTGTAGAGGTTTTTATCCCTGCTCTGACTCATTGCTGAGAGACAGCTATAGATCATTATTTCTTGATGCCATTTTCTGAATGAAAGCTGTGTAGATGGAATAACTGATTTAATTTCAACAGACTCTTGAATAATTACACTAGTACACAATGTTACACTAGTAACAGACAAAAGAGAATACAGATGCTATTTACAAAGTAACAGTAGCATATTTGGTTGTACCTGATTCAGCTGGATACTGGTGTTCTTTTCATCAGCATTTTGCATCACTTTCAGGACAATTTCAATAGTTTCATAGTCATATGGATCAAGCTGTTCAAAATAATAAGATTTTATATGATTTCTCTTATAAAAACATACAACTGAGTTACACTTATTCAATTTTAATTCTAATTAAATAGGCATAATATTGAAGAAACAGTATAAACATCATGACATACTTCCCTAACACAAGAGACTTCTGTTTCACAATCCTAAAGCCTAAAAAAAAAAAAAATAGCTAGGATATTGCAGAAAGACCACTTACATTAGTGATGAACAGAGGGGAAAACCAAACAAAAACAAACAAACAAACTTCCCCAAAACACCTCTTTTGCTCCTATATGTTTTTAATGTATCATTTTAAAACATTTCTAGTATGGTGTGTTTCTTGAAAGCAACTTTTTTTTATTTGACTATTGTGTTCATTTTTTAATGCATGTTGGGGATGGAAGACTTCACCTATCTTTAAGGACAATTAGATATTTTGTTCTACTTTTCTCTATAGAGAACTGAAACATAACATTTACATTCTGTAGCACAACTGGAAAAAAAATAAGCTTTTTCAGATTTCCATGGAATGATAACCATAAGTGATTACTTTAATCTATCATTCAAGTGATGTGCAACATTTGAGATAAGATGCATACTTTCTCTATGCATTTCTGTTTGTTTGTTTTGCTTGTTATTTTTTATTTTATTTTTATTTTTTACCTTGTACAATATTCCACTGAGGCTCATGACCAGGTCTTTCGTGCTTTTCAGTAGAGGAATTATTGCTAGCGCTCTAGCCAGTAATGTGGAATGAGGTTGCTTCTCACTGTGTTCTGCAGAGTCATCTTCAATATGATTTGTATTAGCATTCTGGAGAAGAAGTGTTTCAATGCAAAGCTGCAGTGCGGCATCACTGTCCAGCATAAAAGTACTAGAAGAGAACAGAACGTTTTCTTCGTGACCTTTTGTGTGGCCAAGGTACTTATTTCCTTATGAACAAATTCACTAAGGCCAGAATATACTCTGATTTATGTCTGTCTTTTTTTAAAAAACAATTTGTATGTTACATAAATCAGGATCTATTTAAACCAAAATAGATTTCAATAGGCACAGTTATTATTACAGCAGCAATTAAACACAGGCCTGATTTGCTTCAATTATTACCTGCAGTAATTCAATATGAGATCTGTGTCTACTTTTGGATTCTGTACCAGAGTTCTTATGAGTTCCTTCTTCCTTACTGGTGGTTGTCTAAATACAGTCTCAAAAGAAATCTACAGATAAAGAAACATTTAGTGTTCTTCCCAAAGAACTCTTTTAGACAGTATCAAAACTTATTCCTTATTTAGTTAACCTTTTAACTTTTCCTTTAGCTACAATGCAGAGATTTTTAGAGCAGGAAAAAGCAGTGCATTTTCTGAATAGGCCCTGTGCCAAATGATGTTTAAGCACTTAAAGTTCTTTTACAGCATCCTTAATTAATACATTTCTCAATTTTTGAGCTTTATTTCAGCACAGGCAGAATGAAAAGTTAAAACAGAGCCCCAGCTTCCCTTACACTTGAACTTTAAATCAATGCAAAATACATCTCAAACTCTACTGACATTTAATCAGTTAATAAAACCATCAGAATATTCAAACTTACCCCAAATTTACCAAGTTGGATACCCCATTCTGCATCAGTAACCAATTCTTGGAATTTTTTTTTTTCTTCTTCTTCACCACAGTGGGCAGCAAGCTGTGCTCCAACCAGAGCTACTGCCTTAAAGGAGAGAGAACAGAAGTGAACACAAATACAGTAAACTTGAAAATGGGGAATACTAAGGTCTAAATCTTTAGGGGAGCTTAAACAATTCAAAGATCACACAATTGTATAAGAAGGAAACAGTCTTCACAGAAAATGTTATCAGGGTTACCACACCTCCCGAGTCAGCAGTTCATAGCTACTGGTCTAGTTACTTTAAAATTGAGCTTCTCAGAAATATTTTCCCAGTACTGTACTAGTGAAAGTGATAACAATACAAAAGGTATTTTTAGACACAACCTCTTCTGCAAATTGATGGCACTCTATCTCCCTATTTCTTTATCCTTCACTTCCCATCATCCTTTATCTTTCAATATGTGTATTTATTCCTTCCATTCTTTACAATTACTGTCAAAGAACAATTTCTCCAAAATATTATAGGAGCGGTGCACAATTCTACTCTGCAGTAAACGGAGGTGGTTTATCTCTTAGCGGTGCCCTAAGTACAAGTGGGGAACTTGTTCAAACACCTGTACCCTTAATAAGGGCAAACTACTGTATTTCTATATGACATTCCTAACATCTTGAAGAAACTCTTTAACATGCTGTTTATGTTGAAGAAATACATGGTCTTGTGAATTTACCAGAACTTTTTTGTAATTTTGCCATGTATTGTTTATGACATCCCAGAGTTTATTGAACATATCTTCCTTGGGCAAAATTGTGCAGTATCCCAATGCCAGGTTCTGATCTATGAGACGACAGTTGAACACCTGTGTATTAAAAGAAAAGAAAAGGAAGTGTTATAAAACTTTAAGACTTTGTTTTAATGGAACTGAGTACATATAGAGTACATATATGAGAGAGAGAAAGAGAGATTTTTTTTCAAGTTTAAAAGTTAATATCTGAATACACTGAAGCCCGTCTAAAACTAACTGGCTTTAGTTTAAACTACCTTAGAAGACAGCATATTGCAAGTTTTTCTGATAGCTTTTTAAAAAACTCTTCAGTTAAAGTGTTTAAAAAAAAAAATCTAAAATGAAATTAGGATTGAAAATCAGGTGGAGAATACCTGCAGATCATAAAGGCCATTATAATAATTTAGTAGCACTTAGACTCCCACAGTACTCAAGCTTCCACTGTACAAAAGCCTGCAGGCAGAGCAACTAGTGTATAATTTAAGAGGCACAGCCTGTAAGAGGTGTGCTAGGGTGACAACATGTGGCTGCCAGCAAGGTGGTGTCAGTTCAGGGGCTATTCAGTAATGCACACCCCCGCTGTGGAAGGAAGTAAGGCAGCAGGGGCTGCTGAAGCCAACCCTCTCGGGCTGTTCAGCCCACCCCTGTCTCATTCTAGCATGGAGACATGAGGCTGTGGAACCCACTGGTGAAATACTGTCACTGCTTCCTTCACCTTGTCTATCGTTTTTCAAGACGCATGTTTTTTTCCAGAGTGTGGGGGGTTTATAGCATTTGGCCACATGAAAATGTCAGAATTCTGTAGTAGGAAGGGTAGCCTCCTCTTGATACAGAATGTTCTTACCTTGTGTAGTAAGGTCCGGATAGTGGTCATAATTGCTGAAGTGGACTTCTGTTTCATAGCAATGAGAAAGCTTTTGGTGTCAGCTAGCATTTTTCCATCATGTAGCTAATATAAAAAAAAGATAGTCAGTTGATGGTTAAAAATAAATTCCAAGCCTTCAAATTCTCTTGTCATTTATAGCATACTAAGAAGCACTATAGTAATTTTAACTTTCAGAATTAAGATCTTAGAAAGATCTCTTGTGAATGAGAAAAAGGATTTTTGTTTCCCAGTGCTTTTGAATGGAGCAATGCTGCTTGAATATTCCCCTTGCAGCTTTTCCCATACTAATCAATGATAACACAATGTGAAACAGTATAATAACCTATTACTAACCCCAATTTGATTCCTGACCTCCAAGCAGAGGCTAGGAGTTTGGTTTGGAACATACTTTGCGAAGCGAAACAGATGCCCACAAGAAATAGAAAAAACCCTACCATCTCACAAAGCTACTGTGCATCTGATCAGATGGTAGTAATTTTTCAGGGAGGTCTTGGGGATAGCCTCTCCCTAACCTATCAGCTACTTGTACAACTCTAAATTTATTAATGGCTGACATAATGCTAAATTTTTTTTCCCCCAGCAAAATTAAGCATAGTCCTTGCCGTACCTTCTCACTCAGGGACAAATCCATGTTGTTTGATATACCATGCTGAAGACAAGATCCAAATGAACAGACTATTAGGCGCAAAGCTAACTCACACTGACTGCATTCCATGAGGTTTTGTAGTTCTGCGCAGATGGGTGTTCTAGCTGGCAGCAGAAGGTTCTGTCCTATGACATATTTCACCAAAAACAAACAACCCCAGAAAACAATTAGTGTGTGTGTATGTATATGTGTGTGTGTGTGTGTGTGTGTGTGTGTGTGTATAAAAGCATATTGTTCTTGGAATTTTTTTTTGTTTTTTTCCCCATTAAATTGGTATCAAAAGATCAGCCTTAATTTCCTTCATAAACCTTAAATTTGCAAGGTTTTTAACTTAATACAGACTCCCATTTTAGTTCGAAAACCAGATGTTTGTCATCTTCTTAGAAAGGCTGTAATGACCCCTAGCTAGTAGTTCTGGCACTTCTGTACTGAAAAAATCTACGGTCTTTGACAATGTGCCCAAAATCACACAGGTGAATGATAGAAATTACCATCAAGCCTGGTGTCTTTTGTGCTGAACCAAGCTGTCTCCCTAACATCAGTTTGTAAGTGGAACATCTAGACAGCTATTTAAAAACTACAAGCTAGTCATGCTTATGTGGGTTTAATTTAAACCCCACTTTAAAAGTATAAATAACTGGACAACTAGAGAAAGTGGTCAATCTGCTGTCATGGTACCTTTAGTAAATGCACAGTTTGCCAAGCTTGTTGAATCCAAAGGATACAGCTTTTTCTCTGAAAGACACATAAATATATGTCAGTAATGTGCCAAGATCTCAGCAACATTATGAATCCTGGAAGTAATTTAAAAATACTATACTTCAAGGACACTACGTAAAATAAGAACTGGGTAAGAAAAGTACATAAAATAAGCACTGGGTAAGAACAGAATTCACATGAATTGTAAGAGCCAGGACTGCTATTTTTTTTTCTGAGCCTAATTATAAGTCATTTTATAGGAAGGAATATCTCTTCAAATGCATAAAGGAATACAAGCCAGCAGTTTTGAGTAAATTCTTTATGTGTAAATCCCTTTGCCTTGATAGGGCAGCCAATGTAAACATTTATCTGTGAAAGTAATAAATATGATTAAACCAAATAAGCATATCCCTTAAAGGTAGATTTAGCCCTATGAAATAATATTTGCAAATAAGTGCTTTTTAATACACCAATGACACATTAGGAAAAAGTATTTATATCTCCCCCCCAAACCCTAAAAGTAATTAACTCTAAAATATTCAGTGCTGCATCTACAGAACTCTACAGTGTCTTTTTCAGCACCTACAACAGTGTAGAGTTTTGTTCATAATACTTGAAGTTTTCAAAAAGTTGTGTTCATCTACAATGGTGTTCAACATACAGACAATCATTCTAGATCTAACATGAACCTTATCTTGCTTAAAATCCTGTCTCTGCTAGTGGCCACCAAAAGAAGTCTAAAGAAGATAAGAACAAGGCAAGCTTATAGTAATACTTCTCCAGAGCACTATCAGTCTTCAGGTATTTGCAGTTCAGAGTTTTCCTGAACCAGAACATAAAGAAGCCATCTCTAGATTCTACAGCCCCCTCAATGGATACTTCTTCCACAAGTTCCCCCAATAGTGATTTCTGAGGTGTTAATTTCCACATGTGTGGAATTATTTCTGCTCCTAGATTAAAAAATATATATATATATGAAGTATAGATTGCATATTGACTCAATATTCAGGAAAAAGTTTACCAGAAATAGGCAGAAGAGAAGCAATAGTTTCATATGCAACTGGAAGAGCTATCTGTGGATCAAGAACTATCCCGTCTTCATTAAAGAAGTCATCATAAGTCCACTCTTCATAAGGATCTTTATCTCCTCCAAAAGCTGTTGTCTAAATAAGAACATTGTCAATAGTTTAAGTAATCAAAAGAACACCTAGCCGGTATATCTACTAACAAACTAAGCATTGCAAAAGAATACAGTTTTCCAACATAGGAATAGAACATGATCTTACATTTGAAAATAGATTCTATTATACTACTTTTTGTTAAATAGGATTGAAGAGATTTCCTACCTATATACTTTACCACACTTCTCTTTAATGTTGCATTTAGTTTCAAAGCCAAAACTCCTTCATCATTAATTTAATGGAGGCTCAGCATAAACATTCATATTATAGGCAAACATTTTTCAAGTTGATTATTTAGACAAAAATAATAACATTCAGTGCATAAATACGCTTGCCTATCTGCTTTGATCTACTCCACTTGAACTGTAAGAGCCCATTCATTTTAAACAGCCCAAAGCACTGCTTGACCTGAACAAAAAACAAAGATGCTATTCAAGAATTTGATCTGTCTTAAAATTTTACAAAACTGTTGGAAATGCTTTCACATAATACGTGTGTTTAAGAAACAATACATACATTAAAAACAAACAAACAAACCCTGCCTGCCTTGTTTCGCCATTTTTAAAAAAAGCTTTTATAAAGTCAGATTTCTATGCTCTCTAGCAGTCTTGGCAACAGCTTTTCAGTTAAAGCACTGCTATTTTCAGAGTTGCATTAGCAGGATTTTGTATACTGAAACATAAGTGGTGAATAACCACTTGTGCTTGTGCCACTGCTGCACTGCTTTTAGTGCTCACTTCAGTTTACTCTTTGCACTGGCATATTCAGGAAAGTTTTAAGTTGTAGTTTTTTTTAGCGAACTGATCAAATATTGCTAGAGGAATGTGAAAGAATTGTCAATGAATCACAGAATGGTTGAGGTTGGAAGGAACCTCTGGAGATCATCTAGTCCAACGCCCCTGCTCAAGCAGGGTCACCTAGAGCATGTTGCGCAGGATTGTGTCCAGGTGTGTTTTGAATATCTCCAAGGAAGGAGACTCCACAACCTCTCTGGGCAACCTGTGCCAGTGCTCTGTCACCCTCGCAGCAAAGAGGTTTTTCCTCATGTTCAGACAGAACTTCCTGTGTTCCAGTTTGTGCCTGTTGCCTCTCATCCTATCGCCGGGCACCACTGAAAAGAGTCTGGCCCCATCTTCTTTACACCCTCCCTTCAGATACTGATACACATTGATAAAATCCCCCCTCAGTCTTCTCTTCTCCAGGCTGAACAGGCCCAGCTCTCTCTGCCTTTCCTCGTATGAGAGATGCTCCAGTCTCTTAATCATCTTAGTGGCCCTAATGAAGGCATTAAAAAAAAAAAAAAGATATATTTTGTGAATATGTGTAAGTTCGAAGAAATTACCTTTGCTGTAAATCCACAGTTTTCTATTTGGCATTGTCTGTAAATATCCTTGGCAGCCAAAGTATATTTACATAGTTCCAGAGAGTCTAATAGCAAATCTGTAAAAACATTAATATCATTAGCATACTATTAATGAAAGGCTTATATGCCCTATTAAAAGAAAACTAGTTTTTTTGCATCACCTATTTTTGCAGAGGCATGGGTAGAAGTTCACTTTGTTTTCATGTTCATTTGAAAAAAGTTGTTTGGAAAGATGTTTTTTCCAACATGAACACAAATAAACAATAATAGTAATTACCAGGACTGCATATGGTAGCTGCTTGGCAAGCCATTTCATAGATCGCTGCTGGAAGATTCGTATCTTTAGGGGTGATCATTGGAACATCAGCTCCTAACATATGACAAAGCCTTTGACATGCTGAGAAGAGTAGCTTCCCTGTTTCTTCATTACAGTGATTTTCATAGAACTCCCTATTAAAAAATAGATTTAAAAAAGGCCTTTATTTTAGGCCACAGGCAAATAAAAATACAAAAGGGCATCAAATAGAAACAAATTCTGCTTAAATTATTTCACCTAGATGATTCACTGCAGCTAAAACTTCTCTGACTGAGGTGAAAAAGTACAATGGAGCTTGCCTTAGAGATAAATACTGAAGTGAACACGCTACTGAAAATAAGAAATATATTTAACTTTTTCATCTGATTTTTCTCTTGGGGATGGGGGTAGTAATATTGAACTGACAAGGTAAGCATGGGGCAGACACCAGTTAAACCCGTGACATTGTATGGCCAGTATACAATGGTTTTCTTCCACTTGCAGGAGTTGAAAAGCTCTCACAACAGCTATTTAATATTGTGATGATGATGCTTTACCTCGCTATAAAACTGTGAGGAAGTCTTGTTACTTAGTAATCATGCTATGGCAAAAAATAATTACAGTTTTCAGAGAATACAATACAACGCTATGCTTAAAATCTTCTACAAAAAGAAGAGCATATTGCTTAAACATTCCTCTTCCTTTTATGAACGCCCCCCTCCCCAACAAAACCAAAACTTTCCGTTGTTCTATATCTACTTACTTCTACAAAGTATCAGAAACAGATACAGAAAAGCCCATTAAAAAAGAATTAAACTCCTAAAAACCTCTGCAATTTTACCTGCATATTTTCATAGAGTCTTCAACTTTTCCAGCATCTAATGCTCTCAAGGCCAGTTTTTCTCCCAGTTCTTGTTCTGTCCTTTGCAGGAGCAAAGCCAGTCTGTACAACCTTGACCCAGTGGAACGGTTCTTTGTTTTACCATCTTCTGAATCACAATTCATTGTTTGCACTTTTTTAGACTTTGATAGAGATCTGACAGTTTCATAAGCTTTTATGTGCTCCTCAAGAAGCCTAGACATCAGCGAAGGATTCCTGAAATCTTTGACTGAAAGAAAGATATCAAAATCTTCCTGCAACAACAACAAAAAAATACGATGACATTTCTATTCATGTGACTTTCTTTGGAAATTTTTGTTGCCTTTGTTAAAATGCTTTTATTTCGTGTTTCATTCTTATAGGAATAGTTTCAGTAAAAGGTTGATTTTACTCATTTCTATCAAGTGCTACGATTTATGTAATAAATTAGAGAATTTTGCTTGGTAGTGGCTAAGCAAGGTAAAAAAAAAAAAAAGAAAAAAGAAAAAAGATACTGCTTGCTCAAATGCAGTATTAAATAATTTAATTTTACAAACCATAACGAAACCTTAATAAAACACTATAGTACTTTATCATGAAATCTTTGATGTATGAGAATATCCAACTTTTCGCTTTAAATGGACATCATGAAGTTCTGTCGCTTCTTGCCAGAAGCACAGTGTTGCATGCTGCATGTGTAAGCAATTTTAGCCACCTCCTTTCTAACAAGGCAGAGATATGGTTAGGAAATACTTTAAGCAATGTGAACAATGTTTGATCAACAGCAAGATACTACTTCAGCTTTTATGACAGAGTGATTCAGCCTGTGATAGAGTGACTTAAAAAAAAAAAAAAATAATAATAATAATGTGTTTGAGCAGAAGACCTGGGCTTAAAGCATAGATTTCAATCTCCTTTTACATTTGTATTTTCGGAAGTTAACCAGATTCAGTCTTTGATTAATCAAAGTCTTAAAGCATAGAACAGGAGCACCCGGAGAGTCTATTAAGAATGATCTCTGGCTGATTCTAACACCAATGCTGCGCCTGAGAATTGTCTAGGATTGTACTAGTTGGCATTCCAGACAGGCTAACAGTTTAAGAGGACAACTGAGTTCTAGTGCTTGGGTACTTGACCTGACACTCTTTAATTTGGTAGCATAGATGTAGCCTTACAATCTATTTGAATTCACTAATACAAATACCTTTTGCACAAAAGTTGTAAACAATAAATTTTTGATATCATCCACATTATAAGAACAATTGAAACAACTACAGTAAATCAAAAGTAGTTTGAAGCTATGAAAATACCTACCTGCAGGGTAGCAAGTGTTTCAAACATTTTCAGGTTTGCTTCACATTCATCTTTCTTCAGAGGATTTTCTGTTGGGGGACAAAAACAATTACTTCCTGACTCCACTTACAAACAAAATAAAAGATTTGCAAGTTATAACTTACCTTTTTGAATGCTAAACAGGAATTTAAGGATTTCCACGAGAGTCTTTGTCATAAACATTTGTGTTTTGCGCTGAAGGAAAGGGAAAGGTTAAGGTTTTGTTTTGGTCAAAATGTTGCCAGTAACAGGCTGTGATTCTCAGGCTTTCGCTCTATTAAAATATTATGCAATGTTCTGCAAATATCTTGAGCAACAATTCTCACCTCTAAAATAATACCAATTGAAAAGCAAGGGAATAGAAATTTATTGTAAATATACATCCTTTATAGAAACAGCATGTATTTTATAGCTGCAATATATATGTACTCCACTACAGTCTATTAGATCTCACAGGAATTTTGGAACTCTCTTCGCTCTTCCCCCTTTGTTCTTCTTTCCCCTTCCCAGAATAATCCCCTAAAACAACTGTTGAAAAAGGTTTCTCCTCTGTGGTTGCAAGCTAATGATGCGCACTGTCAACTGCAGTGCTTCATCCCACTTTGGTGTGTGGCAAAGCCACACCTTCTACAGTTTTTGAATACATATTTTCAAAGCAACTAAAGTAAGAATTGGAAAACACGTAAGACTTGAGGTATAATAGTGCAGTAGGATTTATAAAAGTATTAACTGAATTCAGATGGTGATGCCACTGGGTGGAGATGCCTTTAAAAATAACATAGAGTAATTTTACAGTATACAGAATCAGAATAATTCAGGTTGGAAGAAATTTCCAGAGGACACCTAGTCCAACCTTCTGCTCAAAACAGGGTCAATTCATTGGCCCTCTTTGCCGAAAGACACAGGTTTTACATTTTCATTCCCTAACTTTTTTTTAGAGCATCTGGGTAGGAAGAGTATTTAGAATAATTAATGCACACACTTTATGATGTGAAAAGACTTAGTACCTCCTCAGAATTATCTGCTTTATTCTGCAATACCAGTGTCCCCCATACAGTCAATCTCTCCGCAACTTTCTCAGCTTCAGCAAGAGTCAGAGATTTTAATAGAGTCAGAGATTCCTCTCCCTGCAGGGGGAAAAAAAAATATATATATATTTATTTATTTATTTATAAAATCAGAAGTAAGCAAAACAGAAAAGAGCATTTTCTTGTAGAAGGGTTTAATTTTCTTAGCAGCTAAGTTATGCATGTTTCTTTACTTCAGTGTTTGCATGATGGCCCAGTAGATAAGATTTATGCTCTGTTGATGAACTTCAAATGTCCTCGTAAAATACACTTACCATGACATGACTTCCTTAAACTCCTGAATAATTTTCGCTAAAGCTATGAAGCATTCAGTAAAATCTATGTGTTTACTTGCTGAGAGTGATAAAAGGCAAATTAAAATGCAGTCTTGCAAAATAGCTCATTGGCATTTATGCAATGTTTCTAAAACAGTATGATTATCAAGAATTGTGCATGTGATGTGCTAATAGGACAGAACAAGTGTTAACGTAAGAAACTGTATTTTGCAAGGTTTGTTAATTTGATTCAAAGCCTCCTATTCTTCAAGTCAAAGAGATCATAATAACATAACCAGGGATAACCACAGATTATAGAAGTAATCACCAATTTGGTAATTAAAGATACCTATTGTAATGCAGCAAAGTTAAATGTTCTAGTTTAGTAATCTTTAAATTGCACTTATCTCTTAGTCCCCCCCCCCCCAAACTGTGTCTTAAAATTAACACTTCTAGACAGAAAAGGAACCTGTTTTGTTTGAATGCAACAGGAAAGTCTTAAGCTTGGAACATTCAATACCCTGTATCACAAGTCATACAGTCTGTGGTACATACAAAACTTAGGCACCCTTAATACCACAGAAGCAGCTATGTTTTGATGTGGGGTATCATGTTGCATTACCAACTCAGAAGAAAGAATCTTTTTTTCTTGTTAGCAAGAAAGCAACTTGCTCAAAAGCAATTCCAGCAGAAAGAGTAGGTAGCTCTGTGAAATGTGAAAATTAGGTAGCATACTTCACTTCAAAGCTTGTCTTATATATATGGGACATTGTTTTTATCTTTTTTGGTGGGAAATGAAGGAGGGTTCACTATGTTCAAAACTCTGACAAAGGTCTAATTTTCAATGTTAAGTATAGGTAATTACGTGTACAATTAGCAGAACTGTAACAAAATACAAATATGAAAACTGTGTATAAGACTTCAGCAAATAGTACAACTGTTGCCCCTGTTCTGGAAAACAGGCACAGTGTCTTTAAATACTGATATCAAGTGACATGAAGTATTTCAGTACCCTTTCTTTGTCAATCAGGTCTATCATTCTCAGGATGTAGACTTCCACAGCAGGCAACATATATGCTGCCACAATTTTCAAAGCATCTTCTAAAGAAGTAGGGGTATCTTGTTTTAGAATGTATTTCACCAGCCTCTGTAAGAGGAAAACAGATAAGGAGTTTAGCTTTAGTTATAGGATAACAAAGTAAGTCATTTATATAAAATAATTCCGTGTTATAATTATACAGCCCATACCAAGCAAGTTAGTTATCTAGAAGTTGCCTGTAGACAAAATTTGATTAAATACTAACTGGGTTTGGGCTAGGAGAAAGAGAATTATGTAGTTGGTATAGATGTACAAATTATCCTAGAACTCTCAAAATTCAGGGGCCTCATCTAGTTCAACAAGATGGCAAAGGACTTTAACAGGAATGCTCGTATTTTCTCCCTGTTAAAGGGGAGACAATGAAAACAAAAATCCCCAAACATTGTATGCAGTGACTTTAGGAGAAATCAGACTGGGAGGCTTAAGAGGTTGTAGCCTGACATTTCTTTAGCTTCCCTCCCTCTTTTCTCTCCCCCCTGTGGAAAGCACTAGATCATCAGTGCTGTGCTAATCAGTATAGGCTATCTGAGATCTTCTAGTTCTTAAACAAAAATCACTTAAAAATCACTTGGTGGCTTTCAGGCAAGCATGCAGAACAAGATTAATTTATTCCAAGCATAAAGAAACCAAACCAAACTCATACAGTTATTGAAAAAAGACTTAAGACTGGATTTAAAATATTCTCAACTGATCAGTTCAGATTCAGGTACCTTGTTAAGAAAAATGACAGCACAAGGAAGTCCCAGCCATACAAGTAAATGGATGTTGATAACAGATGGCAGGTACGAACTGCTAAGTTCTTTTTCAAAATCTGGCCTTTAATACCTCATCAAAATACATGCAGATAAGCATACAGATTTTTGCTTAATAGAAGTCATAAGAGAAGTGCTGATCATTTACCATTATCATCTGCTTGTCCTTTAAGAGATTAGTATCTCTTATCCCATAGGCTCGCAAAAGCTTCTTCATCTCCATCAGCTGGTAACTTTCCTGCAATAACTTTACTCTGTGGACAAATCAGACCATTGCTAACTTCCTTGCTACTTAGATTTGAGCATCATAATACATCAGATGATACATAACTTTTTTTTAAAAGAAAATGAGAAATTCTTGTTGAAAGTATACATAGAATCATCTGATGGATGAGAGGTAGAGTGTGGGATGTTGCCTTACTTGAAATGATTCATTTCCAAATGCTGCTTTACCAGCAGCTCCACTGCTGCACTCCATGGTACCATCGCACCATGCATTATCTGCAGAACCGCATCAAATTTCAGCTATAAAAGAAAATAAAGAAATTATTTTTCAAAATAAGTTATCAGGTAATCTCTTGAAGTATTGTTCACATGTGATTCATTTAGATAAGCATTTTATTTCCTGGCCCAATCTCCACTTGCATAAAGGGAATATCATTATCATAATATGATGTGTCAAGTTAGATTAGAAAATGGGTATGGCAATTTATGACACTGTAGAGCTCAAGTTTCATACATACTAGAATTGGTGAGTTTTCCATGTGATGTCATCAAAACTATGCTGTAAGTTCTGTATGTATGTCCTTATTTCAAAGTTTCTATAACATTTGTTTAAGATACGTTTGAGAACATTTTCCCTATCTTTAGCAAGATACTTAGTCATGTAAAACATCTTACAAAGTCTTTTACAGTTTTCAAAGGTAGAAGCTAACTAATTTACAGGTATCTTGAATTCTGTTTCTTAACTTCATTAAGGCATCTCACTATAACATTTATAGTATATAGTGTGCAGTGCTTACTATAAACTTTGCAGCTGCTCATGCAATATTAATGCATTTTAAGAGCACCCTCAAATGTTATTATTCAAGAAAATGCTGAAGGTGACACAGAATATCTCCAAACAGATAGATGTACAAAACTGAAGTAACCCAAGTAATTTGGATTGTTCAACAATAAAGCAAGACACTGCCTCACTAACCAGTCTCCCCATGACCACAATTCTGGACCTCATTTCATGATCCTACGTGTTGAGAGTGGTTAATTGTTAGCTGAATGCCATTTCCACAACTGCCCACCAAAAGTGGCAATGAAGTAGAAACAAACCATTCTAAGATAAAGGAAACATGCGTGCTGTCAGATCAAGCAAAGAACATGACGTGAGAGAAGATTATTAAGATAAAATAAAAAAACAGCATAGTATTTGGTCCTCTTCATACCACTCACTGTTCCTAGGTAAAAATCATGTTTTTCATTCTGAACTAATATATTAGAGCCATATAATGACTATTTTGCAAAACATACATACATCTGTATCGGAGATGCAGCCAATGACAGCTATTGCCTTTGCCTCCCATGCAGTTTCAAATACTGAAGTAGACCGTGTGCGACAGCGTTCTAGCAAATCCTGCATATTTTGATAAAGAAGATTAGGGTATTTGAATTCAGAAAAGCCAGGAATATCCTATGACATGAACAACAATGAAAAGGTTTCTGGATACTAAAGGACAGATTTGGCTATTCTCTCTTTTATCTTTTATCTATTGCTGAAATATTAACTTTCAGTAAGTTTATTAACAGAAGTAAGCTAATCTGAAAGCTGATCCTAAAATTCAAGCGTAACTAAAAATGGTTTGGCCAAATCAGATTTGATTTCCTGCTTGCATTCACGCATTCTTCAAAAGAGAGAAAAAATGAATACCTTTATATACTGCAAGAGCAGTTCATCTTTTTGTAGATTATGTTCGCACAGGTAGGGTTTTATAAACTTCTCCAAAATGGATGGGACAAGCTCTGGTGCCAAAATTTTATCAAACATGCGAAACACAATAGTAGTTGCATTTTCCTGGGCAGCAAGTAGAACAATGGCAGGTTAGAACATGATTCTTTATTTCTCCAGTGACCTAGTTCAACATCTACTGCCCAAATAAATCAACTGAAAGATCTGTGAAACTAGCATCTGTTTAGCTGAAAATAAAGCAAACACCCCAAATCTTCGTTTTACAAAGCCCCTTATTGTTCAGTTGTACTTCTAATTTCTCTGTTGCTAATGATTGTGCCAGGACTTAGTACATATGACTTGCCATGAACTGCAAATGAATGGAGTTTAAGTCATACCTTTTCTTAGTACCACGTCACATTATACACTTATACCCCATTGAAACAAAATTTATAACACAATGTATCAAATAGCCTTACCGGTTTATGAACACAGGATTAACCAATTAAATGAAAATTTCAGGATTCTCATTCTGCCTAGCTTCAAGGAGAAAAACATTGTAGGATAGGATTTATCAGAACTATCCACTACTCAAAAGCATTGTTTGTGAAGTGCCTGCATAATTACCCTTTCAAAATCACAGAGTGCCAGCCTGCAGTTGTATTTTCTGTACAGATTTATCAGTTCTTGTAGATCATTTACCAGCTTCTTTAACCGATGCGCCTCTTCACAGTCACCACATATCTGAAACGGTGTTCATAGGTGAAACATTAGATGACTTACTACAATCTTCAAATCAGTTAAATGCTGTCATAAAGAGGAAGAAAATTTATTCTCCACATTTCTGGTATAAGGATAATCAACTTACAATGCAGCAAGGATTTCTGGTACGATGTTAAAAAACAAAACAAAACAAAACAAGAAATCTTTCTAAAGATAAGGCTAGTGCAGCACTAGAACACCCTGCATAGGGAAGAGGCATGAGCATTTCATTCACTGAAAGTCTTTACAGACAGCTTAGACAAATGGCTATCAAGGGCAATGTGCCTACAACTGACCCTTTCTTGGGGGTAGAAGCCCTGTTTTTTCTGATTTCCTGAGAAACCTTGCATACAATTTTTATGCTTTGCATACTTTATGAATCTCTGTGCTGAATTGTTACCTTCATAGGGCATACAATGAAAAGTTTAAGCTGCCTGTTGAAAATGGGGCTTAACAGAGGAAGCCTTTCCTTCACGTGCTTCACATGTGGGATTCAGAAGTTTAAGACAGTAGATTTAATGAATACAGAATGTCCTTGTTTTCAGTACAGCTGTTTAGCTTTAAGCTTTATCAGTTTTCCACTTTCTTGCTACCACTTTTATAGATGCTGGTATACCTAGGATATAACATACATGATTTATTTGTATCTACATAACTCAATATTCATAACCTCACAGCTAGCTGATTCTAAGATACCCGTTTTCTCCAGACCATAACACATGGTTAATAGCAAAAAAATTCCAAAATTTTTGATAGAGATGATACGCGTTTCTGATTTAGGTTCACATGGAGGTTCTTTACTGGAATTTAAGGTTTCTGTAGTATGTAAGCTTATTTGTGCATTACAAAACACTCAAGTATATTATGCATGTTTAGACTATTAATATACTTATTAAGGGTATTAACATTGCACTGATTTTTTTAAAAGGTTTAACCTCAAGAAGATTGGAACTCAGTTACTTCCTTTCACTGAATTCAGTCATTCCTCACCAAAAACAATAGTGATCTAATCATCATTCATTCCAATTCTAGCACAGAGCATATGTTCAGAAGTTTCTTAATACCAAGTGATCATATATCAGTCACCTTTCTTACCAAAGGATTCCACTGGTAGAAAGTTGTCATTCCCAGTTCACCATGATTTTTACTTGTAAAAAAAGTCTCTGCCATTTGGAGCCCATTTTCTGGCCAATTTGCCTGTTCAAAATAATTGACATTAGCAAACTATATTACACATACAGAACTACAAGACATGCAGAGTTTCTGCAGTTTGACTGACCTTATCAGTTAATTCAAGATTTCGAGCACCTTGTTCCAGCCATTTTGCTAATATTTTCTGAAATAAATACAGTTAGAGTTATACTATTTATCAAAACAAAATTTGCTATTAGAAATTATATTTGAAATGAGTTCCTTTAAGACAAAACTGTAGGGAAAAATTCTTTTAAAAAGGCAAGAATAGGGTTCTGACATTTAAAAAAAAATGCAATTTCTGTAGGTCTGACTATAAAATTGTCTTAGTTTGAGAAAATTACATTCTGTATTTAAGTCTGTAATGACATTTCTTTAGTAGTCTTACCTGTCCCTTTGGCACAACTCTTCTTAAAAAAGGGATCACAACATTTTTAAGCCACAAGCACAGTTCCTTTAAAGGAACAGTGACATGGATGGCATTAAGCAGGTTCTCTAGCATTTTCTCATCAAAGCTGCTTTCAAAGTCTGCCTAAAATATTAAAATGGAACAAATAATAGGTTTATGGAGTTTATTTGATACTTTGTAGAGCTTTACTTGATACTTTGTAACACTGCTCCACCAATACAAAGAAACACTATATTTCACAAACACAAAGAGAAAAATCTCAGCATGCATAGATAGGAATTAAAAAGAAAAAATCCCAGAAACAAACAACCCTCTCCCAGAAAACTCTGTTCAGAAAAACTAGAGTAAGGTCTTCTTAAACATGACCTAACTGAAGCAATTTTGTTGCTAATTACGGTGGCACAATTATACTTTTACTTTAGGACTTGTCCTATAGTTCTATCATACTAAGAAAATAAGAGATGTGGACTTGGAAGTTCTGCACTAAGTAATATAATACCCTGTAGCCACTATTATGAATCTGTCATTCAGAGTAAGGAGTCTATATGATTGTTTATAAAGGACTTGCAAGGTAGCCAGCAAATGCCACTTAGAAATTCTGTAAGTGACCAAGAGCTGTGCTCCCAAGAAGGTGAACAGAAGATTACAACCACCACAGAATAAATCACAGAATAAATCGTAGAATTATTGTCCTTCAGACAGTGAAATATGCATAGAAATATGCAATAGAAACATGCATTCTGATATCAGAAATACCAGTTCATTCTTAAATCAATAGCACGTTCAGCTTTCCAAGGATGAGAAGGGAATCATTGTGATAACAGATGAGATTCTGCCATAGACCTTTGCTTCTTTGAGAAGCTGTTTCATAACAGTATCAGTCTGACCCTAAGTTAGGCTGGAAAGTTTAAAGGGACTTAACATCTTCCATAAACACCAAAGAGATGGCTATGTCCTCTCACCTGATGCCTAAGCCAAAGGTACTGTGCACAAGGTAAATTTCCTTCTTCTAGTTGAAAAAGGATATTCTTGAAAATGTCTTCATTATTCAAGAATTCTGTCCAAGCAATACCACTGCAAGTTAGAGAAGGAAAAGAAATCCTATTATTATACATCAATATTAAAAAGAAAGGGGGGGAAAAAACCCTTTTCTAGCTAGTGCTATGTGCTGTAAGAGATAAGGGCTGTGTTAAATGGGGAGGGAGGGAATTACACGCCTCCAATATAAATTTAAAAATATCTATAGATATATATCTACACAAGACAGTTCATGTGCAATAGATAATACATGTTTTCAACATACAGGCTAACTCAACTTCCCATCCTCCGCAGTGGAGGAAGGGAAACTTCAGGAAGAAAAGAAAGGATTTAAAGTTTAAAAATCTTAGTTTCAATTGCAGATACTTTAACCATTGTAATTAAATTTACCTTCAATCTTAACAAATCTTAAAAACAAACCTGAATTTCTCTAGTCCAAAGGCTCCATAGAAAGTGGTAAGCCTTGCCTGAGCTCTCAATACCTGTATGCAGACAAGAGACTAAGATCAATATCTGGATTACTGAGGAACAATATTACATGGTTAGAAAAACCATCATAAAGGAGAGATGCGGGAAAAGGCTTTAAGAATTTCAGTTAGTTACATATGTAATACAGTTTTGTCTAATAAAAGACTAATCCAAAATTTCATTTCTATAAACATTTTTCATTGATTCTTCTTGAAGCTGGATGAAAGCTGTGCAGTATACAAGAATAACTAAGAAATAAAATAAGTAACTAGAAGCCCCTAAGAAAGTTTTATCCTCCAAATTCTGGAACACTCAAAAATGGATCTTTCTATGGCTGAAAGAATCACTTAATTCTGAAAGCTGTCAGTATTGTGATTTACTCTCATATTTTAAAATATAATATTTAGGTTTTAAAAAAGTTAGACAGTAGTACAGTTTTTTAAAATCCTACATCATAATTGTTTACCATATGGTAAACAACAGGGCTGCAAAGTTTGTCCTCACCTCAGTTATGGATACTGAGGCCCCATCAGGTGACGGAGCAATGGTTCTGTCATCTTTCTTCAAGATCTGAAACAAATACAGGAAAATTTGGCTGACAACTCAGTTGCTGCAGAACGTATCAGACAGTAGCATGAATTTAATGAGGACGCTAGCAAAAACCTAGCACCTCTGTAAATTGTGCACTTTATTCTACAGTGTTGGGCTGTGATTGGATTTCTACATGCATGCAGGATTAGACAGATCATGTGCATCTCTAGTTCCATGTGATAAGGTGGGAAAGACTAAAATGTTTGGCAGGGGAGAGAATCACATATTTTGCGCTTTTAGTCCTGAAAGTAAAAGGAACTTAAAAAGACTGCTACTCCAAACTAAAACCTGCTTTCTGATGTGAAAATAAAACTGCAATCCCTTTTTTGCCCTTATGCAGAAAACAGCAAAAAAAAAAAAAAAAAAATCCCTTCACATACATAAGTTATGTAGATAATTAGCCCATAGACTGCAGGTACACTCAGAAGCAATTTTTTTTTTTTGCTGTTTTTAGTCAACATGACCATCATGTGTGCTGTTAACAGCAAGAACTAGATTAGAACAAGCTTTGCTTCTTCTTCATGTTTGGTAATATACAATCTATAACACATTTACTTTCTGAATAACTGTTATTTTGTTGAAAACGTCCCCCTCAAGTTGTACAGGAGCATGTAATAGGAATAAGCAGGTACAAGAAATCTGATTTAATGAAACAAAAAAACTGAACTTACCCTGACTTTAGCGTAGTTTAACATTTCTTGAGTTGTTTCATATAGTGGCCACGGAGCGTTTATGCAGTAATCCACAACAAACTGGCTATCCTGTTTGATTAAGGAAAAAATTTAAATTAATTCTAAGTGCCTTTATAATTTGAATTAAAATAGTAGGGAAGGAGAGAACACAAAAATGTACCTGAATTTTTTGCAGATTTTCTTTGGCTTCATTCACAAGATCTAACCAGACTGTTTGACCATAACTCCCAACAGAAGCTGAGGCCAGTCTCTCTAAAATAGTGTTTGCTTTCACTTTGTATACAAGCTGTTTAAAAAAAAGAAACACTCAGTTTTCAATTTGATGTACTTCAGCTTTAAGCAGACAGTATTCAACTGAAAACTCAACACATGCCTTCACAATTGTATTGAGATGAAGCGTGGCTGTGTGCAACAAATGATTTCATTACAGAAATGGATTATCTATCAGTTCCTAACAATCATGAATTGTCTCACTAGCTAAGCCTGTTTAAAAAAAAGTAAAGCAGAAGAAACAGTCTTCTTCATACTTCCATATAACATCTTGTAAAGTCATACCTTCAACGTTAAGTTTATGTTAAAGATCCTAGAAAGATTAAATACTTGAAACAAATCAAAAATGCAAAAGGAAATCTTAAGTGAGACTACCTGTATATTAGATACAAATATGAAGCTAACCATATAAAAATGTTTTAATCCCACTTGTTCATTAATTCATTATTAAAGAGGTTATTTTTAAAATAAATTCTGATTATTTGCAGGTTGTCTATGAAAGTGTACAACTCCACTACAAGGAATATTCTATAGACTTTTTAAAGCTCTTGCCAGAATCAATCTATTCCTGCAGACTGTAATAGGAAATCCAGCACAACCTCAACCAGAAAAGTGAGATTTGCTGCCTACAGAAATGGATGGGGGAATGGGGAATCTCACTGCTCTGAGGTTTATTTATTTATTGTGAGATTAGGGAAGGTGTCACTCTGAGATCCTGATAATTCTTAAAAGTTAACAGGAACTGAAGGAGTTCCACACCTTTACACAAATACCTTATGGAGATTCAGCAATAAAGCAAAGATTTTGCATTCACATTGCATTATTTGAACAAATCATTGAATGAAGTCTGACTAAATGTTAATGAATGCACAGGAGAATTCTCTTTTTCAAGCAATACTGTTTCCTGATACTTAAAAACACAAATGCCCCTGCTCTTGATCCAGCAACTCTTATTTTGATCAGAACGTGTACTTCTGCATCACTTTCCATTGCAATGTTTGTTAGTTATGGTAAATAAAAACATAGTTCACCATGCAGTTGGCTAATTTGGAATCAGCTTTCATTTATAAAGAGTTTGTAATGTGACATACCAACGTTTCTGTAATATTTTAAATGCTTTCTATTGGGCTATATGGCAGAAACTTTGCTTTTAAGTTCAGCTATACTAATTAATCTCCCAGTGTAATTATCAAAAATGGGCAACTTACCTCAACATCCAGTTCAAACTGAATAGCAAAATTCTCAGCTTCAGTGAATTTGTGCTTGTGAAGTAAGCGACTTAGTCTAGGGGTGAAATAAAGTAAAGCATTATACTTAAATTTAAGTGCCAAGTTACAGATGGGAAAAAGCAAAATTTCAAGGAAAAAAGTACCTATTTTCTGGCAGAGCTTCTGTTAAACTTCTCATCACAACAATAGAAACTGGGCCTTCAGGGGAACTGAGGGTGATAAGGGAACTATTTTAGTTTATCAACTGTAAAATAACTGTATGTAGAAGTAAACTGCCATTTTTATACAGTGGTGATCTAGTGATATATAAAACATTATCTTACATCTGATGATTGTCATGAATTCCTTCCAAGAAGTATATTGTATCCTGTAGCAAGTAGTAACAAAAATCATTAGTAAGGGGTGGGGGGGGAAGAGAACACCACAGTCATAAGAAAGCACAACAGTAGTGCCTTAAGAGTTTATTAATTTGGAAACAAACTACTGCTCTTCTCTCAGATAAGTATGGTGTTCTTTTTTAAAAAAAACAAACAACAAAAAAACCCCAAAACTTATTTCTTGGATGGTTTCCACCATCTAAATTTTCTGATGGCCTTAACTGGACTTTTCATCTACATGCTGAAACCACTCTACTATCCCAGTTTAACTGCCATCAATTCACTCTCCACATGACCAAATCATCTTAAACTTATTCTTCGCTTTCTTTTTGTCCAAGCCATAACCAGGCCACACTGTATCCATCTTCACATCTTTTAGAATTCAACCTCTGTGCTGCATTCACAAATGGAATACTGTCAGTGTGAGAAATATCAGAGCATATATCATCTCAGACCAAAAAAAGAGATATATAAGCCACGATTTTCTCCACAGTGTAGCTGCATATATAATTTTTCTGCCAAGTGCTTCATACAAGGCAAGTAATTTCATCAACCTATCATTGCATATCAGATTCAAACTTTACTACATTCACTTTCATGATTCTAATAATGAGCCATTGTTTAGACTTCTGACTTAGTATCCTCTCACATACCCACTCCACTTCAGGCTTCATAACATTCCTAATTCATCAAGTTTTCACCAACTTTTTTTGACTTTCTCCTTTTGTTAAAGTCTTTACAAAGAAGTAAGTTAGAAAGAAAAAGTAGATTTTCCATCTAAAATCTAAATACATCTCAGATAAACCCAGACCACTTTTTATACTAAGAAAATTAAAAACTTCATATAGCTTTTAGCTATAACAGCAGCAAGAACAATTGGCAGCAGAATTAAACATTAAACTAATAGATCTGGGCTCAGAATCAACTTGTTCAGTTTACTATATGTTGCATCTTTTCCTTTGGGGACATCATTTAATCTTTTTGTGTACAGTTCCTGCACAGTTTTTAGCACAATTTCATTCTAATCTAGCAAGAATAACATAGTACCCTCTTTAATAATTATACCTATTCAGATAATTATATTTCTTTAAAGAACAAAAAAAAATTCTAAACATACTGTGCAGCTCCCACTTTGAACGAGTGAAGAAACAATAGATACTTCCAAAGAATACAGCAGTTGCATAGCAGGCAATGCAAAAACCATTAGACTTTTCATCTGGAAAAAAAAAGGCAGGAGAGAAATGAAGACACAAACATGCAGGTCAGAAAAAGTGTTGTATACTGGTGCCACAGTCATATTTGTAGAATCATTTCTGGGTTATTATAGAATTAGATGGAAGGTGTATTTTTTTTTTTTTTATTCAGCAGGTAAATGCTGAATACAGCAAAGATATTGCTCTAAAGAAACCTGTGAAGGTATATGAGACAACAGTAAAATTTTCTGCTGTCTCCTATTTGACTACTATTAAAAAATAAACAAACAATCAAACAAACAGCAGAGCTGCTTGCCCTAGTCTCTCTTATAAGACATAGTGATGGCCCCTCACTCAGTATATCCTATTATCTAGATGGCAACATCTCAGTTTTGACCTTGAGCTCCTGAAAGTTCTGAATGCTCCAAATATTTAGCCATCTCCTATTGTTGTTTTTCATCAGTAATTGCATAGCAATTGAGGAAGAGAAAACAAATAAAGAAGTTGTACCTGTTTGTTATCGGGTACTGTCAGGATTATCAGTTTAACGCTGGTAAGCCCTTGCCTACAGAACAAAGGAAAAAAGAGCAAAATATGTTGCATCAATCTTATGTTAAAACTATGAAATATTCTGGCTTCTGAGTTTTATAAAATTTAGTTTTCCATGGAAACTGGTATATTTAAAAATCTTATGGCGGACCTGAAAATAACAATGTTTTAGCATGTAGGGGACATTTAATTTCTGACTTTAAGCTTTTCTAACACATCTGATTTTTTTCCTTTTTTTGGGTGTGCAATAGCAAGAGTAAGGTAAAGAGCAATAGAGTCTTATTTTCTGTGAACTCTTTTTGTAGTATAACCAGTACACTCACCTCCGGGTTTTAACTTCTCCATCTGCAGAATGGAGATCTTACTATTTATCTATTCTAAGGACAGACCATATAGCTTTTTTATAACATCAGGCTTGTAAGCAATACTTCACACCTTATTCCAGAGAAGCATTTCCAAAATAATATGGAATCAGTCCAAGCTTCCTTAGCAGTAACAACAAGCAAACCAAGAAAAAGAATCTCTTTGAGGAAAACACCTTGTTTTTTTTTTTGTCTACAATGCAGAGCCAAGAATACCTGAGCTACAGTCCAGCATGTTGGCCTACTGCCTAGAAAAATCTCAACAGACTACATGGAGATGCAAAAGAGATCTTTTGTACCATGCAGTTCAGTTCTTAGACCTCTTCATGTCTAAGACTGACTCTAGTTGCTCATCTGATCAACTAGAAATTATCCATTCTAAAAATCAATTACCATAGAAAATCAAATGACTCCTGGACATTTCCTGTAATGATAGACAACTTTTCAGAATTCATGCTATAACACTTACTTACTGTATGACTGAAGAAGAATCTGAATCTGTAGTTAGAAGAAATTCTTCAATATGTACTAAAGGCCAATCCCAAATTAAAGTAAGAGTATAGACATCCCACATGCTCAAGGTATTCTAGATAAAAACATAGAAATATTTAGATATGATCTCATATTTTCTTCACAGATGATATTTGTTGGTTTTTTGGAGCAGAATATTAACATATTCCATAGCTTAAATAATTACTATGAGAAAAAAAAAAAAGATCATATTCTCTGAAGAGATAGGTAACTTTATTTTATAAAAGATATTTTAGAGCTATAATTTTAAAATAATTTTTTTATAAACTGTTTCAATTTTTATAAACAGTAAAATAAAGACTAAACTGTTATACGTACCTCTGTATCTAAAACAAACAGCAGATTGTCAAGAACCTGAAGTTTCACTGCACCTAAAAAAACCCAGCCATATTCATATAAATTTAATATATTTAAGAAATATATTTGAAGCATAAATGTTTTACAATGTACAATCAAGCATTGGAAACATACAAATGTTTAGCTTTACAGACCTAGGAAGTTCCATTAGAATCTTAGCTTCAACAGAAGCACGATTTACATAAAGTTAAACTGAACAGTTTTGAGGCATACATCTCGATTGTACCTTTACAACATAAGTTTTCCATTTGGTATATGTGTATTTATTAAATACAATACAGTAATTGAAAATACCATATTCCTTTCTGTAATTAAATATGAATTCTACATTTGTCTATTAAGAAAAAAAAGACTTTTACCTTTTATCAGACTCGAATCAGCAAAACTTTGAGCAGACACTAGATTATTGGTACTATCTATCTCCCATTTGGAGAGTACATAATCACCTTCACCCTATTAATAAAGTAGAATGGAATTTTACATTAAATGTGGTCGTTGACAGGTTTGCTTCTTTAATTATGTTTAATTTATAAAAATATTTGGAAAGTTGCAAGACTAGCCAAACACTTTCTTCCCTATGAATGTTGATATTCAGAAAAACTCCTATGTTTAGAAGTTAGCTTTCTTCCTTTCCCATTTCAAGAATGGCCTTTACCACATCAATTATTACAGTCAGCATCCCAGAACATTTTTGGCTCTTCTAAAAGCAAGCCACATTTCAAAACATTCATTTTTTATTCTTGTAGAATATGAAACCTGAATGAAATGTATACTGAACCAACTGAGAGAAATTGCATTGAATTCAACAGGCTTCAGACAATGAACTCTGAGAACTTGTTTCCAGTCCACCAGAGCATTTCAAAATAAATTTTTCAACTTATTCATTAGTTCCCTTAGTTAATACACGCTTAAATGCTTTGTTCAATTGGGACCTTAAATTGTTACTTTGACAAGACTTTATTGAATGGGAACCTGATAGGAAGACTCTTGCCAACTTTGGCTTTGTCTCTCGAAGCCCAGGGACTAAACTACCAATACACTAGCCTGTCAAATCTAGGAACCACAGTGATTTATTAAGGTCATACAACCAGGGTGAAAATCTTTTTTCCCTAGCCATCATAACAGTGCCAGGTCTGAAATGACAACAATTGTTTCCTTAGGAGAAAAACCATAGGCAGACTGAACAACTTACAGCCTTTAAATCTGTAATGAAGGAACTGAGAAACAACAAGTCTTAGTCTATAAAATGTACGTGTTCTTTTTCAACCAGTTAGAGATAAATGTTGCAGATCAAAAAAATGTCATCATTGATCACAGAAAAATCATTATAAATATCTTGCTATTTACCCCAATTATCAGATGGATGTTGTTCATTGAGTTACTTATCACAAAATTCTGACAGCCAAGGCTGTGATACTCTTCTGTGGAAATGAAGGCTGTTTTTATCTGTCCTTGTAACTTTGGGGGGGTGGGAGGAGGGGGGCAGGGGAGAAAGGAAGGAAGGAAGGCAAACAAAAGAAATTAAAAGTTATTTATACATCAGTGGATAAAACTTTGAACTTAACTGCTCACTTCTCTAATGTAAAGAAAAAATAAAAAACAATTACTAGTTGTAATAATAAACTAATAAGTAACCAATGAAATGCACAGATCAAAAGTTATGTTACAGATTCTGTGCTTTACCACATATGCTAGAAAATGGGTATTTCTTACCTTCTTTGCCGTAATCATATCTGTATTGTCAATCGCTATGTAAAAAAAAAAAAAAAAAAATTAAAAAAAAAATCAGTGTTAAAAAAAAGAAAACCTATTTCAGAATTTTTCAGGGAAAAAAAACAAAAGAAAAAAACCCAAACATCCTCCCCTCCCCCAAACAACAACCAACTTCATATAAGATAGTTTGATCCTAACCTGACTATTCTGAAAAACACATTGGCCCATATCATTGATAGGGTCTATTTCTATTGATCACAATGTGGAGTTACAGAACTTTAACTAATAACTACACTTACATAGCATTAAAAATTAAAATTATTCTCTATATTCTTCAGTACAATATTATATTATGACTTAAACTCCGCTTCCGTACTCTCTCTAAAACAATGACTCACTGGAACATAAGCTAGAGCAATTTTTGGAAGAATGCAAAAATAATTTTATTATAGAACTAGTTGCCTATCAGTTTCCTTTGAAAACAAACTAAGATTACACAAAATATTTTAGGACAAGATTCTTAACCCCAGCAGAAAGAAGTATGGAAAAAGTTTTTTAAATACAGCTTTCCCTGTTCATATGGAAATCCCAAATGGTTTGTAGGTCATCCTACCTTCCTGTGTTTTAGCAAGTGGGAGGCACATAATACAAAAGAATCCATTGCTTGTGAGAATGAACATATGATAGACACCTAAAAAACAACAACAACAACAAGCCACAAACACTTCAAACTTAACTATCCAATAGCTATAAAGAGAACACTTATTTATAAACAGGACACTGAAATAACTGATAGTTGAAAAAATCTGACCACCAGATTAGACTATTTTGAAACAAAAAGCTTGTTACTTTCACTTAAAAAGAGTAGAATAAGTACATACATCTTAGAATTTTGTCTGAAATTATGATTTTTGCGTGCATCCGTCAGACTGCAAATTCTGTTCTCATCATGAAACTAGGCTTAAATATCTTGTATCTCTAAATATCAAACATCTCTAAATATCTAAGGGCTTTCAGCAAAAAAAATATATGCACAATCTTCTGACGGACAGGACTGGGAGGTTGTAGAACATGAACTGCTGCACTCTAAAGCCTGCTGCAAGAAGGAGGCAGAGGGAATCAGGCAGAGGGAATCCTGCCTTTTTGAGCATTTTCATAGGTTTAGTGCAATCTCAAAACATACATATTTGACAGAAAGAGGTACCGAGTTATGAAAGTTTGTTGTTTTCTATGCCATTCATAAAATAATTCATGAGCGTTAAGTATCTTTACAGGAAAGCAATTCCCTCCTACAACAAAAAAGTGAAAAACAAACAAAATAGTGAAGAGCAAGCAGTTCACTTTGCAATTCAAACATATAAAATACTGAAAAAGACAATGTAACTTTTTTCCATACAGGTTACTAGAAATAAAATGTAACTATTAATTAGTCTAGATATTTCTAACTATTCAAATAGAGTACTAACTAGGTCTGTGGAGAGCCAGAATAAAGTACTGGGTCACATGAATGGTGTGTTTTGTCCATAATTTAGCAACTAGATTTCACACGAAAAACAATCAGTTTTACAAAAGATGTGCTGAAACAGCAATTGAATTTTAAATTTTCTGAAAGTGATTGTCTTTCCAAAGTTTTCACTGACCTACAAGTCAGGCCCAACATGACATAACTGCATCTAATATTTTGCAATGCAAAGTAAAACTGCATCTGATTATTTATTTTATGCCATTTTTCCTTGGGAGATGATTAAAAAAAAAAAGACACAAGAACTTAGATAAAGAAAAAGTCATTCAAAAGCTTACCTGCATCTGCGTTATCTTTCTCAATAATGAGATTTAAATAAGTCTTTTCACTTGAAGATTTTTCAACTAAAATCTAAAATGGAACCAACATAGAGACTATTATTCTATGCTTGATTTAAAAAAATCTTTATTTGAAATACTGAACACCAGTTTAAACTTTACGCTTTTTTCTTTTATAAGGAACTGGTTAGAGACAGTAGTCCTGAGGCTTCACCCTGCATGTTCTCATTGAGATGGTTCTTGTTTATACATGCATTCCTGGATATATTTTGCTTATTTGTTATTTATGGGAAGAAAAATGTCTCACTAATCTGTATGATTGTTCAAACTAGAAGACACGTTCTAACTCAAGAATATTTATATTTTGATATTTGGAAGGAAAAAAAAAACAACCCAAGAAATTCCAAGAATAAAAGGCTTTCAGAAAAGTTTAGAAAAAGCACTGTACCTTAGTTAGCAAGGTTTGCTTTGACGGTATGTGAATAAGATGGAGATTGCCACTTCTCTCACCAACCACAAGAAAATGTTTTTCCTGACACATACCAACCACATCCACATTAGCATCTGAAAAGTTCCATGCCAAAATGTCAGATATTAAGATTTTGTTATTAATAGACATTCATATTTGAAACACAGGAAGTGGACAATACAGTATCACAGATCTTTTTCAGAATTATTTACTTTGATAAATCAGAACACAGGAAAGGGCATACTTCCATTTCAGTGAAGAGTTGACAAGCATCCTAATTAAGTTGTACAGAAATACTTTGTTAATGACATACAGAACCAGAAATGACATTTTATTATGTAGGCATATATTCTAATGCTTCCTTTTACAGGGTAGATAGTCATGCAAGATTTTTTTTATATTTACTATAAAAAATTATACATATTTTTAAAAAGTCAGTTTTGGCTTCTAGCTGAATTGCAACGTGGTGAACTTACCAAACTGAATGTGCATCTGAAGAGACTGGCCAGTACTGTCAAGAAGTGCCACTGATCTGTCAACAACAATAATACTGCCATCCCTGGAACTGCATGCGTACAACTGTGGATTAACTGAGACCTAAGAAAAAGGTTATTATAGTTAGAATACATCGTAAAATATGACAAACAAGTTCTGATAAGTATTAAGAAAAAGAAAAACGCAGTTCTGATGAAGTCTACCTTCTCAGAAGAAGTTATTTGAACTAGTGTATCCACTTGGTACAAGGCAGTTCCACACTCCTGCCCTAAACCTACAGAGAGTCTCTCACTTCCTGTATCATCGTTTGCAAGGAGTTCAATATCATTCCACATGTTCACCTACAATAAGCACGTGGGAAACACAGGAGCTAAAAGAACCTGCTTTAAGGCAGAGGGTTTGCAAAAAAGCCCCTCCCGCCTCACCGCCGCCCCGAGAGGTCGCCGCGCTCCCCCGCCGCCTCAGCCTTTAGAATTGGCGGGAGCCTGGCTGTCACTACCGGTCGCAGCGCAGGTCAAAATTCCTCCAGACGCGACTACTTTCCCTCCCTCGTTGCTAAGACACCACCTTCTCCCTCCCCACCCCCAGAATGCACTGCGGCCTCTCCCGTTCGCTGCCTCCCCCCCCCCCCGCCCCGCTGTTACATCCGGGTACTCGAAGGGAGAGGGAGGGCGGGGCTTGTTTTCTCAGTTCGCGAGCGCCACGGCCGCTGCGGGAGGTTGAGTCCCTGCGAGCAGCCGGTGAGCGGAGCGACGTCCCAGGCGCTCGGCCATGGCGGTAAGTGGTGCTACTCACCAGGATCTTTGGAGGAAGCCAAAGTGGAAAGGGGGCTGCGGCAGGAGGGGGAGGGAAGAGCGTGGGAGATGGAGAGGGTTAGGTCGGGAAGCCGTGTGCGCGGAGAGACAAAATGGCGCCCGCCGCTCCTTCCCCTGCCGGCGCCATGATGGGCCTCGGGGAGGGGGTGGTCGCCTTTCACTCCCTACCCCTTTCCCTATTTCCAGAAGTTTCTGCTTCGTTTCTCTGGGCTTGAATAAAAGCGAGGGGGGCCTGTGGCCTGGGCGCTGCCGTTTCCTGCTCCAGGAGAGGAGCAATACAGTTGTAGGAACGGGCGTTTCTTAGGAGGGCTGTGGAGCACAAGCTCCCTGGGAGGGGAGGAAAGGGAGGATCATCACTCTGGCGGTTGGGCCTTGTTCAGTTCCCGTAGCTTTCTCTTTCTTACTGTTTTTCTCTGTGTTTGGTCACAGGTCTGTTATTTACAGTATCTTCCTGCACGGAGCGATTGGTTGTTTTCTTTTCTCCTTCCCCACTCTCCCCTTTTATGGTTAACGACGATGGGAAACGCCTTTGCTGTAGTTAGGCCACCTTATCTTTGCTTGGAGTCTAAGAAAAAGAATGCTGACACTGTTCTTTATGTTCATATATTGTATAAGTTTGTAGCTTTATTCCCGTGTAAAATTCATGTGGCCTGGTAATGTATGAATGTATTTGTCCCATAAATGAGATGAAGAGTCAACAAGAGTAGCTATGTAAACACGGTGTCTTTTAAGTTTTTCAAAACTAATTTTATTCACTTGAGAGTGCAGAAAAGTCAGAATCTAAATCTGAAGTGATAAAACTCATCAAAGTTGGCTTTAAGTATTTTGTGGTGGTTAATTTGGTATTTTAACTTCCCTTGAAAATTTGACCAATTTTCACTATTGGAGAACAAGAGGACCATATATGTCTGGAGAAACTATTTATCTTTTCGAAAAAGAATTTTTGTGAGCTTATGTAATTTAACCTGTTAAGAATAAGATGAAAAATTTCTCTAAGAGTAACTGAAGAATTTTAGACTTGCGGTTTTGCCCCCAGGTTATTGGCCCTATCTTTGAGATCCCTCTTAAGTAGCAGGTGGGGATTCAGTGAAATCCTGAGCCTGTGGCCAATCTACGTGTGCTTTAATAACTGAGAATAGTCTTGTCGAAGTCGATCAGTGTTTTTTTTGCTGTTTGTTTTTGTAGGGTTGGGAGATTGCTGTAAGGTATGGTGTCCATGGGCATTAATGAACAGTAATATATATAAATAGTGAGGCTGGTAGCCTTGAAAAATGTGACAATGGACTCAATTTCTGCTCGGTACAACATTAAAAAACCCAGTTAACTTAGACTGCAGGCCAGTGTTTTTCTTATCCTCATAAAACTTCAAAAAGTTAATTATGTTTGAATCTCAGAATTACTTTGAAAGTTTCATTAGTTGAGTCTTTTGGAAACCTTACATGAAAAAGGGGAATGACTGGATAGATCAGGGAGAAGACTTTTAACAACGTATAGATGAACAGATGAGATGGATGTGGAATGCCAAGGATTGTGATGGCTGAGGTCACAAATAGGAGAGTCATTTCCTGCTCTTTATCTAATGTTCTAAGAGTTTTCAGGGGAGTGGGTGGGGTATTAAAATAGTTTTCAGAAGTGTAACTGAGACTATAGTGAAAGTTCTGCTGCAGATGAAGTCTCTGTGTTCCCTCCTCCTTTCCAGATAACGGTGTGTTTTGAAATAAATACTGTTATACCATAGTAATGGGGAAGTGAACACCTACCTTGTTTTACCTCTCACCCATGGAGATTGAACTGTGGATGTATTTTTGTGCACCTGCAAGTTAATAAAGATTTGGATAGACTAAAAAACAGTAGCTGAAATATAAGTCTTAAGATCTAGCTGTAGTGTTTCAGGAAGAAAGCATAGCATTAATACACAGTATTTTAACCATAATGATCAAGAAAGCTAATGTGGTGTTCATAGCATCTGTTGTGGTTTAACAAAAACAACTGCTTAGATTTCAAAATAATGACTATAAATCACCATCTGACTGGTTGTCATGTCTCTTGCTTAGTTTACAAGTAAAAATAAAACTGATTAAACCCAACTGAGTACTTGAACCTATATGGTTTTCTATTGTTTCTAATCAGTAGCTTTCTCTGGGCCAAATTGTCCTTGGTGAAACCTTGTGCAGCCACATCATGTTCAGAAGGTTTGATTATGCTTGCCATTTCCATGATGAAAGCAACAGAGATCAATGAATCTGTGAAGGCATTAATGAGGGCATTTTCATGCTTTCAGTGTATAATCTTTCCATTCTATCCCTTTCATTGTACCATATGCCCATTGTAAACATTTGCTTCTCCCAAAATTATATCACAAAGCAGTCTTGACTGTTACACACCAAGATAAATTTTTGGCTTTAGGAGAATGGTTGGACGGGATAGAGGGAACATCTTGCTTTTCATCCAGATTTTGTCATCTAAGAAAACTTGATACAAAAAATGTTGGTATGGGCAGGTGTGACCTATATGCACTCTCTTACAAATATCCATTTTTTGCATAGAGCTACTGTTTGAGGTTTTTCATTGTTCAAAAGTTACTAGTTTTAAAATACCATGAACATATTAGTCTAACACTATAATATGGTATACCTCATTTCATCTCTCTTCAGAGTTCATGCTGTACCTCAAAAGACTGTGAGGGTTCTGTGCTATGCCTCAGTAATGCCCTAACTTGTAAGGTGACTTAGACCTGTTGGGACAGCATAGTGCTTAAGTAATCTTCGTGACATAAATGTTTAAAGGTAGTTAACCTGTAAACAAAACCATTTAGAGAAAACTGAATCAAAACTTCTGTAAAGTTTAGTCTTACTGAAATTTCCAAAACCTTGTGGAAAAAGTAAATTACAATCTAACGTAGCAGAGAAGTGAAATGCTTATTGTACATTAGTTCTCCTAAAAGCCTTTAAAAATTAATGGCTATGCAGTTACATAGTTCGCTGCGAGTTTATCAAGCAAGTGCCTAAAAAACAAGGGGATGGTTACTCCTGAGATCTTCTTGACAGAAAGTAATTTTAATTGTGTTTTCAGAGTAAACTTTCAAAAATTACTTCAGCGTTTGCACTGATTACTAATACTGAGAGATGCTTCTTTTGTACCAGTAGAATCTTAAATAAACAGGATTTTTTTTTTGGTCCTAAGTTTTTAGTTTTGTTATTTAAATATTCTGTCTTTGTATGCAGGGTAGTGATACAGAACGAGATGGAGTAGCCCCAGAAAAGTCCTCTCCAGAAAGAGAGAAGAAAAAGGAACAATCAGATGCATCTAATTCTCCTAGAACATCAAAACATCATTATTCAAGATCACGTTCACGGTCAAGAGAAAGAAGACGGAAGTCAGGTATGGTCCTTATCAAATCAAAGTCGCTTTAATTGCATATTTACTTAAATCTTGTGGCTAACAGAATTTTGCAGTGTAATAAAGACTTAAAGGTAGGATATTCTTCATCTGGATAATTAGCAGGTATCCTGACAAAGAATTAAATCAGATGTTACGGAGATGAAATTTCGTGGTCTCTTTCAGGAAAGATATTGCATGGTAGCTGGAATGAAACTGAAACTGTTTAGAAGTATACACCAGTATATTCTGGTATTCATTACTTTGATGTTATTAAATCATGTATGCTTGTAGAACTGAAATATCTTAAAAGCTATTGGGGGAAAAAATACAGATTTATCTTCAATGACTTGATAGAATTAGAAAAATTGAAACTACTAGCTTTGGTTTTGCACCTCAAATGCATTATATTGAAACAATCATCAATCTCAGTGACTGAAGTGCTAAGGGAAAAAGTCAATGCTCAGAGGATATAGTGAGGAGGCTAATAATAAAATAGTTCCAGGGGGACAGGGGAAGGGGGGAAACAAAAAAAAGATATTGTAAGTTTGTCTTCGTTTTAGTTAGATATGGTTAGACTGAGACACTTGCATGGTTGGTAATAAAAAATTAAGTTACCCTGCATGAAAAAGTAGAATGTGACTGGAAGATGAAGAAACTGTGTATTTTTTCACTCTCAAAGCTGAAGTAAATGCAAACAAATAAAGGACTGGGAATAATGGCTAGAGTTCACATTCTGAATTAATAATCTGTTCTAATAGTGTTGTTTGTTTTTAAGTCCTTATCCTTGACTTTTGGGGGTGGAACAACTAAAAGAAACTTAAGATTATAACAAATTGATCTTTTCTTTAACTTGGTAAATAACAATAAATGTCTTTTTTCTTTTTTTTTTTTTTCTTCTTCAGATAATGAAGGAAGAAAACACAGAAGCCGGAGCAGAAGCAAAGAGGTAATTAACACTTTGTAGTGTTTAGGTAATTGTACAATACATCTTTAAAAGTATCTTGTAGTAATGCACATGTGTAAACCTATATAAATGACTTTATGGTAAGTACAAAAAAATTGGAAACTTTAAGCTTAAAAATGGATATGGAGATCCTTTCATAGTGAAGCATGATTGCAGCCATCATGTTGACAAGGTAATAGCTTTATAGAAAAATGCATTCAGAAACTAGTAACTTAATTTCTTTTTTTTGTGGAAACAGCCAAATGAAAGAATTCATATGGAGAAATAAAATGGTGTTCTTGATGACTGTTTCACAGAGCTTCCATTATTCTAAGACCTTGTGTGGCTTTATACCTGTCCAACATTCAGGACTTTCAATGATGCATACCCATCTACTTAAGTATATTTGTTAAAAATCATTCCCCACCTGACTAAGCTCTGTTTATTGCAACCTTCAATTGTAAAGACTGTTACAGCTTGACAAACAATGTCAGCCAGGGTCAGCTGCAAGTATGACAGTGGCAACAAAAATTTCAGAGGGCTGTCTCAAAAAAACAAAAAAAAACAGCAACCCCCCCCCCCCCCAAACTCAGGGGAGTGAGAAGAGACAGCTTCAATAATACGTTGGAAATAACTGGCTTAACCACCAGAGAAGAGATGAAACAAGCAAACCAGGAGCATCGAAAATAGTCAGGAAGCTTAAGCCATGTGGGGCAATAGCAGGCTGTGTCAGAGGAGGGGCTTTTAACTTTAACACGGGTCAGGAACTTCTCCTTCTCCCATTCCAATGGAAGCTCTGTTTAAAAAAGAAAAAAAAAAAAAGGAAAAAGAAAAATAATCTAGGAGAGTTTTTGTGAAATTGAATATATTGTTTAGATCACATGATAACATTTCTATAATAAATCATACTCAGCGTGCTAATGCGCGAAGAGACTGAACTGAAGACGCTGCAGACTCAGATAGCAAAATTATAAGCCTACTTCATGATAAGGTAACTATTAGTCATTCAAACTCATATTTCCCTTAAAAATATCTTAAATCCGTTATGGGATATAATGGTGTTTTATTACTAAGTGTTTGCCTGGAAGCCTGATTTTTTTTTTTTAATAGTGTTTTAATGTTCAGAAAAGATGTTCCTCATTTAAAATTGTGTCCAGTGTTTTACCATGCTGTTAGATCTAAGTTAATCTTACACAATTTATTTAAAGCTTTCTAAATTTCACTATGTGAATAGATTATATGTATAATGACCTACAGTAGATTGAGCTACTCTTTCCATTCACTTGTGAGATTGAGCTCTTTGCCCATAGAGTAAATACTGCATATCAAAGCTTCTTTAATATGTACATCAGAACAGCTGCTTACATCATAAACATTTGAAATTAATTTCTTTGTAGAAGTAATATCTTGCATAAAAACAGCTATATAGTTTAAGAAGTAATTGTTCAAGGAGTTAAAAATAAAATACTGTAAGAGCAGGAAAAAAATCTTAACCTACAACCAGATATGTATACGTGAAAAATTATGATGAAATATATTTAGAATCTGAACTATGGTAATAAGCAGTTGGAAAGGCTTGGATAAGTGGGTGTGAGCTAGTTACAGTATCTCTTCCAGACTTGCTTCTTTTGAGTGAGCATTATGGTTATGGGAAAGGATTTGTAAGTATTTAACATAGAGCAGGTTTAGATAAGTGAGAAAACTCTGAAACACTGAATTTTAGTCTAAGATGACTATATCATGCTTAAATTGTGATTTGAAACAAAACACTGTTAAATATAAGCCCATATAAGTGGGCTATGCTTCTTGTGCTAGAAAGGTTTTCAAAATAAACTGGATATATTAAGAAAAAGTGTTGATGTCATGACTTAGTCTCTAAGGAAAACACTGGCAAAAATCAGGCCTGACCTTGCTAAGTATTTTTGGCGGTGCAGCTATAAAAAGGAATCTCTTTTTTAAGAGGCACCGCAGGAAGAAATTGCGGTATGGTGTAGCAGCATATCTTTAATTTAAAACTACTGTGGGAGGTCTCAAAGTGATGCATGTTAGTTTTAAGTACTAAAAATGAGATGTCAGCCATGTAACTTCTTATTGCTTTGCTTTTTAAAAACTGTTGGAAGTTACTGACTGAAGAGAGTCTTGTAAAGCTTAAAGTTAACTATCTAAGATGCATAGAAGAATTCTTTAATTTCAAAAGAAGGGTAGTTTGTGTCTACAACTGTATGTATGCACTTTAATAATAGTTTCTACATGGTAGGCTGTAGATAAATATTAAACTGTGAATGTGAGTATTCATATATATGCATATTCATATATTCTCAGACTCTTAAAGATAGGAACATACTATGTGTTTGGAATAGAGAAAGTAACTGAGACTGACAGTTGTTTAGAATGCTGTGAACTCTCATATGGAAACACTGTAAAGATACCTTGATGGGTGCTTTAGAAATACTTCAGACAGTGGGGAGGAGGGGAAGGGGAGGGGGGAATGATAGTTTGCATTTGCAACATTGTGTAGTTGGTGGCATTAGGTAAAATAGCCATCACTCATGATTGAGCCACACTCCTAAGGTTACTAATGTTGCATCACAACTTATCATTTTTTATCTTCTGATACCCATACTAACTCTCTTTGTTGCACTATTTTCCTGAAAGAACCAACTTCTTCTTAAAACAGGCAAGAAGACATGAATCCAAAGAGAAGTCCTCCAAGAAGCACAAATCTGAAGACCACAATGACAAAGAACATTCTTCTGACAGAGGAAGAGAGAGCCTAAATTCATCTGAAAATGGTGAGGATAGACATAAACGCAAAGAAAGAAAATCATCAAGAGGGAGGAGTCACTCAAGATCCAGGTCTCGTGAAAGGTAAATTGTTTTACATGACTTTTTTTTTCTTAAAATACATTCATAAAAATAGTCTTTGGAATTTGTGTAGATTTCTGAAATACAATTGAATTATATTCGTAACATAAACTGGTGCTTTGGAGTTAAATTATGTTGTATGTTCCAATTTTAATTATATTGCTGCTACTAGTTTTTTTTCGGGGTGACTCTGAGTAAAGTATTTCCAGGGCTTTATATAGGTATTCTGTCTAATGTTAACCCGAGTTTGTAGCTCTTGTACACAGTGTATGTGAAATGTTCCCTGTTGTCAGTGACAGGAAAGGAGATGTAGTGTCATTGCTTTTTACATCTTAAATCAAGAGTTTACCTAAAGACGATGCTGTGTAAACCTTCTTGTGCAGTAGGCCACCTACCACACTTGTGGTAGGAGCATTGCTTGTGGCAAATAGGTTGTTGCCTGCAGAACCTTTCAGCCACCTCTGACCGTAGGTGAGGGGCCAGTAGTAAATGTAATAGCAAGGAACCAACTGATAATATACTTAGGGGCTCTGTGCAGCTCACGAGCTGAAATCTGGGCATCACTTCCCAACTTTTCTTGTCTCTTCCGAGGTTTTAGAATATCTTGGGGAGGGGAAGAGTTGCTTTGAATTTAAGACTTATGTATTTGATCAGTTTGGCCACATGCTTGTGCTGAGGTGTATGCTTCCATGAGCAAATCAAAATGGCTATACTGATGAGTGTGGTTGTGTATTTAAGCTCTAAATAAATCAATTCTCTCTTGTGGTTGGTGGTAATGTTTGGTTTCTTTCCCATTTCATCACTTCCTAGTCTTGTAACTTCAACTGTTCCAGGCATAAGGTCTTCCGTATGTGGTTTGTTGCCCCCTTCACCTTGCCTGATGCATTTTGTCCTGTATTGACAAACCTGTGTCTGACCCCTAAGTAGAAGCCAAACTTAAATATGAGAATATATGTAAGAATTTGGGACATGTGTTTCAGACGTCACCGTAGTAGAAGTCGTGATAGGAAAAAATCCCGATCTCGCAGCAGAGAGAGAAAGCGCCGCATAAGATCTCGTTCTAGATCAAGATCTAGACACAGACATAGAAGTAGAAGTAGAAGCAGGACTAGAAGCAGAAGCAGGTAAGTGTTAACTTTCACATACTTAGTGTTGTTCTTTGGTTGAATGGTCTGTGGGTTCTGTTGTATAAAAGACTGCTGGATTTGGCCAGTTAAAGACTATTCAGTGTAACGAAATGTTTTTTTCCTCTCAATTGCATTAACCATTAACGATGGGTTAAACACAAGGTACTTGTGCATATACTTACTATGGGAACATTTGTCCCAGACAGCTTAAGTGTCTCAGGTTCTCAGCTTTACATAGTATGATTCCATGTTACCAGTTAGAAATGTTTAACTGTAGAGTTAATTTTGTGGCTACCATCTAAAATTACCATTTTAGAGTCTCTGGCTGATACTATAGAGAGAAAGTAAGTAACTTAGTATTTTGTGTAGTATGGTTACCACAGTTCAAGCTCTTTTGGTTTCTTACATCACAACTGAATTTACTACCTTAGGGAATAATTTTTAAGTAGGAAAAAGTGAAGAATGAGATGCAACTAAGCCTTTTGTGTGTTTGATACTACAGAGTAGTGTGATCAGGAGAGCGCTATTTTAAAAATACTTTTTTCTTTCTTTCTATGTATGTATGTATTGTAAAAGGGAAGTTTAACTGGAATCACTGGTTGTCAGAGATTCTGCTCAATGTATTTGCTAATCTTGATAAGCTCCATGAACTTTATTTAAAGATCTGTTCATCTTACCTGTGAACTAATGCAGTTAGTATAGTACTAAAGTGAATTTTCAAGCCACGTGGACTATTTCTGGTCTGAGTGTACTATTCTGTATTAGTGGTTATCAGTTCTTTTGTCAAGTCCAGAAAGAGAATATTCACCATGCTGGTCCCCTGTGCCCCACCCCCTTCTCAGGGGTGCTTTCATTTCTTCTTCAAATTAAATTCTGGAAGCACAGATTAAAATACTCTAGACCCATATTGGCTCACTCCAGGTCTCTTTGACTTACTCAGTTGGGATCTGTGCCTCAGCTGGAATATGCTAGAGAGTTAAGGCTTTCCTCAGAGTTTAGGAGGCAATGTTTTCTAACTGATGAATCATTCAGTATTTCAGGGTAAAATTGAGTCTATTTATATGTGTCTCCTTTGCATTTTTAATACCCTGTAGGATTTTCTGGATGGATAAGTTGAAATAGGATTAATGACTATGGTGGGTGACAAGGTTATTGTTGTTTTTTTTTTTTTCCCCCTCCTGCTTCTCTAAAGTAAAACACCTGAATTTTGGGTGTAAATTGATGTCCTTCAGGAACTCCCAAGATAGTGTTGCCACTGTTCCAGTTCATTTGTTTGAGTATTTTCACTAGAGTATTTTAAATTGCATATTTAAATGGTGTAGAAGTTGGTGCTGACTACTCAACATTACAGTGGACTATTGGAGACTAAGAATCTTGCACACTGGTGTAATGCTACAACATCACTTGTGAAACTATAAGAAGACTTATCTTTCTGAAGAGCATGTTGAATTACATGGTCTGTGTCATATTCTATATTGGCATGCACTTTCTACCAAACTTTCAGCTGGGGTGAGTAAAGCTGAGTCTTCAGTCTGTATATACACATTACATGCAGTTGATGGTATTTAAGCACATTTTGGCACAATATGTAAGGCGTTAATCCCCCATTATTTACATTATTATGTGCACTTAATGTTTGAACACTTTTTTTGTTGAATGGCTCCATAAAAACTCCCCATCCCAAAATGGGTATTTGCTTCTGCAGTGGAATTCAAACTACCTGAAACAGAACAGTGAATGTGGGAAGAAAAAGTAAGGGATATTCATTGCTTAGGAATTTCTTTAACTGGAACCATGCCTTGTTGCATAATAATGGATATGTTGCAAGAATCCATTTCTTTACTTTTTTTTGTCTTGCAGATTCTAGGGAAGGGAAAATAAGGGAGGCATAAGTACTTTCTAACAGTAGCTAGAATTCTTCATCACATTCTGGGCTCATTTAAAGCCTTTGAAAAGAGAATTACAGGGTGAAGCTCAAGGAAAACTTTTCACAAGCCAGATGAGCATGATGTGGAACTTAATCTAGTAAAAGTCAACCATGAAATGAATTCCCTTATTCATGAAATGTAATATTTGCTGTGCTACAGTTGATAGGCTATGGCTTGAACTTCTGTTGATGGTTCTTTGCATAATCTCAAGCTCATGTATCTTTGAGTGATCTGTCCTTACAAGCATGTAATCTTTCTGTTCTGTGAACATGTGGAAGGTTCACAGTTCTTCTGTTGCATTGCTCTGATTATATGCTAGGTAGAAAACACAACACCATCTGCTTGTTTCAAACTGAATTGCTCAAATGCAAAAGCTCAAATTCTTATTTCCTTGATGTTTACCAGTGCAATAAAGCATCAGACCAAAGTCAAGACCAATCTACAATAGTCAGCACGGCAAGAATGAAGGTGTCTTTGAAACATGCATTATATATTATCTAAGAATGCAGATCTGTCGCTCCCAGTGGCTATGTTTGTATCTTGTCATCTTCTACTGAAAGATCAGTCTTGCCTCCTTTGTCTTCTACCAGATTTATAATGTAAACAAGGAGCTCTCTTGTAACTTCAGGCTAAGTATAATGACATTTGTGGAGCTACAAAAATTGCAAACAAAAAACAGAATAGCTGAATGCTATTTAAAAAGGCTGTTCTGACTCTAGTTAGCAGTTATCTCAAATGGTTCATAATAAAGTTTAAGTAAAAAAACAACAGAACCATTCTTTGTGCATCTTTTAATTTGTTTATGGCAAATCTGGGAAAAGGAGAGCAAGTTTTCATGTTACTTAAATTTTGTCAGACATTCCCAGAATCATAGAGTTTTCTGTTTAGAACATTAATGTCAGAGGCTTAAATGGGAGAAACCTTTATCTCTTGTAATGTAGTTATTGGTGATACTGGCAAAGAGAACTACTGGTAATAGTACTACCTTTATATATTTTGAGTAGCTGTTGCTTAAATGGGAGTAGATGTATATGTCATGTGAAGAACTTAATTGGGAGAAAGGGGAGGGAGCTACTAAAGGAGAGTTGCACTGAATGTTTGGGGGATTTGCTAAAAAGTACATTTAAACTAAGTGCTTTTCATTTTTCAGCCTTCAGATAATGCATGTATCATAATTCCCTGTACAGGTATTATCTTACTCCAGAGCAAAAACAGGACAGATGACGTGTTTAAACCAGCTGTTCCATCTAGTTCAGTGTCCTGTCTCAAAGGGTAGCCCAAAGCACGTTTAATGGAGAGTATACAAAGAAGGAAAGGATAGTCATTTCCCTGAGTATTACGACAGTTTTTGACTCTGATCTCTTCAGTATGCTTGTTTTTAACACAGTGCTGTGAGGTCTTCCATGGTTTTAAAACATTCTTGTGACTTGATCTGTTTTACAGTTTGCTTGCAATTGACTTGCTGAAAGTTACACAGTGATTTTTCTTGACAAGATTTAGAGTGAAGGTCTCTTGAGCAGATCTGTTTGGGCTATCAGTGTTCAGTCAACCCACTAGAACAGGGAGTGTTCTAAACACTAGGTAATAGGATAAAACAGCACCTAAAATTACACATTTTGTTACATCTTACAGCTGGAAATCTTGGGTTTTAGCTCTGTGCTGTTACCATATGAGTGCAACTGTTAGTTACACTGTTTCAGTACCCTCTCTGTGCAAAAGCTGTTCTTGAGAGCTCTCAAAATTAATCTTGCAATTTTCCAGAGACACAATCAAATAACTTGTGAAATGCTAAATAGATGTAGTGTATTGTTTTACCAACTGTCTTAAATTTGATTTCAGAGAAAGAAAGAAAAGAATTGAAAAACCCCGAAGGTTCAGCAGGAGTCACAGCCGGAGTCCGAGTCCGCCACCTTTTCGGGGACGAAATACAGCTATGGATGCACAGGAAGCATTAGCCAGAAGGTCAGAAATGAAGATTTTAACGTGATGTGACATAAGCAGTTGTTGATGCATTTGCATATTTAAATATTCTTTTGCATTTATTTCTAGATTGGAAAGAGCAAAGAAATTGCAAGAACAGAGAGAGAAAGAAATGGTTGAAAAACAGAAACAACAGGAAATGGCTGCAGGTAGTCCATCTGCATTATACTAATTCCTAAAGAACAGTATGGGTGAAAGATCGTGTAGGCTATGTCCTAAGTGTTACAGTCCTGCCCAACTGATGTACTAGTTGTCATTTTCTTTGGGTAATTGTTAATTTGGTCCATATATAAGAACCACTAGCACAAGGAAATGTTTAAGAACAGGATTTCTTCCTGTCTTATCCAGTACTGATGACTTGATAACAAAACTGTTCTATGTTAGACTGGTAAATGATTTGGTGATGGTCATTGGACCCTTGCCTTATGCATCATTAAGCAAGAATTTGAATGTTAATGCAAGCTCAGGAATATTCAGAAATATGAAATATTTCATCAGATTTGGGCATTTCTTGCATTTTGTTTGTGGAATACCAGCATGAGTGTCATAATTTACTGGTTTACTAAAACTACTGGAGACTTGTTTCTTAATAGAAATATTTTGTCATGCATTTCTTATCCAGGCACTTTCAATTTACTTCTAATGAAGGAAACTGGGGAGGTTGTGTGAGGGTGGGTTTTTGTTTGTTTGTTTTTAGGTCTGAAATTGTTGTGTGATAGCATATTACCATTTTCTTCAGCGGCTGCAGCCACTGGAGGCTCTGTTATTAATGTTGCTGCTCTTCTGGCATCGGGAACACAAGTAACTCCTCAAATAGCAATGGCAGCTCAAATGGCAGCACTACAAGCAAAAGCACTAGCAGAGACTGGAATAGCTGTACCTAGCTATTACAACCCAGCGGCAGTGAATCCAATGAAGTTTGCTGAACAAGAAAAAAAGCGGAAGATGCTTTGGCAAGGCAAAAAAGAAGGGGTAATACTGTCTTTCTTAAACTCATGAAACGTGTTTGGAAATATGCTACATTCAGACAGTTTAAGAATGCTTATTAACAGTTTTTCCAGCTAAATTAATTTACTATTTAGTACTAAGTTTCCATATTAACAGTAACCCAAGATAAAACTTTTGGGGTGAAAGGACTAAGATGACTAGACATTGAACAAAGGATTATTGTGACACAAACCACAGGAAAAACCCTAATGCCATAAAACTTTAGGGGGTGTAATTAGATCTTGGTGTCACTTTTGTTGGTTTGCCTATAACTTGCAACTAAATATCAAATACAGAATGGTCTCTTTTCTATAGTGTGAACCATTACTTTTCAGTAAACTAAGTAAATTATCCAGAGAGTGACACTGCTGTGATTAGCAGCTTCATAAGTAGGATTGCTTGTGCTCTGTTACATTGCTTTGGCTTCCTCCTTTTTGTGACTATAGGGTGGGTTTTCTTTCTTTTTTTTTTTCTACATAGTTGTATCCTGTCCAGAATTTACAAGGCCTGCAGATTTCTTCTTAAATCACTTTTGGGGAGTAATTTGTTACTGTGATAGTTACAGTAACAAAAATTATAAAGCATACAAGTCTGAAGACTTGTTTGCATGTTTCAAATAAATGCTCTGGTATTTAATGAAACACAGGCCATTGATTTAAAAAAAAAAAAAAAAATCTATAGCAATTGCTTTTTCAGACAGTAACACTGAATTTCAGCAGAGTTTTCACCTGTAGGTGTCATGGAAAAATTGGTACTTAATATTTATGTTCTGTCTCAACACTCTATGTTAATATTGAAGTGTGTTATTGTATTAGATTAATTATAATCACGTGACCATTATATAACAAGCTCAGTTAGCTTTTCACAGACTCTTTCGTAAGATGTGAAAAACTGAAACTAGTTCATGTGGCACTGATGGGAGGGGAGAAGAAACCTGAATGCTGTCTAAGCAGTTCCTCCTGACTTGTTATGTATCACTCTCAGCTGTAATAAGAAAATACTGTTTTTTCTGTAATTCACTTTAAGTATGCAGTCTGACAAGGTTTCTAAACTTTATGGAAATTACATTCTACCCAAGTAAAGAATATACCACCATTTTGAAACATGTAGTTAAGCAAATTTCCCTCAGAAAGTGTTTCTATGGGGAGTGCCGCAGCATTTCGACATTGAGGCATGTCAGACATGACCTGGAAACTTCTTTATGGAATCCTTTACTTTTAACTGTGTTGGAATTGCACAATGGGTTCATTTTCAGTACGGCTTTATTTGCTTGCAACTATGTTGTAATTTTAGTGGAAACTTGTGTAAAAAGTTGATATATCTTTCTTAATTCTTGCAGGATAAATCACAGTCTGCAGAAATATGGGAAAAATTAAATTTTGGAAACAAGGACCAAAATGTCAAATTCAGAAAACTGATGGGCATTAAGGTAAAGAGTTCTGAATGTGTAATTAGGTTTATTAAGAATTGCGGGATAGGTTTGTTAAGTGTATGTTAACAAAAATGATGTTAAAAGTTAACCTGAAACAAGCTGATCTAATTAAACTTCTATTATTTCTGACTTAAGCTCACAAGCAGCATTCAGTTCAAATTCTAGCATTTCATGGTGTTTCTGGCTAATAAGGTATCTGTTACAGTCTGTAACAACACTAGTGGTAACCTTCACTCAATTAAGTATTTGTAATTGATAAAAGGTCATGCTTAGTAACAGTGCATAGCTACTTAATTGAAGACATTTATTTGAATGAATTAGAGAACAGGACTCATGAAGGGCTCTAAATGTTTCCTGACCATGATAAGAAACCAAATTAGAATACTACAGCAATAAAGCCAGAGACTTGAAGTCTCATCAGCCTTTGAAAACAGCAAAGCAAAATTGTTTAAGAGTTTAGAACGCCTATAATATATGAAAAGACCACTCCCTATGAAGTTAATATTTATTTTCTTCTTTCTGTTTTCTAGAGTGAGGATGAAGCTGGCTGTAGTTCAGTTGATGAAGAGAGTTACAAAACTCTGAAACAACAGGAAGAAGTTTTCAGAAATCTAGATGCACAGTATGAAATGGCAAGATCACAGACTCATACGCAAAGAGGAATGGGATTGGGGTTTACGTCTTCAATGCGAGGAATGGATGCGGTTTGAGGAAAAAGAAAAAGTGATTTTAAAGTTTGGGACTATGGAAGATTCTTGTTCAAATGTTGGGTCCTTGTTCACCAAAAAGCTAGCATTCTAGCTTGCATGGGTGTTGCATTGACTTTAATTTATTGAAAAATACAATTTTTTTGTAAATATCAGATCAGTGATACTGGTGTTAGTGTTGTAATCAGGTTATACCCACTTCCATTAAACTTGACAGAACTATAGAAGGACAGTATTTTTTAGTTTAAAGTTCTACTTTTCAAACCAAGCAGCAGATGGGGTAAACTCATACATGGATATTTCGTGTCCACTGTCTTGTGTACTTTTGTACTTTAACCTTGTACAGTTATTTTCAATTCTTGAAACATGAAAGAAACATTGTGTAGATGTTATTTAGCGGTCTGGGCCAATAGGCACATAATCCAGTGCAAAAACCTGGTTAATAATAAAGACTTTTTTTCTCTAAGGTCTTATTTTATGTTAAGTTGTCTTTTGGGCCAAACTCTAAAACTAGTTATGAGATGTCAGAGAACTAATTACGAGATGTCAGAAATGGAGCACTTGTTTTGCTTTGCCTGTTTTGAAATACAATTTTTAAAAATATGGAGATTGGAGGTATGGTTCCTAACTAAAGGTGATGAATACTGAACTTGTTTTCTTTTCTTAATTTGATACTAGCACACCCTTCCTTTTAGTAAAGAGAAAGGGAGGGATGACAAAACCATTGCTGAGAAAGGTAAGATATTGGACTGTAATCTAAATGTCAAACTTGATCAATGTGCTTAATGAAAAAACTTAGTTCTAAAATGTGCTTAGTTTCATTTTTCATCCAGTTTTTGGTCCAAGAATATATTGGCTGTATGCAGCTATTTTCTTACTAATACAGTTTGAGCTAAATGTTTGGCTCCACTTGACTCTCATGAGGAGACCTCAGCAGCACGCAACTTTTAAAGCGTGAGAAATATCTAAGCACAAAAATCTGTGTTTGAGTGTATGTATACATAAATTTAAAGATAAAATAAGGAGACCAAATTTGAATGTTTACCTTCTACCAGGCTTATTTTACCTTGGCGTTCGTAGAATCTAGTATTCAGGGGTTATGCTTATCATATGGCTATATCGGCTAAGATGTTTCGTCTCTAAGTTCTCCTATTTGTATATGCGTTCCCTTATCTACATTTCTTACATGACCCATGCTGTAACAATTATGTTTTGGGAAGGAGGATAGAACTTGAGTAACTTTTTGTGCTGATTCAAAAGGGAATGTGCTATGTCTAATACAAGGTAGAATAGCTGCTTTCATGATCTTATATTCACTGCCCTTTGCAGTCAAGGGCAAAATGGAACCTTATTTCTTTTAGATAAAATATGCACCAATGTGTAGCAATTGGTTTAAATAATGTATTGCCTGTCAAGGTTGTGTTGGGGGGGGGGGAGCCTTTTTTTTCTTGTTAATAATATTGGTGTGTTTCTATGAGCCCCTTGCTGCTAATAGTTTGTATTGTTAAGAGTACTTCGAAGCACTGGAAACTTAAGCTTTATAATTAGGAGGAAAGCAAGCTTACAGTATAAGGATATTTGTATTTGAGCATGTTAAAATACAAGGCAATGCCTAAAGCATGAGCACATGACATCCTCTCCAGGACAGGGCCTGTACTGCAGACAATTTACCTAGAGATGTTCTTGTTCTTGTCCTGCCCTCTTCTTCCCTCTTCCCCCCCCCCCCCAAAAAAAAAAAAGGAAAAAAAAGGGTAAAAGCACCACCACAGTGGAGGTTCCAAAGGTATATTCCTGGCATCTTTGAATTTTCGTTTGTCCTTGAGGAATTAGTCAGTCCGGGGTCCTACTCTAGCCTCCCGCCCCTGGCGGCCGAGCTCTGCTGACTCCCATTTTGGGGCAGGTTATCTTTCCCGGACTGCAGCTCCCGGTGTGCAGCGCGGCGCCCGCATCCCCCGAGGGAGGACTGCATCTCCCAGGGTGCAAAGCGCCCGGAGGCAGGCCGCTGCGGTGGCTGGCTGCGGCCAGTGCTTGCTGGGAGTTGTGGTCCTCCAGCTCCGCACCGGGGCCGAGGGCCCGCCCGCCACTTCCCGCCGCGAGCGGCGGCTCCTTCTGCCCTTTGCCCGCTCGGCGGCTCCCCCCCCTCCCCGCCAAGTCCCTCCCTTCCTGCCGCAGCTCAAGATGGCGGCCGAGGTGGATTTCGGGGATCGCGAGCTCTTCGAGCAGCTCGAGGAGGAGGACGGGCCGCCGCCGCCGCCTCACCTCCGCTTCGAGGAGGAGGAGGGACCCGAGGGCGCCCTGGAGGAGCTGCGCGAGCGACTGCGGGACTGCGAAGAGACGGTGCGGCGGCTCCGGGCGGAGAATATCCTGACGGGAGCGACAGGGCCTGCTGTGGGGAGGGAGCCGCGGGGCGGGGGCGGGGGGCGCCGCTGCCGCCGCTGCCGGTTCCCTTCCGGGCCAGCCTTGGCGCCTGCTCACGGGGGGCTGGCGGCCGCCTCCGCCGGGACCCTCTGGCCTGAGGGGCTGCGGCCCTTCCCGCCGCCCCGGCGAGGCTGCGGGGGCAAGGCGCTGCGGCCGCGGCCCCGGGGTGTCCCGGCGGCCGGTGAGAGCCGAGCTCGGCGGGGAGGAGGCGGCGGCGCCCCTCCTGAGGCTTGCGGGAGGCCCGGGGCTCGGTGCGGCGGCAGCTTCCTCCCTCCGGTTCTGCTTCCGTCGCTTAGGAGGAAGTTTTTCCTGAAGTTTTGTCAGTGTTTATTTTTGCCTCTGTTGGCAAAGGAGGTGGTTGGGCTTTTGGGTATTGGGATAAGTAAACTGTTAAAACGCATAATGCTGGACGCCCCTTTTCTGACTGTTATCTCTTTTATGATGAATATAGGTATTTTAAAAATAAAATGTTATTAGTCTTGCAATTCAGCCGTAGTGCATGTAATGAGTTACTGTTTGGATTGTTGTGGCCAGTCCTTTTTTTCCAGCTATTTTCTTGTATTTGCTTTTTATTTGTATTTCTTCAGTAACAGGGATGTGTGTGTGAATGATTCTTTTTGCAATGAAATGGAAAAACCTGAAAACCTCATACATTATTCTGTGGAATTCTTGTTAGGGGTGGGTTTGTGTGTGTGTGTGTTAACTGTGTAACTGATTGAGGGGTGTATGTATATGTGCGCATTCTGAAGAAAGTAATGTTCCTTAACAAGATGTTAACATCAAGAACTTAAAAGGAAACTGAATATTCTGACTCGTCCTAGGTATGTTAATGTTGAATTAAAAGCACTTTGTGTGACCTATGTGTATTTAAAACAGAACTTCTCTGGAACAGAGATAGTAGTTGCCTGAGCTCACTATGTCTTTTGCAACATTCCCCTGTAGAAAGATTGTGTTCATGCCTCTTCCCCTAGATAGAAGAAACTTTTAAAAGAACAGAGCTTGCATTGGCCAAACTTTCCTCTGTGTGCTCTTTGGAATAGAGCCTCTTTGTTGTGATAAAATGGATAGGGACGATTTACAGTAAAGCTCGTACAGTAACTATTGTCTGCATCTCTGTTCTTCTAGTGGAATTTCAGTGGACAGCTCTAAATATGATGGGCCTCTGTTACAGATTTTATTTATGAACAATGTCATTTCAAAGTAAGTACTTTCTCTTGCCAAGCAAAAGCAATCCTGACAGGAGATTAGACTGTTTTGGGTTTTTTGGGGGTTTTTTTTGGATATGTTAGTATTTATCTGAAGTACATGTCTGGTATTCAGTGACATAAACTTGTTAAACTTGGATTGTGTTTATTTAATTCAGCAAGACTCCATTTCAGTAATCTATTTTTCCTCAAATGTACTTACACTAATTAAACTGTCTACCAGTACAGTACGAGTTCATCATTAGTTCATATTCAATTTAAAAAAGTATTTGAAAAAACATTACGTAAGGTAGTACTGCAGGGCACATCTTCCTTCTCTAAGCAGTCTCTAAAACAACCAAAGCTAGCAAAACAAAAGATGCTTGGATGTTGCCTTCTACATTAATGCTGTTGGCTGTTCTGATGCTTTAGTTTAAGTTTCAGCTCTGCTGCTGGTGGTATGTTTTGCAGGACTTGGGGAAACTGTATCTGAAGGCATAGTTTTGTGATTAGTGTAAGCTGACGCTACTGCCAGACATTGCAAACTTTTTTCCCCTTTTCCTTTGTTTGCTAGCTTAGTATTGATCTAGTAGTATGGAGATTCATGGAAGAGAGATGTTTTAATCAGATCGACTTCTTGCCTTGAATACGCACCTCTGCATTTGTGTGATGGTGCTTGCATGAGAAGAAGGATAAGAATGAGCAATGTGACAGGAGGTCTGCTGCTTTCAGTAGCAGTATTTTTTTTATCACAGAACAAAGTGGGACTTTCAGGAACTTGGAGTCTGAGTAGCACTTTAAACTTCCCAAGTGTTATAACTAAACACAGTAAATTAAATTGTCCCTGCCTTTGAGTCTTTTTTTTTTTTAACCATAGTAATAGTAAGAATGCTTTCTAATAATTGGCAGCATTTGTGTTGTTGAGAAGTGGGAAGAGGACAGGAGAGAAGTAGAGTTGACCATCCCTTTTCTAAATTCTCAAAAAACAGTAAATGGTAGATGCTAAAAAAAAAAATCTGACATGTTTCAGTCTTGCTAATTTTGTTGTTACAAGAACTGTAAATCTTAACATTCTTTGTAGTCATATTCTTGTTAGATAACGTTCTTTAACTTCTTTTTGAAAAAGCCATTACAGGCTTTTTGCTGTCTGAGTATATGATAATGAACTGGTTGAGGGTTTGGGGGTGTTGTGTGTGGGGTTTTTTTGTGTATGTGTGTGTTTCTTTTAAGAACACTTGAACTCATGCTCATGATTTTTCATAACCAAGAACGGACTGGTTGAACCAAAAAATGTGAAATACTGTAAAATTCCAACAGTTAGAAGTAGCAGGAAGATCTCTTGATGCTACCTTTTTGAGCCTCCCCTCCTCCCCCAGCAACCTTTTCTTCCTAACAGTCAGGTTTTTTGCTTAATCTAACATACAAGCCCTATTGCTTGGAATATTTACGTTTCTCTTGAAAGATTATTTCACAGTCCATCTTGTGAATTATGAAATGTTCACAGATCAAAGCACTAGGTTCAACGTCATGAAAAAAGTTCTTCCGTCCACAACTTGCACTGATTTCTTCATCTCTGTATATTTCTTCACTCTGTTACAGGCAATATCATCAAGAAATTGAAGATTTTATTTTTAATTTAGTTCAGAAATACGAAGAGCAACAGAGATCTGAACCAGAAAAAACCCACTTCAATGTTAAGCCACAGGTACTTTAAAGCTGAAGTTGTGATTAGGGACTGCTTCCCTTGTATCTTCATAGGGGTGATATTGAAATGCTAACACTGCTAAATAGCCAGCTTCCAACTTAACTGCAAATCATCTAACTCTATCAAATGAATGTTGTAAAACTACTTCTTCCAAAAATAGAGAAGGACTAAGACAATGAAGATATCCTTTCTGCCCTTATAAATGCTTCTTTAAAATTGTTCCTATTGAAATCTGTGTAAAAGCAAAGTGAATGAGTTGATTTAAATAATCAAGAAAAGACCCTAAGATACAAACTTTTGTATCCTCTTCTGATAGTGTTTGGCCCAACTTTGAGTCTATAGAAGAGCATAGTTGAACAACAGAATACTGAAATTTCCACTTTCTTCTCTTAGTTTAGAATTTGGAATTTCATTTGTACATTCCTGTTTATGGTTTGCTTTGAATAATAAGGCAGAATGACATACTTCTCCATCTTTCTCTTCAGCTTTTGAGTTAAGAATAAAGATGTTCTTATGTAGCTTATTTCTCATTATCAAAGAAAAGATTAGAAATGAGCTGTGCCATAATTTGAACTGTACAAAGCATTATGATTAACATGGATATCTCATTCTACTATTAAGCTAATGTGTGTTTGGTCATGGAAAAAGTAGAAGCTGTACTCCATATTCTGTGACTCTTGCATGCTTTAATAATTTAGGAGTTGTGGAACTCTCCTTTTTACATTTTTTTTCATTATTTGCACTTTTGCTTTTCATGTCAGCCCTCCAGTGTCCTTTTGGAAGAGGACTCTAAAGCAGCAAGCTCGAATTCCGTTAAAAAAATGAAGGAAGCCTTCAGTGTAAGTTTTAACTGTATACTCTTCAATGGTAGGTCTAACTCTCCATTCTATGCACTCAGTGTAGAGTGCCATTAAAGTGAGATCTCATTGCTAAATTTCATTTACCAATGTAATAACAGTCCAGTTCAGTATGTTTTGGCCACATCATTAGAAAAATGCTGATGTGTACAGAAGTGGGCATGTATTATTTGAAAATTCTTGCAGAGTGGGGGAAAAGTTCTGGAAGTATATCAAGCATTGTAAATTTCTAAAAATGTTACCGGATAATCTGTCCTAAATACTGACACGTTTCTGACAATTTTCTGACTTTTTTTCTACAGGTTGTAGGAAGTGTTCTGTATTTTACCAATTTTTGTCTTGATAAACTGGGACAGCCTATATTAAATGAGAATCCACAGCTGACAGAAGGATGGGAAATACCTAAGTATCCTGTTTGCTAAAACAAGGGTTTTTTCTGTTTATTAACTCCAAAGAATGCTAGTGGGTAGCGTTGAACTCAGATTCTATTCGGTAAATTTTACGTTTTTATCTAAGCCATATCAGATATTATAGATGAAAAATTTTAATGAATAATTAATATGACTTTATTCAAAACATATAAATATTTTGATATGATTGGCTCATTGATTTTTAGAAGACTGTTATGCTTGGGAAGAGTAAATACTGCATCCCTGTAAATTGATCTTTCGAATCTTGGGATTGTTTGGGTCAGTCTGTGATCAGATTTTGAATAACAGCTCATTCCAGATATGCCTTTGTAAGATCTGTTATTTGAGAGAAGAAAAGGGCTTGGCAAACTCAAATACGCTCTGAGGTGATTTAGCCAAATTTGGGAGCCAAGGAGAAAATCTCTTAACAAAACTTAATTGTGGAATGCTCCTAATTTACGTCCTCTTAACTTACATCTTAATTTACAAAGTTGGCTCTTTGCTGTTTCTTAAAGACAGTATTTGAGAGGTGGGAGTGAGGGAAGTGTTGGAGAAAGTATTTTTTAATATTGTAGTCCTCAATGACAAAAAGAAATTGGACGAGAAATTGCTCAGTTTTCTCAAGTAATCTTATCCCCCCAATTTCGCAACGTTGCTTCTGCCTCAGGAGTCAGGAAAAAAACCTGTTTCACATTTCATTTCTGCAATAACTGGAGATAAAGGTCAGTCCCTAGTGTTAAAAATGACTTGTATCTGATGAAGATCTAAATTTATGGGCTGGCTTACTTGGGTTTTCTTGTGCCTGCCTTTGACTGTGTATGCACTGTGCTGTGATTTTACATTTCAAAAGCTGCCTCTGTTGTAGTGCATTAAGTAAATTCTGCTCTTCAAGTGGCATTTGTACCCTCTCCCAACCTCTAAATAAAGGAATTAGATGTCTAACAGGGGAATTTCTCCTAAAATGCAAAGTTTAACATGGCTAAACTTTCATATCTATCATCTTAGCTTTATAATTGTTCTTTAGATATGCTTATTGCACCTTTCTTTAGAGCTCCCATAGATGATGTTGAGCCTGAAATAGCCCTTACTAGTGAATTAAATGATGTATCAGGTACCATGGCTCTAAGGGACTGAAGTACTGCACTCAGTGTGTCAGCTTGACTAGTGTCTGACAAATGCTTTTTTTTAAAAAAGCAACTGTTAGATTCTGGATGCTGCCGTGCTTCTGAACTCTGCTGAACCTCTCAGCCTTTTCCATGTCGGTTCCCTTGGGACCCTCTTCTCTCCTTGTAGGTTTCTATCTGAGTGGGCAGAACAACGGATACATTACAGTCAAAAAGTAAAAAGAAGTAATATGACATGCCCTGACTTTACCTACTTGAGAAGTGAGTTATATTGTGGAAATTCTGCCAGAATATATTACTAGTTTTTTTGAGGTCTGTAATACTCACAAGACTGATAAGAAGTATATCACAATTATAAATGTGAAATTTCTGGCTCTAAACAAGAGGGTTCCAGTCTAGCAAGTGGATAGAAAGATCAAAATTGGTTATTGGATAGAAATGGGGTAGAAGGGAACTACATAAATCCATCTGAGAAAATAGTTTATAGTGGATTGTACTTCTCAAGTATAGACTTTATACTGAGGACCCATCTGTAACTTAATCAGTAGAGTCAGTATTCTATTAAAAGCACTACTAGTCTTTTATTCGTATTTTAAATGAGATTGAAATTTTGCTTCATCCAGTAGCAGTTCCTTATTGAAATCTAAAGATATCAGCAAGTTTTCAGCCAGATTCTCTCCCTAGATGGACAAGAAATACAAGTAAAACCAAAAAGGTTTGTATTCTTCTTGAATATAAAGTTTTGAGCTGAAAAGTTCAGATGTACACTGTGATTATTCCCTAGTATACTAAATCCTTGAATATACTCGAGAAATGAGTTCAAATTACATAAACCAGTGCTGAGCTGCAGTGAGAGGGTTTTTGTGGTCCCTTGCCTTTCTTTAGAAAGGGCCTAAAATCAGTGTGTAAGAAACTGTTTCTGAAGCTGTTTATGCTCTGGTCTTCTGTTGCTTGTCTTTTTAATGATTGCTTTGTCGTCCTTGCACTGGTATACTATCATGGTACTGTGTGTTTTGTAGAACAACTCCTGTCTGACTTATTTTCTAGGCTCTTAAGACAGACTTGGAGCTGGGTTTATGGCTTTTACAAGGGGAAAAGTAAAGTTAATAGAATTTCCCAGTGATAGGTTGTGTGGTCTTCATAGCATCAGAAGTCATTGATTTCAGATGCAGTGAAGACCACACAAGCTTTTACTGGGAAATTCAAAGACAAAGTGGCGTGTTGAGTTAGACTTCTCTGTTTTGGGTGGAAATACTACAGTTTGAAGGAAAAGCGGATTTAACAGCTGTAGTCACGATAATGAGATGGTGGTAAAGTACTTGAATCACTGCAGAATATTTCTGTTTGAATTGCATGTAAACGTGAAGCAGATGATGCACCTCATTTTATCTAATGAGAGGCTTTAAGACTTGGGGGGAGTTATCCTGGACATTTGTTTTTGTGTCACCTGTTAGTCTCCCCTTTTGGTTCCCCTCCTAATTTGATAAAAATGAATATTTAGGGAAAAAAAATCTTTCTCTAAAATCTTGTAAGAGATTGGGATTTTCCCCAGTGTCAAACATGCTTGTTACCATGGCATCAATTTACAAGGAAAATTAAACTCGAAGTCAACTGCAATTCCATTTGTAGTCAGACAAGACTTAAAGGTTTTCAGTTTGCAGTTTCACAATATGTGTAATTTCTTCAGTCTGTGGACCAGAACCTTCCAATTCATACTCTCCTACTTGTTTCTGTTGGTAACTGATTCTAAGTATTGTAAAAACAGTAAGACCTCTGATGATACAAGCATGAGAAGAGTAATAGAGATATTACTGTACTACAGACATACTAAGATGAAGGTTCCTTATCTGTACTCTAGAGTTAAAAGTACTGTTTAACATCTTTCCTACCTTTTGACATAGTATAAGCTTTACGATACAGGTTTTGTTTGCATTGTCCTTGGTGCTATCTAAGCAAATGTTTCTATATTTAATCAAAAGCAGAAATCCTTCAGTGAATACTCTTCTATCTGCAGCATGATTTGATATAAGGAAAAGCTTTTTCACCATTAGGACAGTCAAGTATAGGATCAGGTTGCCCAGAGAGGTTTTGCGGTCTCCATCCTTAGACATGTTCAAGGCCCAACTGGATAAAGCCCTGAGCAGCCTAGTCTGCTCTCACAGCTGACCCTGCTTTGAGTAGGGGATTGGATTAGAGACCTCCTGAGATCTAACCTGAATTATTCTGTGACTATTATATTCACTCTTAAAGGAATAGCTGCTACTCTGTAGGATATAAAAACTCCATTTCTGTCTGGAAGTACTACTTTATAATTATAGTTGTCTTCTTTCTTTCCTTCCTCTCCACATGCAGTCATGCATTCGTTTACTTTTTACAGGACTGTGCGTGGTTTTTTCTTTCTCCGTTCTTGTATTCTACTTAGGACCATCAAATAAACAAAATTTTGTTATTCTGTTTTCAAGATTTACATTGAGCAGTTAATTTCAGAAAAGCAGAAGACAGCATGTGAAATCAGCAAGGAGTGCTTAACATATTTTCTTTCTAAGTTTAAGACTAAAAATCCAACAAAGTTTAAAAGAATTAATTGCATTTAACATTGCAAAATGATTTTCAAACTTAATAATTTCTTGGGCGTTTCTTAAACAGGCCAAAAGCTCATTGTTTCAATTGTGGTTCTGAAGACCATCAAATGAAAGACTGTCCAAAGGTAAACTCTACATCAGTATTCAAAAGACTGCCTCTCTCCAAAAATGTTTCCTTGTAACTGCAACACTAAATAAATAACAATAAGATGCAGTGGTCAGGATCTACAAATAGTTATTAATTTCTGTTGATTAAATTATACCTCTCTATACATGTAACTTATATACACTAACATACTAAATCAGCATGTAAATGAATTTCATAGCATAATGGTTTGAATATCCCCTTTTGCTTACGTAGGAACATTGTTCAGTTTGAACAGTCTTTATTCCTGTTTTAGAGATCTGCTAGTTCAAATGCTTTTTTTTTTTTTTTTTCCTGTTTAACTTTCATTAAAACTGTAATTATACCTTGGATGTGTGATAAAAGATTGAACAAGCTCAGGGCAAAGAGTAAAGTTTTATGTTGGGTGAAGGAGTGCATAAATAGTAAATTGTCCAAAATTAAACTTTCCAACTGCATTATCTTTAAGCCACGAAATGCTGCTCGTATAAGTGAGAAGAGAAAGGAGTATTTGGAAGCTTGTGGTGAAGCAAGCAATCAGAATTTTCAGCAGCGTTATCATGCAGAAGAAGTAGAAGAGAGATTTGGAAAATTTAAACCAGGAGTAATTAGGTATCTCTTTTTCCTTCCTTTAACTGTTGTGCTGCTTTTCTGGAATAACTTTTCTACCTTTGGAATGCCAAATGTTGCTTTTTAGAGTTCTACAAGTCAATCTGCTAATCTTAACTATGGGTGTATTATGTTCAAATTTGTTTGCTGAATAAACTTTTGTGTTTATTAAATTCCTCAGATATTTTTCAAACCAAAATTCTCATGCCTAGCTTAATAGTCCATCCTTTTCTCATGACACTTTCTCTGATGTAGGGGGATGGATTTTACTCTTTGGCTGCTACTGCAGCTCTTCTCACAGGGAGAATTATAAATATATTAGGTTCCTGATAATTAAAGATGAATGCAGGATTCTGAAAATTGTAGGCTTTGAGACTCTCACTCTCTTTTCCTCGGTGTTCAAATTATATATTAACAAAAAGTCGTCATATAGCTGTGGCGGTCTAAACAAATCATCAGTAAATATAAAATATTTAAACATACCTACACTTGTTGGATAAACTGAAGTGTTACAAGTTTTCTTTAATATCAGTGCTGTTTTTGACTTTAGTTATTTCTGGGATTGGCAGCATAAAGTTTCTAACAACCAACATCTTCTAGTGAGCTTCTAAAACTAAAATGTTTTTACTTGGTAGTTTAAAATTCAACAAAATATTCATAACTTCCTTCCTCTGAAACTCAGTTACGGACTTCCTGGAGGACTTGTTGTTTTCTGTTTGTTTTAACTTAGTGGAGAGCTTCAAGATGCACTTGGTGTCACAGATAAGAGTCTTCCTCCATTTATATATCGCATGCGTCAGCTGGGTTATCCTCCAGGTTGGCTGAAAGAGGCTGAAATGGAACACTCGGGCCTTGCACTTTATGATGGAAAAGGTAAGGAACATGCACTGGGAATGCAGTTCTCGGTATGCAGACTGTTTACTTGCTGCATCCTATTTAGAAGGCAATAACATATCTAGTTAGTGAACTGCCATCTTCACAAAAGAGTGAGAATGTTGTAAATCAAATTTTCTTGTCTACAGTCATGTAAAAATACTCCCTTTTATCTAGCTATTCTGTCACAACAAAACAACTTCTTTAATGACAGAATTGCAGGGATGAAGAGACTGTCAATATGATTTCACTCTTTTATCAACAACTGATAACAGAACGTGGAGTTCTGGTGGATGGAACTGCTAAGACTTCCAAATAGTCTGCTGTCAGATTTCCTCATGTTCCTTATTATAATGAGTTTACAACTTCTCTTTGTTTTATGTTTCATGAAAGAAGCCATAACACTTTCTGAAGTTCAGTAACTTACTCCTGTATAATAAGATTTCAAGATCAAACTAGGCAACATGAAGACCAGCAAGCAGCGAATGTATTTCTTGAAACCTGATTTGCCATGGAGTAGTTTTCCAGCTTTTTATTAATAACCAACACTTATGCCACCTTTCTAGAACACAAAAACAGATCACGTTTTGTTACTAGCTATCAGAAAATTTTCCCCATTATTTCCCCCTTATATTTCCCCCTTATTATTTCCTTATTATTTCAAAATTGGCTAACACTGTCCTTTATCAGTTGCTTTCCTGGTTCATGTTCTACATAAAAACTCACTTGGTGCAGGCCATCAGCAAAGTGTAGAACTAATGTTTGTTCTGCAGATAGTTTTCTTCTCTGATCGCGCCAATTTTGGATGGGCCTCATTATCAGGACATCAGCCTTTCCAGTGTTGGAAGACAAGCCTGACTGTCCCATGGACAACAACAAGACTGCAGTTGCCTCCAGCTCTGCTAGGTCCATGCCAAGAGAAAACATGCACTGTTGACACAGAGCAGAGCACAGTCCTGAAGCCAAATTCTGAGGCTACTAACGGCAGATTTGGAATAGTAGTATTATGAATATCCAGTTAGGGTTCTAGGGAAGCTGCATGCATATATCTGATAGATTTGGTCACTGTTATTGCCTTGTGATTTGGAAAGCCTTTTATCAATACTTACCTTCCAAAAATCAAAACTGTGTTCTTAAAACTGTGGATTTCTTCAGTAACATTCTTAATTAGCATCTGTAATAATTGTATTTTGTTATAGATGATGGTGAAACAGAAGATGAAGGATCCCATCAACCAAAACGTGTCACTTATGATGTCTCTAAGTTGATAAACTATCCAGGCTTTAATATGTCCACTCCAAGTGGGATCCCAGATGTAAGTGACCTCTGCTTTCTAAATAGCATACTGAGGAACATTAATTGCTTTTAGCCAAGTATAGCATTACATTCTGTGGCTGACATTTTTCTTCAGACAAGGAATCTTTTATGACCTTTGCTGCCAAACTTTATATTCAAGAACAATTTAACATGCTGTTAGTAACAAGCTTCATCATTGATGTTAATGCCTGTGCATTAAAAATAACTTGTATGTTTTGTTTTGCAGCTTTCCATTTGCCAACTTAATGGCCTCCAAATGTGTTTTCTTGTTCATAGTTCTTACTCAAAGTTCTGTGCTTAGAGCTTTGTCACAATTTTCACAAAAAAATAATGTATTGTTCAAAATATGCCTTCTTCTCTGAAAGTTTATTTCAGAGGGAAGTCTGTAGTCGTGTTACGAATGTTGAAGACTGGTAACTACGAAAGGGTTAACATGACATTTCATAAAGGTGACGATTTTTATTACTACTAGCCAGTCATAGTGCATCACATCAATTGTTTGTGTTTGTATGTTGAAGTGGAGCACTTTGGTTTGCCAAAAGTTCACATTTAAGATCTATTTACTCTGATAAATGAGGCTTTTGATGAGAACTCTAATCGATCTTGGCTTGTTATCTCTTAGTGTTTCTCTTATGTTTTACTGTCATATTATTAGCCAACTGTATGCAACATCAGCCTTATTTCTCTTTTTTGCTGTAGGAATGGCGGATATTTGGTTCCATACCCATGCAGCCATCTCAACAGAAGGATGTTTTTGCTAACTACCTTTCTAATTTTCATGCGGTGAATATATCTCAATGTTATTCGCACACACAAAAAAAGTTGTCTAAGGAAGTCTTTTAGTTAGTATTGATAGCAATGATCTCTTGTTTATATCTTCATTTTTGCACAAGGGAATAGACTTTCTTATGGACACTTCAAAGTGTGAAACTGATGCTTTTATTAGTTTTGTAGTAAACTGTCTTAACATGCTAGTGACTTTGCACTCCAGCGAACCAGTAAGGTAGGCTGTATCTTGGCCTATCTCTCCTAACAAAAAAGGAGTTTCATGTTTAGAACAAATTCCATTATTGCAGTTAACATGAGCAGATCATGATTATGCAATATTTTCTCAATATTTGTGAATAATGATAGCTTTAAAGTTTTACAGACTAAAAGCAGTCTGCTAAGTGCTAGACTTCCATAATAAGTGCCATAGGCATGATTAACAGTAATCTTCTTATAACGGCTTCAGAAAACATGTGGTACCTGAGTCCTCTAGCATTCTCAGATCTTCTCTAATGTGACTCTAGCCTAGTTTTGCCTACTGTCGAATACTTCCAGTTAAGGACAAAAGATCACAGATGATCACAGATGATGTGTGTTCTATACTCAGTCAGCATTACTGTGTAGTGCTGTAGGGAATTAAATGGCAAATTCAAAACCTGCTGTGAAGGAATATGCAATACTTGTGTTGTGATGGTCTCACAAGATCTAGGTGTCCAGGTAGAAACTTGATCTTAATCCTGTGTTAGGCATGCAGACAATCCTTTCCTTTGCTACTTAAACAAAATAACAGTTCTGTTCAGTTGCATTAAACCTCTTAAATTTCAATGTCTAGTTTACAAACTGGGTCACCAAGTGATTGCTTAATTTATGAAATTGCTTTAAAGATATTCTTGTAGCAGGAAATGTTACTTGGTATGATTTAATTCTAATTTATTTTGTCTTCCTGGGTAACTTCTCTTCAGTCAAGTACAAAATCAAGCAATAAAAGGGCTGCAACGCAGTCAAGCTCTCATCATTCAAAGCGACCAAAAGAAGACAACTTGGAGGTACCAGCAGCTGACATGGACCTAGATTCTGGTACAGTTATTCTGCCTTTTTTTTTTTTTCCTTCAAGTTTCAATTTTTATTTTCAAAATAACTTACTCTGAATTGAAACGTCAGTGTTGATAGAAACCAAAGTGTTGGTATTCTGTATTGGTACTTATGGTAACTACTAATATAGACTAGCAATGTCCTATTGTAGTTGCATTTGGGCCTCTACAAAAAGCATTCTCTGTTGCTGTGACTGTTTTATCTTCCAATACCAAGCAGGAGATTTTAGATCTGCTCAAAGTAACTGAAATGCTAGGTCACCAATTCCAATCTCTTTACTTTAGGTGTATCCTAAAGATAGTTCTGTTATGAAGACCTCCAAATTCTAAAATATTTTGATGAAATGGTGATTCACAACCTCTTAAAAATAAGTCAAATTTAAGAGGATTTAGAATGTTGCTTCAATGTTAGAATAGCTGTTGAAGCTTCTGGCTTTTCTTTTTGATTTCTTCTGAGGGAGGGTACTTCAGTGCATCTCAATATGGAAGGAGTTTGTTAAATACATTCAAGAGTATTTTATCTTTTTTTTTTTTTTTTCTTGAATGGCCATCAGCATTAAAATCCAAAAATAGTTCCAGTGGATGTTAAAACCTTCAAAAGGCATGCTCCATATCAGTTAAAAACCAAAGCTGAGAAGGCATAAGTCTGCTAGTTAATCAGAGCATTGGTACTCTGAATCTTGCCCTGCACAGATTTCAGATTATAATACATGCCTTTCATCTGTTTCTAGATCTGGAAGTGTCACAAAGATCTCAAACTCGTAACAGTTTTCAGTTCCAACCTCCGCTGCCACCTGGACCTCCATCGAGTTCAACTCCTCCTCCTTTACCACAAGGGACACCTCCACTTACTCCACTAAATTCTACACCACCTCAACCTACAACACCCACTCCCCCTCCTCTTCCTAGGACTACTCCACCATTGACTCTTTCCAGTGATATTTCTCAGCCAAAAATAGTGGACTCAACCATGGATGAGGATACTCTGACATTAGAAGAGCTAGAAGAACAGCAGCGATTGATTTGGGCAGCACTAGAGCAGGCAGAAAGCACAAACAGTGACTCTGATTTTCCTGTTGATACACCTTTAACTGGAAACTCTGGTACATCATCACCATCTAGGAATGAAGTAGATCTTGTTGCAGAAGTAAGATCATCTGACAAGGTGGTTACAGTGGAAACTAAGTTTTCTGACATTAGCGCACAGGTACCAGGAAGTGAACATTCTAAAACTAGTCCTAATCCAGGGGATAGTTCACTTAATTTAAAGGAAAATCCTGATAATGCAGATTCTGAAGGCATGCTGGATAACACCACCCCTGCTCCCAAAGTTGAGGTTAGCAATGGAGGAAGTACAGGTGTTAATCAAGTGGTCACAAGCACTGAATCATCTGCAAAAAACTCCAGTCCTGTTCCTGACATGAGCAAGTTTGCTGCAGGAATAACGCCATTTGAATTTGAAAATATGGCAGAATCAACAGGTGTTTATCTTCGCATACGAAGTGTTTTAAAAAATTCCCCTAGAAACCAGCAAAAGAAAAAGCCCTCCTCTTAACTGGTCTTCCTTTGTTCCATTATGTCCAAATCCCTGCGCCCGTCTCTCTCCTCCTCCAGTTTTACAAAGTTAGATGATCTTCTTCATCCTTTTATGGGAAGGAGAAACTCTGGAAAAATACAGCTCTGCCCCGGTCTTCCTTGGAACTGCATTCAGTGCAGGGCTTCCATATCGACCAGGACCAACGCTGCCAGAAAATATACAGGAATTTCCCATATCCTTCCACTAAGGAATAACAGGACTGTTGATTTAAGAACAATTTACTTGCCAATACATGAAACTCGAAGTTGTGGGTTGGTGTTCATTACTTTGGCTAAGATTTATATTGTCCTTGAGTTTCAGGTGGATTGGTGATTTTTTTAATCTGTTCTTTGTATAATAACCTATACTTTATACGTTTTGCTAATTATCCTGTAGATAAGTTTAATATATTCAGAATGTTTTTAAAAAGGGTGAACATAAAGATTTCCCACATCTAAATCCTGGCAATTGGATGGAAGTAATCAGGGACTACCAGCATTATCTTCACCATTTCAAATATTTTTATAAATTATTTATGTGGGTCAGTTTTAAGTACCACTGTATCTTTTGTAACATCCTCCTTCATGTAAACTTGCTGTACATACCTGTTCATTTTTGTGTACAGAGGTTTAATAAATGAGTTTTTATAAAAAGATTTTTTTTTTAATTGGAGTCCTAAACCATCAAAATGCTGATTTTTGGAAAATAGCTGCTGAAGATAAATAGAAAAACAAGCTGATATAAAATGAGGATGAACAGAGTTGAATATTTTAGGAAAGGTCACAACTTGTGGTTTAAGTTTTTATGATCAAGAAGTTATTAAAATTATTTTACCTACTTAAGTAGAAAACTGCCATATCATTCAGTTTTCATAATCTGGAGAATGCCATCTTCTCAAAGGACAAACCTGGAAGTGTTATAATTCTGCTAATTTTTCTAACTTTTTTTTTCTCCTCTTAATTCTCTCCCTGAAGGACCTACTGGTGGAACGACTGTACGTTATTTGCATTGCCAGCAGAGGGAGTACTATATTGCCTTAACAGTATTCACTGGAGCCACTAAAGCATTTGTTTGTCCTGTGTAAATGCAGGAAAAAAAGTTTCTAGCCAAGTGAGATGCGCAGTGAAGCAAAGTATTGTCAGGTATCTAAGAAAATACTTGTAAGGGGGATGTTCAAGGGTGATTTTGGTAACAAGAGACTGAACCTACTCTTTAGAAACCTCAGCTTTGTAGATAATAGGCAGATATTTCCTTATGTTCCTCATAATCTGTGGAATTGGTATACTCTGCATATGAACACTTAAAAACGATTTTTTTTGTAGTTAAAGCATTTATATTTGTTTCTCTTTGTTGTTCTAAACTTTCTGGGAAGGGAAAACTAAAATGATTTTTTTATGTATGAACTGCTTAAAAAAAGTTTGTTTGCAGCATGTACCAGTTCAGTTTATCTGGTTACATGTGGAAAGCGGTGGTCAGGGTAAAGTGTTCATCATAGGTAGTAAAAATAAACGGCTTTTTTGTTTCATCCTTTTTAGGATAAATTAAGGGTATTGATTTTTGGAACAGGGGTGGAAATAGTACATAGCTTCCAGTTTCTACCCACTTGACAAGAAGAGAACTCCATTGGGAAGCACATAAAGATCTTGTGCTTTCTCCATGCTTCCTCCCCCCAGAAGTTAAAAACTAGTAATCACAGTTTACATAACCCATTATGTGCTGTGTGCTGCATCATTCACGTGGATGATAACGTGAGGCGAGACATGAGGTAATGATATAAAGTGTACACACCTTTTGGGTGTGTTGAGGTAATCATGTTTTAAACATTAAGTTCTTTCTCCACACCCTAGATGATCTTTTTTATAGCTCTTATGAAATGCCACTTCTTTAGTAGAACATACGGCCTAAACTTTACAGGCATACTTACATCTGCTTTGCTTACACCCCAAGATTAAAATCGTCTTTATGTTATATGCTTAGTACCCTCTAACACTGTACTTAGCTCTGTACGTTCACAAGAAATTCATAATCACCTTCCACTTAACTGATCAGAACAGATGAGTCTTCTAACTTTCTGCAAGTTCTCAGACTTCCTGCTAACACAGCTATTAATTTTATTGCTTCCAAGATTTGTTTTAAATGTATTGGAATAAAGTGAAGTCATTTCAGCAACCCAGGTTTTAATCTAATGCTAAATTCTAGTTTGAATATGCTTTATTGACTTTATTTTTATAAAGCTTTTAACTGTAAGTTGTTCAGCAGTTTTTTTATCACTCTGGCCACTCTTACAGTTGCTGCACACAAACTACTTAGATGTGGATTTTTTTCATTTTTGGAAAAAAATGTCTGCTGGTGTCTGAAGCAAATGTTATTGTTGGGGCTCAGGGAGGGGATGGCGAATGTTTGAGGCCAGCTTTTATATCCATTGGAATTTTTGGTCAGAGTGACTAGTTGTTCAAACTAGGAAATGTTTTTGTTCTCCATCTATAATTTGATGCAACTGGTCACCTACAGCCCATGCTGTCATACATGCATACACCCTCAAATTAAAATTCCCACAATTTGGATAGTTTTGGTTTAACAATCTTGTTTTATAATGTATTGAAAGACTTTATGCTTTTGTAAATACTAAATTGTCTGTGTGCTCAGAATTATTTTTTATATTGCTTTTCTGTTTTTTGCAAATTGCACTGTTAGCAGATGATCCCTGTCTTACTTGCATATACTTTTGGGGGTATCATTTGATACCAGTACTCATTATTTTCTAATGAGATCAATATAATAAAAAAAAATAGATGGTACAAGTATTTCCCTATATAGTCAAAATTTGTATAACTAATTGGTTACTGATGGGCAAAAGCAGGCACATCAGTAGACCACTAGAAGGAGACTAAGAAAACACTGAGCAGGGAGCTACTTGGAGCCAGTCTCTGGAAAGCATTGGGTGCTAGGCTTTGCCTGGAATTTGGGCTATCTGAATATGGTGTTTAGAGAATATCCTTCCATCCTGCCACAAGTTAGAGCATGAAGTACCTGTATCATACTGAGAACATCTTTCCACCGTTTTTTCTTATTCCATCAACTTAAAGGAACTATCTGTGGATACTTAGTTGCAAAACTGGAGCTGCTAGAATCCAAACTCTCTTTCTCTAGTGATCTGTATAAACCATATATCAAAACAAAAATTTTTCCCCATTAGCCTAAAAATTTCTTTACTTACCCTGTGCAAAACATAGCTGGGAATAGAATACTCTTCAATGCTGTAGAGAATAGTTCTTCTTTTGCCTTTCAAATTGTAAAAGAAACTTATACTTTTTTTTTCTTAAAATAAGAGAATTTTTGTAATACATACTTTTGATCTCAGAGAAGTGGACAGGCTGTGGCAGGAACTATTTCATTTTTGTTTTTAACTTGTAGTAGTTGTTTTGAAATACAGGTGACCATATAAAATACTGGACACTTAGATGAATCTTTTAAATCATCCTTTCTGTAGAGGTGGTGTTCAGTATGGACAATGCTTTGAGAAACTCAAGCAGAACCACTGAGCAAAATCCCTGGTGTATTTACCTCTGCTATAAGTCATACAGTTAATTAGGGATGGGGAGTTGTCACTGCTGTTTCTCTTGTGGTCAGGATTGAGTTAATCTTGATCTCTAAATAATTATGTATATGTCCACTGTTCATATCAAGTGTTATATATCATTGCTGCCCTAGACTTTTCTTAGGAGGCTTGCATAATTCTTTAATTTCTTGAATCTGTCAGGTATGACTACTCATTGTTTTTATATATTGAAACTGCAATATCTGAGAAAAGAGGAATAACAAAGTACTTCTGATACATTTAACTTGCATTCTCATGGTGATGGGTGTGGCACGATAACCTAGTTTAGAGCTCACTAAAATGAGTAATAAAATTTGTAATGAGGTGGGTATAGTGTGAGCAGGCATCACTCAGATTTTCCCACAGATTCCTGCTAATATAATACTGACATTCATTTACAATGTTTAGAACAGCAAAAGCAAAACTATTTAAAAATGCTTTTGTATGTTTAAAAAAATTAATCTCTGCAAAAAATTCAGGGCATCAGTCTGGTGGCTATCTTTAGTTTCTGGAAAAAAGAGGTCTTTACTTTTAACTTATTTTTTATAACCTAATTCACTGTGCTTAAAATGTGATGGAAAGAACAATAGCTGAGATTCTAGAAGATATCTGAAAGACATGGTAGCTGCTAAGAAGAATTATTTTACTGCAAACTGTAATGCAGGATAAGCATTTAGCTGAAGAAAAAGAATAAGAGGAACAAGCTCAAATATAATGAAAGTATTTCAAATGCATTGGTGCTTGCCATGGAACTCCCTAGTACCTTCATTTTAAACCAGAGGCAGTAAAATTGTGGTAAGTAAATGCCATCAAATATTGATGTTGTTCCTGAGAATACAGGGCAGAGCTGATAGTCATACTTGCATATTGGCGGATGGGGGGAATGACTCAGAGGTAGGGATTAGTCTCTTGGTCCTTGGAGAAGCTTACAAACAGGATGGATTTCATAACATGGTAATTAATGTGTAAGTAACTATTGGACACTTCCTAAACTTTAACTACATGCAACAGAGGTTTGACATAAGATTGTATTTTGCAATTTATATTTGGCTGTCATCCAATGACTGACTAAAAATGGACTTACCCTTTCTTTTGAGTCCCATCACTCATTAAGGACAAAAAAAAAAAAAAAATCCTGCTTCTCTGTAGGTGAGACAATTCAGCTTTTGTTGCATTTTATGTAGGTGGTAGAATGTTTATCCTTCTACTTGCACAGTCTATTTTTTCTTGATAGAATACAGTTTCTCAGTTATGTGTAAAATGAAACAGTCAAGGTGAAGATCACTGTTGTTAAAGTAAGTACCTTGTTTAATTGAGCATGCCAAAGGGACTCTCTAAATACTGCCTGTTCCTTTCACTGTTGTTTTATCCATGTTAGGTAGAACAAATAATGTAAAATTGGATGAAAATTTGACTTGTGTAGCACTCCAGCAAAAGAACTGTGGACTTGCAGGGCTCTTCTATGACTGCTGATCTAGTGAAGGAAAACAGTAAGTGCATTAGGAATGGAAAAAAGTTTTGTAGTCCTTCAAGCCACTTAGCTGTGAAAATAACTACCTTGTCTCCATGATTTTTTGCAGCTCTCTTCTTGCAGACAAAAAGTGAAATATAAAAGTTGAAATGCTAGAAAGAATGGAGGCATTACTAAGTTTGATATATAATACTTAACACTAAAAAGGACTGTTTTTCGTCTAGTCTAGCCTATCAATCATGAGCTGTCAGTTTTACTCAGTCAAGAATTTAAAGCCAAAAATACCAGGGTAAGTATGAGACTTCAAGAGACTAAATATCCTTGGTATCAATATGGCTGTAAATATATGAGCAAGACACACCACTTGGGTTAAAAGGGAGAGAAATGCTATTGTGTTTTGTGAAGACTGAAACTACTACAGGAAATAATAGCACACAATTTCTGTACCAGAATTTGTGAAGCAGTACTTTCTTGCTAAAAGGGCAGTTGCTTTTTCTGAAGCACGTGTGACCATCAATTCAATGTAGGAGTTGCAATATGTACATATTCAAGAGTGCATTCAGATGAAAAAATAATTATACATGTACTCTGGATCTTCGTCCTTGCATACATATATCCCTTTGAATATAAAAATGGATCTCTAAGTCAGGACATGCGTAAATGCAGTTCTTAAAGAATAAAATTTTAGCCATTCTGAAAGCTTAAATACTTTTGGACACTTCACAAAGATGACAAAGGGCAGAAACAAATTCAAGTGATGTTCCTGTATTATTGAAGAGAATAATTTCTCTTTGATCTAAAGTAGTCCTCGTACTTGTCGCCGACATGCCAGTGGTTATGTCAGCCACATTTCCCTGGAGCATCCTGCAGTGCTTGTCTTCATAGTCATGAAGAGGTCTAAACACATTAATTGCTCATGCAGCTCAGAAAAGAGAGGCACTAGAACTAGAATTAGATATGCTGACTTCCAGTCATATTTAGTCCTTCATAGTACTATGATTTATAGTACTAGCACCTTTTTTATAATGATTGGTACAAAGTGGATGTGAACTGACTAGATATGTTTGTCATTATCACAGTCTGCTTATATCTCCATCTAAGTGTAAACTGGTACACAGAAACTAAGTCAGACATTACTAATGTGGATGAATTCATTAAACTTTAGTTACAGTTTTTCTAAAGCTGTTTTTTCTTGGTTTGAAGGTTGATACTGATTGACTGATAGATAACTGGCTGTCTTGTTTCCTACCAGATGACTTTGATCTTGCAGCTATGGTTCTGTTCACTAGAATTGCATGCAGAAACAAGTGTACAGCCTCTTTATAGGTTGAAGCTTTTTAACTATGCAAAATCATTCTCAGTTCTGTTTTAGAAACAGGACATTTTTAGCTTCACTCTTGCAAGGAAGTGAAGAAAGGTATTACAAATGTTTGAGTCACATTTCTGCTATGCGTTCAGCCCAGTTTCTATTTTACTGCTTGCGTTTTACTTAGCCTGATTCAACCTGCAAATAAAAGTAATATTCTTCTAGGTTGCTATTTTTCCACTTAAATTCCTATGTGCTAGTTCATTACTACTTCTTACTTCATAGAGCTCTGGGGAAATTTGACACTGGAGTGCTTCTAAGAATCTATTTAAACAAACTACCCGAGTTTGTTGGACTTTTATTGTAAGCACTACAAAATCTACTAGGTATGTCTCTCATAGGCAATATAGAAGGAAGCTTTACTCTAACATCAAACTGACTAAAGCTTGAATATGAAGTTCTGCAAGCGCAGAGCGAAGCTGCAACTCTTAGTTTTTATCTTCAGTAGTAAGCTGACTTCTACTTGCTGATTTTATACTAAATACATTAGGCTAATATTAAATAAAACTTTTAATGTTGTGCAGCAAGCTGAATGCTCTTTGAAATCTACCTACATGTTAATAAATAAACCCTGAGACAAAAAAATCAAAGTAGTAATGGGGACCTATAGAAAACAATGTATTAGAGGGAAACACATTGTTATTAGCATTTGATCAGCACAGAAAGCTCAAATTTATGATACCAGAAACAAACAGGGTCACAACTGTAGCTCACAAGCCAACAGCTATTTCATGTAGATGTTTTATAAAAGTTAGAGCCTGAGTCTCTAGCTTTTACCCTAATTAAAAATCGTTGTGTTTAGGCATATTTGCATAGGTAGGAGTTGCAGGGTCGTATTCTTGTTTTAAGCCATCGCTTGCAGGTCCTGCTCTTACTTTTAAATGCAATCTAATATTTAAACTCTAAAGTTTTTACTCAGCAAAACTTTATAAAATTTTGCAAGGAGGAAGAATGGTGGCTGTATGTGGCTTTGAGTGTCTGTTTCGATTAACATCTAAAGGTCACAGGAAGAGCTTCTATTTAACACTTAGGAAGTGAAATTATAACAAGCATTGCTAAATGCTGATCTGTTTGAAACCTTTTATTTGGGGGACTGCGTCACACCACTTTGTGCTTTAACATGCTGGATTAATGCCAAAGAATGGAGTCAAAATGAAACACAAATTCCAATCACTTTCCAGGAATGGAATTGCTTTCTCATCACCCTTTTGTTTGAAGAGTATCATGCATAAACCAAATGATCTATGAGCCTGCAAACTGAGGTTTGCTTTGTGATTAATTCAGAAGTTTAGGCCAATGCTGGCTGGGTCTCTTACATATTTATAAGAGGTAGAGAAGTGAAGCAGAAGTCTTTCATTCAACCTTGAACATTGATCCAAAATTGTTGCTGATGGCGTTGGAGCTACTGACGTGGCTGTTTAAAGTTTAGAAACGGGGCAATGCCAGGTCCCCACGCGCTCCTCGATAAGCCGAATGCAAATTAAAATATTCTSTAGTCTGGAGAAAGGGAAGACACAGTTGTGGGTATCGAGACAAAAGGAAAACGGAGAAAAYCTGACAAGCGAAGTTATTCAAGCGCGCTCCGTCTCCTCTCCCCGCTCCTTCTCCCTCCGCCGGCGCCGGCCGGAGCGGGGAATGACCGGGAGCGGCCGGACCGAGTCGCCGCCCGCCGCGGGATCCCGGCAGCTCCGCGCTCGCCC